>NC_073272.2:132959722-133275277 GCF_029289425.2 Pan paniscus
GTGGAGTTTCCATGTTTTATACATGTGTATGATTATCCCAGCACCTTGGGAAGCCAAGGCAGGTGGATCACTTGAGGTCAGGAGTTTGAGACCAGCCTGGGTAACATGGTGAAATCCCATCTTTACAAAAAGATAGAAAAATCAGCCAAGCCTAGTGATGTGTGCCTATAGTCCCAGCTACTCGGGAGGCTGAGGCAGGAGAATTGCTGGAACCAGGGAGGTGGAGGCTGCAGTGAGCCGAGATTGTGCCATCATACTCCAGCTTGGGTGACAGAGGGAGACTCTGTTTAAAAAAAAAATAAAATGGTAGAATCAACACGTCAAAGATGAAAAGCCACTAACTAGCCATGAAACTTGATTCTGAACTAGAGCAATAATAAAAAAATACATAGAGAGATAGGAAAAGACAGAGGCAAAAAGCTAAAAGAGGCCATTGATGATACATAGTTGATGCCAGTAGGATATGGTGGATTTTCCATGTTTTAAACATGTGTATGGTTATCCAGTTTAATCCCATCTACGTAGCTGAAGCCAGCAGGTCTTGGACGTGACAGGGGAGTTATCTTCTGGTCCTCCTCGCTCAGGCTGGATGGCCCATAGCTGCAGACAGAGTACCAGGACAGCAGAAACACAGGGTGCCTGGGGTCATGTTCTGGAAACTGAAGCAAGTCAAATATGACCTTAGGCTGGAAAAGTTCTGAGAGGCATTGGAGGGACAGCACATTCATGCCACCAGCTGGGCAGAGGGACCGGCATTTACTGCCTTTTGGGTTGAATGGTGCCACAAAATCTGAGTAACAAAGAGGTTAGAAACCTTGTCCTCATTCTCCATTTGACAATAGGGAAACTGAGGTCTAGAGAGAGGAAGTGGATGAGAAGGGTGTGCGAAAACTGACAATCTCTTTTGCCTCCCAGAGAGGAGAAATGGACTTTAAGACAGTCCTCTCCTGCTTGCAGGAGCAAAGCTTGGTCTCTGAGCCACAAATTATTTTTTGCCACATCAAATAACATTTCCATGGAATGTCAGAGACAGTTATTAGATGATAACTGGGCTTTAAATCCTTCTTCTGGGTTGGTGTTACTATATTAGACTCTGAGTCCAAGCAGCAAATCTTTGCAATTTGTAGGTTTCATAAACCAAAGCCCAAAGTTTCTTACAAACCCCATTCAAATGCACAAAGAATGATGGTTTAAAAACAAAGACAACTGGCTTCTTTCTCTTTCAGGTCTTACCCATTACAAATCATTGAGATCACATTAACACATACAACTGATTGTAGTCTTAACTTCGATAAAACTAACCAAAGGAAACGCTAAACCAAATATTTCCAATTTGTGTTTGTGAGCATTTCTGCAAAGGATGAAGATGGATATTGGAAAATTGTGCTCTGCAGGGGACAGAAGTATGTTGGTGACAGCAGGAGAAGGGGTACAATAAGTTGTGAGAAATTACACATTCTGCTTCCCACATGGTGACCCCCTGCCATGGGACCGAAATCGGAGATCTTGACTAGGACCACCTCGTAGAATCAAAGGGGACTTCCCCGTCCATTCCTTGACCTTCGCTCACACCCCTTCAGTGCATCTCACCCTCTCTTTCTTATATTTATCAGGTGGAAGTTGAGTCCTCCCCCTTTAGAAAGAATCAATGTCTCTATTGACCTGACCTGGCAACAGGGCAATGTGCTAAGCATTATACACATCACAAAAATGGCAGGGTGGTTATTCCTGGGATCCCTCGGCAGCAGAATGTCTGAGTATCACCTAACATAAGTGCCATTATTATTGCAATGTCGTATGTGTAAAAACAGATTTTTTTTTTTTGAGACAGCGTCTCA
The DNA here is from genome assembly GCF_029289425.2 of Pan paniscus. Taxonomy (NCBI): domain Eukaryota; kingdom Metazoa; phylum Chordata; class Mammalia; order Primates; family Hominidae; genus Pan; species Pan paniscus. Next base: position 132,961,561 of record NC_073272.2, read on the forward strand.
CTCTGTCATCCAGGCTGGAGTGCAATGGCATGATCTCAGCTCACTGCAACCTCTGCCTCCCAGGTTCAAGCGATTCTCCTGCTTCAGCCTCCTGAGTAGCTGGGATTACAGACACCCGCCACCACACCTGGCTAAATTTTTTGTATTTTTAGTACAGACGGGGTTTTGCCATGTTGGCCAGGCTGGTCTCAAACTCCTGACCTCAAATGATCCACCCGCCTCAGCCTCCCAAAGTGTTGGGCTTACAGGTGTGAGCCACCACACCCTGCAAAAAACAGATTTTGAGTAATAATACTGGGCCTATGGTTGATGATGAAAAGCCAGTGTTGTAATTACTACTGGTGTCAGACCTTCAGTTCCATGAGAGCAGGGCTCAGTTCTGTTTTGTTTTCCACTGTCTCCAGCATCTGGTACAGTACCTGAAACCCAACAGGTATGCAAAACCTACTCGTTGAATAAATGAATGTTGAAGAAGCTCACCTGAGGCCAAGAGTGAGAGTTGCTCCCTATAAATCATGGGTTTGCTGATGACACCTTCTGCAACCTGACCCAAAGCAACGGCTGCCCATGCCATGTGGCAGCCCCTGTGGAGAGAGGCAACACAGCAAGCCTGAGACAGCAGCAAAGAAGCTGGGGAGTGATTTCTTTGCACTGTTTGGGCTCAACTGTCTTGATTTGGGAGAAGGGAGAAGATGAATGGTGTAACTGTACCTGATTTACATAGAGGATTCCTATTTGGGCAAAGCATTTTTGGCAAAGTAAAAGTTGTAAAGAGAGACCAGACCAGGTAACTCTTTTGAGATACCTTTGGTTTCATAGACAAGATACTCCAACCCAAGGTTTCGAAATGAAGATTGTGGATTGCGAGGGAGTGGCTCTTTCTTATTGGTTCTGGAGTCAGCATTGATTTCCACCCAGAAGGAAGGCAGGGAGGTGGGTTTCAAGGAACCTCTTGGGGCCTGATAAGAATATGTTGGATAGAAAGTTTAGTGAGAAGGAAAAAAAAGCATTGCGCAGTCACCATAGATGACGGTTTGCAAAAAAAAGGGCCAATACATTTTTATTTGAGCAATTTATTTTTTTTCAAAGAAATCCATGCAAAGAGAGAACGATAGAAAGGGAGGCAGTGAGAGAGAAAGACATGGTAACCATGTTCTAGCAGCCAAACATAGGAGAATAATTTGGCACAACTTGATGGTTTTTTTTCTTTGCAAAAGGACAATCTATATGCTACCACTAAAATGTATCTTCCTCCAAAAGATACCATTTGATTTTCGAAAACATAACACATGGTTAGTCCTCTACTTCATGGCTGGAGGAGGTATACAGGATAACAAAAAAAAAAAAAAAATAGAAAAAAATAAGAAAGTGGTTCCCTTTATCGAGGAAGACCACAGGGTGCTGAAGGGCAGCACATGTGCTGGGCACCAGGCAGTCAGTGCACCAGGAAGAAGAAGCACACCACCGAGATGGCCATGCTGGTGAGAAGCTTCAGCGGGGAATGAACGTTCCCGAGGTTGTGAAAGGTGCTTATCTCGTTGTCCTTCGGAGTCGCCTGCTGATTGTTTCCAGGCGCATCATCCACATCCAGATCATAGGCCAGTTCTGTCAATCAAAAGAGAAGGATTTGAAATGCAAGTCTACCCATAGCCTCAGTATAACACTATCCACAGCTCGAGCATGTGTCTGGACCACTGGAAAGCCTCAGCTTTGATTCCCTTTTTTAGGGGGGAGAAAAAGGCCACTGTGAGATGGGAAAAAGAAGGATATGTGGGGGTGGGGGTGGGGAGAGGGGAGGCAGTGGAAGGAGCCAGCCAGAAGTGCTCCTTCCAGAGATCACAGCAAGCAGGAGTGGGGAGCGAACAGGCTGCACCCCACTCCCCTTTGGCTGCATCCACATTGTAGGGTGCATGCTAGCCCTTTGCAACATCTCCTCCCAGGCAAGGTTTTGCTTGAAGGGCATTTTCACCAGATCTTATGGGTATCAAAACGTAAGATGCCATGTAGGTGACTATACCATGTGGTTGTGTTCTTGTGTGTATGTGTGCTGGTGGGGAGGGGGTGCTGTGGGTTCCCAGTGTACCTTTCTTAGGCCCTGCACCTTATATACATTTCCTTGTCCTGGGAGCTTTCCCTTAATTAGGGTTTAGGATAGGTAGTTTGCTGTTGAAAGTTGTTTTATTTTCCCAAATAATTCTCCTTTTATCTATAAGGTCTTTTCATTTCCCCCTAAAAACAATCCTCGCAAAAAAGCAAAATTGATCAAAGCATAGATTTAAACTGATACCAAGTGAATGGGTGTAAGGAGAGGCTAATGGGCAAGAGCCTTTCATTCTTTGACTGCCTAGCATTTATGATATATGTTCATGATTCTGAAAAGAAATCAGGGTGTTATTTAGCTTGTCCTAAAGCAAAGGTGGCCCCAGAAGGCAAATCTAAGGAAGACAGTGGTTTATCAGGAAATTCAAGATGGCTGACCCTGGCCAAGGGCTCAATATCTTTCAGATTTGCTTTTCCAGATTTAAAGATCAAATCTACTCTCTTGGCTCTTCTAGACTCCGTTGCCAATGTTGCTATTTCAATATCTTGTGAAGGTGATATGATGTGAGCAACTTCACCAGCCAACTGTCTGGTAGCCAAGGGAGCTAGAAAGATCCTTTGGGACACTGAGATGCCCGGCAACAGGCACAGAGGAAATGACTGGGATTCTACAGAGGGAAGGAAGGAAGAGGAAGGAAGAGCTTCTCTTACAGGGGATGAAACACTCAATAAGTCACAGGAAGAAAGTGTGGGGACTCAGCTGGTCCAGTACAGAGCAGTGCCCAGGACCAAGGCTCTGCTAAGGCTAGCACTGGTTAGGGCAGGCAGCAAGGTCAAAGTGATCAAAGCCAGGGAGTCTAATTTCACAGACTAAGATACCAATTTCCAAAAGGTCTATTGCAATCTATGTTGCCACCAGCAATGATGAGAGAAACAATTTTACGGCACCTCCATTGAAAAAAGATATTTTTTGCTAATATAAGGCGACATCTCAACGTTTCTTTAATTTGCAGGGATTTGATTACTAGTGCAGACAAACTTTTCCTATGTTTTAGTTTACTAATTATATTTCTCAATGTGTAGTAGTTTATACCTTTTGCCTTTTTATCTAGTGGGTATTGATATTTTTCCTATTCATTTTAATAATATATATTTTGTTGAACTTTTGCCTATATTTTATACAAATATTTTCTCCATTTTGTTATTAACTATAACTATTTTCATGGCTGTAGAAAGAAATAATGTCCTAAGGTTTAAGATATATGAATCTGGTTACATTTTACTCATTTAAAAGCAGAGAGTTTTTCTTCCTGAGTACTCGTAATAATTCAAATCAAATTTTCCAGGAAACTCTCTTACCCAGGGAGAAGCAATTGAGCAGACTACAATCTAGATTCCCTGCCTTCCAAAATAAATACCTACAAACAAAATAAAAAGAGAAAAAGAACAAAGAGCAATGCTCTACTTGGAAATCAGACCTCTTTCTTTGAAAGGTGAACTATGCAGGGTGCACAGAGAAGGCTGAGGTCAGCTGTCAGTCGGCAAGGATAGCACAGGCTTAGGTCATGATCGGGTTTCACCAAAGTGGAGAGCACATATGGCTAGATTGGTTGAAAGCCCAGCCTTGGTTCTCACAGCAACTTCTCAACTTAAATGAAGAGGAGTATTTTTAGGGTTGACCTGAATGCGAGCACTCTCAGCATTGCTTTCAGATTCCTTTTCTGGATAGTGCCCCTTGCCCAACATCAAGATGAAACAATATCTATTAATGTCACTACTCAGCTCCTACACTGTTTCTTTCTTCAAATCATCTGCTAACTTTCAACAGTTTTGTTTACTGTAGTAGTTATGGCAAACCCAGAAGTTTTGTTAAATCCAGTTGTGTCTAATTTTTTTTTTTTTTTTTTTGCCAGTAAAGACCTCTTCTGATTTTGTTTGTTTTTTGTTTTGTTTTGTTTTTTTGAGACAGGGTCTTTCTGTGTCGCCCAGGCTGCAGTATAGTGGTGCGATCATGGCTCAACGCAGCCTCGATTTCCAGGGCTCAAGCAATCCTCCCACATTGGCCTCCCAAGTAGCTGGGGCCATGGCAAAACCCCGTCTCCAGAAAAAAAAAATACAAATAATAGTCAGGCATGTGCCACCCTGCCTGGCTATTATTTGTATTATTTTTTTTTTTTTCTAGAGACGGGGTTTTGCCATGTTGCCCAGGCTGGTCTCAAACTCCTGAGCTCAAGCGATCTGACCACCTCGGCCTCCCAAAATTCTGGAATTACAAGCGTGAGCCACCGTGCCTGGCCTTCTTTTGCTATTTCTATCTCTTGGGCCCTGCATTTTTTAATTATAGTAATGACCCCCAACTACTGAGTCCTCACTGTAGGCCAGGCACTGTGTTAAACTATTTCCGTACATTATTTCATTGAATTTAACCATCTCCACGATGTTATAAGGTAGGTATTATAATTCCCATTTTACTGGAGAGGAAGCTCAAGCTCAGGTTAATTATTTTGCCCATATTTACACAGCTGGTATGGGGTAGAAGAGCTATTTGAGTCCAGGTCTGACTCTAAACCTCAAATGAAGCTACACTGCCTCTTGAAAAATTCTATATACCAAATAAACTACAGTAATTAAGTAGTAATGGATTCTTCTTGAAAACAAACTCCATTAGTGAAATACACAGTGCCAAAGAGAACTTCCAAACAGCATGAGAGCAAAGTCACTGTTTGCACATAAAATTGACCACATACTTGATTAAGTAGCCTTGTTAAACTTTTTGAAATCCTGAAAAGAGCTCTGGGTTGGAAATGGGAATTATCATATCAGTTCTATTTCCCTGAAGAAATCAACAATGATGGCCAAAGCCATTAGATACCCCAACCACAAAGATGGCCAAGTCTTCTACCTCCAAAAGGCCCCCAGGAATATTCAGAACGCTATCTCCCTGTGTTCCATAAGCTATGGCTGCAGGTTTCCTGAGGCTCTTCATTCAGCAGTAGCAAAAGTTTATCAACCAATTCCATAGCCAGGCACCTGTGGCTTATAATTGATGGGAATCCCAGCAAAGCCACTGTACGCTTGGGCCACCATCATGAAGATTAGAGATAAAGGGAATAGCTTAGCACAATAATGAAGCATTATGGAGACAGAGGAAATAGGATTTTTGGTGAAAGATAAATACAGACATTTCTGGACAGGGGAAATGTAATCCAATTTAATTCAACAAACAAAACTAGCCTATGATGTCTCAAGCATCACAGTTGAGGGTTAGAGAAAGACTTACTGTCTGCCTTCATGAGCCCCCTCACTGGCAAGGGAAATTGATCAAGAGACAATTCAACTAGCTACGTGGCAGAAAGTAGAAAGGGCTCAGTTAAAGGCACAAGCAAAACACCTCGGGGATAGAAGAGAAAGAGATAAAAATTCCAAATAGAAAGATCTGGGAAGACTTCTTAAAACAATTGGGATATCCCACTACTGAGTATCTACCCAAAGGAAAAGAAGTCATTCTATGAAAAAGACACATGAACACGCATGGTTATAGCAGCTCAATTTGCAATTGCAAAAATATGGATCCAGCCTAAGTGCCCATCAACCAACAAGTGGATAAAGAAAATGTGGTATACATACACCATGTAACACTACTCAGCCATAAAAATGAATGAAATAATGTCTTTTGCAGCAACTTGGATGGAGCCAGAGGCCATTATTTTAAGGGAAGTAACTCAGGAATGGAAAACCAAATATCGTATGTTTTCACTTATAAGTGGGAGCTAAGCTATGAGGACACAAAGGCATAAGAATGACATAATAGACACTGGGGACTCAGGGGACAGAGTGGGAGTGAGGTGAGGGATAAAAGACTACATATTGGGTACAGTGTATACTGCTTGGACGATAGGTGCACTAAAATCTGAAAATTCACCACTGAAGAACTCATCCATGTAACTAAACAACATCTGTACCCAAAAACTATTGAAATAAAAATAAAAAATAATAAAATTAAGAATAATTGGGACATAATCTACACCATGAAGGATGGACAGAATTATGGCAGGGGCTGAATGAATGGTTATTCCAGGCAGAGGGTGCAGCCTGACCAAAATCACCAAGCTCAGAGAATGTCTATGAGGCATATTCAGAAGCAGCAAGTAGCCTCCATGGTAGGAGGAGCCACAGAATGGACATTGTTGTGGTGTGTATGTGTGTGTGTGTGTGTGTGTGTGTGTGTGTGTGTGTACTGTGGGGGAAGAGGTGGTGGGAGATGAAAGGTAAGGCGGAGGGACAAGTAAGAGCCAAATCATGGTGGATTAGGAAAGTAAAACTATTCTGTGAGCAACAGGGAGCCACTGAAGGTTTTGAAGTAAACAAACAACACAATCTGATTTGTGTTTTTTAGAAAGATGATTGTTAACACTGTGGAAGACAGCTCTAAGAGGGAGAGACTTGTCAGACATCTTGTGTTGAAATAAACAAGAAGCCTGTGGGAATAGTATCTGGGGATCAGCCAGTAGCAAAGTTAAAAAAAAAAAAAAAAACCCTACAAAGTGGCTAAATCTACATCAAACCAGAAACTTCTCAGTTTGCTACAAACCAGATGTATTATGAGAATCACCACAAACCATTCTCTTTTCAATCATTCATATCTTTATGTTTATCAGTGATTTTCCAGAACGTATTTTTGCTGTATTAGGTACATATTATAAAATGCACATAAATTGTTTCTATCTTGATCATCAGTGAGAACCTTTTGGGCCAGCAAGGAGATTTTCATGCTAAATCCAAAAATCTGTTTCTATTTGTAATCAGTTTAACTATGCCCAAAGGGTAGACTCAACATCTGTACTAATTACACATTCAGCCCCTGACTCTCATTTCGCCTTCATGTCCTTTGTGTTGTAGACTAGATAATTCTTTTTTAAAATAATTGTCAGTCATTAAGGTCTGCATTTTTTTGTGTGTTGAAAAGTTTTTCTGTATTGAGAAAAGCAATAAATAGAGAGCCCTCCATCTTTGGTTATTCAGCGTCTCCTAGCAGAGTCCCTAGGAGGCTGGTCTTAAATTCCTGGCCTCAAGTGATCCTGTGCATCCTGGCAGTCTGGAGCCCTGGGTTCCAAGCCTAGTTTAGCTACTGACTTATTATCTCACCTTAGACAAGTCATTTCCTTCTTTTCTGGGCCTCAGTTGCCCCATCTGGTAAATCAAAGTGTTGAACTGGATGACCTCTAAGTTTCCTTCTAGTTTTATTTCTCTCTGATTCCAAGGCTCTTGCAGCCCAGTGAGGGACATAGCCTGCTGCAGGCTGTAATCAGTCTTCCACTTACAGCAGCCAAGGTGGCTGTCCCTGACAGGGCCTCCATAAGCAAGTCAGGTCAATCAGTTGCTTCCCTTGGGATGTTTCTCTGGTGATATTCATCAGCTACCAAATTCTGAATTCTCTTTTTTTCTTGAGCTGTTTTTTAATCTTGGATGAGAGATCCTGGTTATAAACACATCCATGCTGGATTGTTTCTGTTTTGCTTTTAAACTCTGGCATAACAACTTCCATTGGAGGCAGTACACACAGAGCTTTGGGGGAGAAGTTGCTGGACCTGGGGTGCATCAAGCAGGCATGGATAGGCATGCACAGGGGGATCTGGGAGCCAGGAAGACAAGCCTTTGGGCCCTTACAAAGCTAATGGAGTCTTGAGCACATAATAGGAAGCAAATGCTCACCCTCTGAGGGTGTGGGCTTCAAGGAGGATGATGCATTGCTATGAGGGCTTCACCCATACCAACAGGAAGACTTCACAGGGCAGACTGAAAGAAGTGCTGCTATCAAAATGCCAGGAGAGAAAACGCTACTGCTGAGCCAAGCATGGGGGTTTCTTACTTGCCAAGCTTGCATCAGCAGATGGCTTCAATCTGGCCCTGATATAGCAACAGAGCAATACTGCTATCTCTGTGTTTTGCATTTGCTGTGTACAGTTGGCCTCCAAGACATGCATACGTGAAACCTCAGGACATTGCTTGGCAACCCCCAGAGGCTGAAGCTGGGGGAAATCTCTGGAGAAATCACATTCATTGCAATACTGCTCACTCTGCTGGCTGTTCCCACAGGAGCCACTGGGCTCTGCCATTCGCTCTTGAATCCAAAACAGACCCTGGTTTCCTTGTTCTCCCTTCAGCACAACCCTCTTTCCTGCCACCTCAATACCTCCTCTTTTGTCAACTTTTAGATGTGAAATGACTAGACTTTAAAGCAGAAGAAAATGACTTTTCAAATGACCCTTGGGTCTCTGGGAGTCTAGATTTTCTTCTTCATAGATCAGATGAGGAGGACAAGAAATACTTGAGACCTCTGGTTTTTAACTGGTCTAATGGGACTTCTTTTGGGAATGGGCTCATTTAACAATCTGCCTTTTTTTTTAGACAGTCTCGCCGTGTCACCCAGGCTGGAGTGCAGTGGCGTGATCTTGGCTCACTGCAACCTCCACCTCCAGAGTTCAAGTGATTCTTGTGCCTCAGCCTCCTGAGTAGCTGGGATTACAAATACATACCACCACTCCTGGATTATTTTTGTATATTTCATAGAGACAGGGTTTCACCATGCTGTCCAGGCTGGTCTCGAACTCCTGAGCTCAAGCGATCTGCCTGCCTTGGCCTCCCAAAGTGCGTGGATTACAGGTGTGAGCCACCACACCTGGCCCACAATCTGCCTTTCTGACAAACAAATGAATTGCTAATTTTGCCCACTAAATGACAGTAACACCTGGGAATAATCCAATGGCCTCTCCTAGAAGAGGGTTTGGGCAATGAGATGTCCTCTTCATTTCTTATGGCTCATTCCAGCTTGCAAACATCTTTAGTTACAACAATAGGATGTTGAAAGAATATAATGAATTTTTCCCATTAGCTGAGGCATGGCCTCTCTTATTATAGGCCTCTGTTTCTCAATCTGGAGTATGTGTATCTTCAGATTACACTGCAGTGGGTTGTAGGTACATGAAGCCATCACATGCTTCTTCCTAGGGAATTAGGGGGAAAGCACACTTTTTTATACTAAAATATGCAAGGCTAATGATGGAGCAGAAATGTATTAGTTGCAAGCTCACTGAAGTCATCAGACATTTCCTGTTTAGCAGGTTATGTCTCAAATCCTCAGGAGTAGGGATTCACTCACCCTTCTCTGACGTAGTGGGGGGATTTAGGTAGAAAAATCTTAAAAACACTGTTAGAGGTTGGGCACGGTGGCTTACACCTTGTAATCCCAGGATTCTGGTAGGCCAAGGGGGATGGGTCACTTCAGCCCAGGAGTTTGAAACCAGCCTTGGCAACATGGTGAAACCTTGTTTCTACAAAAAACAGAAAAGTTAGCTGGGCATGGTGGCGTGTGCTTGTAGTTCCAGCTACTTGGGAGGCTGACGTGGGATGATTGCTTGAGTTCAGGAGGTTGAGGCTGCAGTGAGCTGTGATTGTGCCACTGCACTACACCCTGGGTGATAGAGTAAGACCCTGTTACAAACAAACAAACAAAAAACAACCGCAGCACTGTTAGGCAACTTGGGTCACCTGGGCTTTGTCAACTACCATGCTGGACCTTCTGACTCACAAATTCCTGATGAGTGACTTAATGTAGTCTTTTCTATGGCAACTTCCTTGTTACGAGGGAAACATCACAGTGATTGTCCTTAACTAGGGCTCAGACTGCTTCCTTTTTCTAACACAAATGTTTCCAGGGGGTTTCAACCACCAGCTATGCTTCACTATTATGTGTAGCCATTAAGAAAGAAATAAAAAAGTCATATGGGCCACCACTTACTTACATACTTACTATTTATAGAGATGGGGTCTCACTCTGTTTCCCAGTGCAGTGGCATAGTCATGGCTCACAGCAGCCTTGAATACCTGGACTCAAGCAATCCTGCCACCTCAGCCTCCCAAGTAGCTGGGACCACAGGCGTGTGCCACCACGTCTGGCTAATTTTTTTATTTTTATTTTTTGTAGAGACAGGGTCTTGCTCTGTTGCCCAGGCTGGTCTTAAACTCCTGGCCTCAAATTATCCTCCTTCCTCAGCCTCCAAAGTGCTAGGATTACAGGCGTGAGCCACAGTGCCCGGCCTACCATAGTTATTTAGGCACATCATGAGTCAAACCATATTCCCAGGAACAGAACAACCCCATCCTGGAAGCACTGACAGTATGTGTGGGTAATGTGGGTGGTGGCTCTCCTCCACCAGCCCCAGCATTCTCACCACCTTCCCCAGCAGTGTCATGACCACTCCTCTGATGTCTACAGGTCCTTCTTGCCTGAGGCTGCCTAACAGCTCCACAGAGATCGAAGCTCATCAGAGCCTTTACTTCCCACAGGAAAGGTTATCTCATTCCCATGGGAAATGATGGGCCTAACAGTCAGTAGAAGAAGAGGAGCTGAGGACAGAGACACTGTACAGCAAGGGCCAGGGAAGAAGATCAAGATAACTGATCTAGAGAAGACAAGGGATGGGAAACACTTTAAAGAGGGGTGGGTTAACACGGTCAAATGTTGTGTAGGGGTCAAGAAAAGTAAAGACTGAAAAGAAGCCACTGTAGATGTTAAATAGAAGGTTATGGGTGATTTTTGGAAGATGTTTCAGTAGGATTGTTGGGTAAGAAACCAGATGTAGCCATGGTGCCTGCCTGTAGTCCCAGCTACTTGGGTTGCTGAGGTGGGAGGCCAGGAGTTCAAGACTGTAGTGCACTATGATTACACCTATGAATAGCCACTGTATTCCAGTCTGGGCAACACAGCAAGACCCATCTCTTAAAAAAAGACAGTGAGTAGTGAGTTAAGGAGAGAGGGGGAGCTAATGTGGATTCTCTGAGAAGTCTGAGAGTGAGTGAAATGAGGCATTTGCCACCCTGACTGTGCCTGGGGTGCATGGCAGTGCTGTTAGTGCCACAACACCTCACCAGTCTGTACAACCAAGTTTTGTTAGACGGTGCCTCTAGAATTCCAAAGCAAAATGGCCTTTTAAAATACTATATTCTTGCTGTCATTGATGCATAAACAACCTGTAACCAGATACTCAAACAGATACTTGTATGCCAATGTTCATTGCATTGTATTCCTAATAGCTGAAAGGTGGAAAGAACCTAAGTGTCCATCAACAGATGAATGGAGACACAAAATGTGGTACGTCCATTCAATGGACTATTAGCCAAAAAAAAAAAAAGGAATGATGTACTGATAAATGGCACCACATGAATGAACCTTGAGTGAGACTCTGTCTCATAAATAAACAAACAAGCAAACAAACGGGGATGTCAATTTCTAAAGGCTGACAAACACTGATAGGACTTTAACTACTTCTAATATGTTGGTGGCCCTAAATTCTCCACAAGGTAGTCATTTCTCTAACTTATCTCCTCTAGTTTTTAGTTGCACCACACACATATTGAAATTAGCCTGCATTCTAGAATAACACAGAAACTTATGCTGGAATTCTTCAGCTTGTCCAATTTTCAGCCCTTACAAGTTCTGAGACATTAAGGTTATTATTACTTAAATGTTCCTCACTTTCTTTTGTGTCATTCCAGGTCAGCCAAAAGAATTATTTTCCATAATGATATGTATACACCTCTTCTACCTAGCTAAAGAACAACTTAATATACACATTAAGAAGGATGTGGAATAGCCAAGATTAAAAAAAAAAAACTTAAAAAAAAACCATTATAGTAAGTGAAAGAAGCCAGTCACAAAATGCCATATAGTATATAATTCCATTTATATGAAATGTCCAGCATAAACAAATAGAGAGAGAGAGAAAGTAGATTAGTGATTGCCAGTGGCTGGGGGTAGGGGAAGGGTGAGTTACAGCTTAAAAGTTACAGAGTTTCTTTTTGGGATGATGAAATATTTTGGAAATAGTGGTGATGGTTGCACAACATTGTGAATGAAATTAACACCACTGAATTGTATACTTTAAAATGGTTCAAATGTGAAGAAAGGGGAACCCTTGTACACTGTTGGTAGAGATGTAAACAACCACTATGGAGAACAGTTTGGAGGTTCCTCAAAAAACAAAAAATAAAACAACCATATGATCCAGCAATCCTACTGCTAGGTATATACTCAAAAGAAAGGGAATCAGTATATCGAAGAGATATCTGTACTTCCAGGTTTGTTGTAGTACTATTCACAATAGCCCAGCTTTGGAAGTAACCTAAGTGTGCATCAATAGATGAATGGATAAAGAAAATGTGGTATGTATACACAGTGGAGTACTATTCAGCTATAAAAAAGAATGAGATCCTATCATTTGCAACAACGTGGATGGAATTGGAGGCCATTATGTTGAGTGAAATAAGCCAGGCACAGAAAGACAAAAATTGCATGTTCTCACTCATATGTGGGAGCTAAAAAATAGATTTCATGAAGGTAGATTGGTGGTTACCAGAGGCTGGGAAGGGGAGAAGCAGGAGGGATGAAGGAGAAAAAAAGAATACAAATGTATTTATTACCACTGAACTGCACACTCAAAATTAATAAAGATAGCAAAGTATATATGTATATTTTACCTCAATAAAAAATAAAAATTGGTTAAAATAGCAAAGTTTACATTCCATATATTTTGCCATAATTTAAAGAAAAAAAAACTTACACTAGAAACCAAGAGATAACAGCATCTGGGGATGCTCCCTAGTTCCTAAGGGGAGTGCACCACTACTCTGGTATCTTACCTTGTAGAGGGGTCTGTGTGTGAATATACCTGATACCAAAGCATCCATGCCAAATGGTACTCGTCTGTGCTTTGAAAGTCAAGTTAAGTTGTGCAAAAGAATGAAGATGAATGGATATTTGAGTGCTACCCTGGAATAGCAGATATAGATAGCTCTTCAATTGGGAATGGGGAAGAGGGTAATTTTCACCAAGAATTTTAATCTGAGGCTGCATTATTATTATTATTATTATTATTATTTTATCATCATCATTATTTTGAGACAGGGTCTGGCTCTGTTGCCCAGGCTGGAATGCAGTGGTGTGATCGTAGCTCACTGCAACCTCTGTCTCCCAGGCTCAAGCCATCCTCCTTCCTCAGCCTATAGGACTAAGATGCACATCACCACACCAGGCTAATTTTTGTATTTTTAGTACAGACATGGTTTCACCATGTTGTCCAGGCTGGTCTTGAACTCCTGAGCTCAAGCCATATGCTTGCCTCAGCCTCCCAAAGTGCTGCGATTACAGGCGTGAGCCACCACTCCCAGGCATGAGGCTGCATTTTTTAAAGAGACACTTTTATACATTCTCAGGAAACTTACATTTGCTTTTGTAACTCATACAAAGGCTGCTACGCTGAAACTGTTAAAAAAAAAAAAAGTAAATGAAAGCATACACTCTGTCCTTATAACATTTTCAAAAGTTATTTAATCATTTAGATTCACAGAGCTCTGTTTGCAATATACATTTCAGGCCTGATGCAGCTACAGAGGTATGCATCATTGGGCTTTGAGCACATAGAAGAAAAACACAAAATGTCACTTATTGTAGCCAAATCCAATTGCTGGTGAGGGGTTATGGGAGTGAGGGAGTGGCCTTGCAGTCCCTCGGAGCCCAAGTATATCAGGGCTTCATCAGTGTATCAGGGTTTTAGATATACTTGGATGGGAAAACCCCAAATCAGGTAAACTTACATTTTTAATCAGCCACAATGGATCTTAAAAAATAAATAAATAAATAAATAAATGGACCTGAGAACTAAAATGCATGCAATGTCCTGGCAATGCCCAACAGCCAAGAAAGGTACTCATACAATAGCCAAGGGGTCAAAATGGCTCAAGGCCCTGAAAACACCCTATCCAGTAATCAACAGCAGGCAGGTATCCTTATACATGAAAGATGAATAGCCTCCCTAAGTTATTCCATTTGCATTTGTTCTTTAAATACTCTCTGAGTATGAAATCTCTCCCTCATTGATATGGTTTGGCTGTGTCCCTACCCAAATCTCATCTTGAATTCCCAAGGGTTGTGGGAAGGACCCGGTGGGAGGTAATTGAATCACGGGGGCAGGTCTTTCCTGTGCTCTTCTCGTGATAATGAATAAGTCTCATGAGATCTGATGGTTTTAAAAATAGGAGTCTCCCTGCACAAGCTCTCTTTTTGCCTGCCGCCATCCACATAAGATGTGACTTGCTCCTCCTTACCTTCCATCATTATTGTGAGGCCTCCCCAGTCATGTGGAACTGTAAGTCCATTAAGTCTCTTTTCTTTTTGTAAATTGCCCAGGCTCAGGCATGTCTTTATCAGCAGCATAAAAATGGACTAATACACTCATCATCAATGGGATTTGGAGAATTGAGACTCATTTTCCCTCAATTTACTCGGAAGCACACACTGTCATCCTGGCTCCATCCTCCTCTCTTCCCACCTTTGGACCTGCATGTCAGCGAGTGCCCATTCTCACATTCACACAGGTGCCATCTCTTTTGATGCTGTCCATTTCTCCTCTTTCCTTCAGCTTCCCCACCACCGCCACCCACAGTCCTCAATGCCTTAGCCACATAAGAGCCATTCCTCTCCAGGGGCCCATTGCCATCCAGGAAGAAAGAATGTTCCATTCTGTGATAGCTGGAACCAGAGAAAACTCTTTTCCTGAAACATATGTTGGAACACATTTCTCTCTTCCTCAAAATCCTTTGATGGCTCCCTACTGCATGTGGGATAGAGTCCTAATTCCTGAGCATGGCATTCATGAGCCTCCCCAGCTCATCTTTTCTTGCTTTCCAGTTTCAACTGCCCATATATTTCTCCAAGTGCCATATGCTGCAGTCATACCATCCCATTCACCATTTGCTGAAAATGCCGAGCACTCTGGAGTTCCCATGTCTTTCTTCATGCTATTCCCTTAGCCTGGAATGGCCTCTCTCTCTCTCTCTCTCCCTCCCTCCCCCCTCTTTATCTCTCTCTCTCTTCTTCTCCCCTTCTCCCTCTCTTCTTTCTCTCCCTCCATCCTTCCCCCCCTCCTGTCTCTCCTTCCCTCTCTCTCTTTACCGTCCTCCCTCTCTCTCTCTTTACCTTCCTCCCTCTCTCTCCCTCCCTCCCTGTCCTTCTTTTTCTCCTTCCCTCCCTCTCTCTCTTCTTGTCTTCCCTCCCTCCTTCTCTCTTTCTATCCTTTTCTCTCTCTCTCCCTTTCTCTTTCTCTCCTTCCTCCCCCCTCTGTCTTTCTGTCTCCCACCTACCCTCTCTTTTCTATCCACAATTGTATCTTTCTGTTTGTTTGTTTTGTTTTTTTTTAGACAGAGTTTCACTGTTGTTGCCCAGGCTGGAGTGCAATGGTGTGATCTCGGCTCATTGCAACCTCTGCCTCCCGGGTTCAAGAGATTCTCCTGCCTCAGCCTCCCAAGTAGCTGGGATTACAGGCATGCACCACCATGCCAGGCTAATTTTGTATTTTGAGTAGAGATGGGGTTTCACCATGTTGGCCAGGCTGGTCTCGAACTCTTGACCTCAGGTGATCTGCCTGTCTCGGCCTCCTAAAGTGCTGGGATTACAGGAGTGAGCCACTGTGACCGGCCCCACAATTGTATCTTTCAAGCCTCAACTTACATGATAGCCTCTTCCAGAAAGCCTTCCCTTCTCACTTCAACCCAAATAAATCACTTCTCTCTCTGAGTATTAATTGAATTGAACCTCTATTACAGTACTAATTTCCATCTGCCTCACAGTAGAGTTAGTCATTTCTATGTTCCTCTCCTCAACTAGACTGTGCTTCATTGAAGAAAGAAATTCACCTTATTCCCCTCTGTCACTCCCACACAGTGCTTGGCTAACACAAACACCTAAAAACATCAGTCATTCAGTTGAATGACTGAGTGAATGCAGGAATCAATGGCTGCATGAATGAACACACATCCCCACCCTACTGAGAATGTGCAGGTGAAGGGCTGCCTCCTTACAAGACACCCTTCCCAAGGAGTTGATCTCTACTAACTGATGATTTCCTTAGGAGAAGGAGCCACCACTGATCCATGAAGTCAAGAAAAAGGCAGGGCCAATGGTGGGTGGCTCAGGAAGCAAATGGCAGGGCTCAAGCCCTGACCTCTAGATTCCAAGGTACTTCTGAGCAATACTCAGTCCTCATTACCCACAGCATCAGTTTACCACACTCAGTGTGGATGGAATCCACAAAGATTATGTTCTTATTCCCTTTTGCTGCCTGGAACTTGATGCTTTGCTATGTGAGCAGCTGACACATGCTGGCAATCTGTGTGCCATGCTGGGCAGGAAACAGGGTTTTTGATGAGTAGGTTCTATTCATTTCTTACTTGGAACCTTCATGATTGTGTTCCCATACCTTTGACCCCTGTCCCAGCCTCACAATCTGCCCCCCCACCCCACCCCACCCTTCGCCCTTGGCCACACCCTGCCCTTTCCATCACCACTGATTCTCAAGTGCAGGGACTGCTGGTGATTGAAGTTTCAGTGCCTGTCTCTGTGACATCAAAACACAGGCTCGTTAATGAAGTCCCTCGCTTGGCTGTAATAGTACAAAGCAGTAAGACTTCAATCCCTGCAGTCACACATGCCGGCACCCCTTTTCCCTTGCAGAGGGCTGCAGGATGCTTGCCAGGAAAATACAATTATGTGCTGGCACAGGAATAAATGTAATTCTTTAACCTAAAAGTTCTGTGTTTTCATTCCCCCTCCTTTCCATTTCTCTATTCACTTCTTTTTCTCTTTCCATTGCTCTTTAAACTAATTTCCTGTGTCCAATTATTCCCTTCTCTTCTGTCTAGTCCTTGTTCTAGTAAACATTTTCTCCTGTCTCCATAATGCTCTTTTCCATAACTGTAGGCAAAGGGCAACGTTGGAATCCTCTGATAGGTTTTGAATCTTAAAAATGATTTTCTGTTCCTCCCCACTTTGATTTAAACCTCTAGTCTGGGTTCCATTCCTTTTAGAAGAGATTCCAGTATCTCCTTCTTTAATTTTCCACCAGTTTCCATTCCCTTACTGTTCTCCTCTCAGCACTTCTGCCTGTCACCTCAGTTTCCCTCCTGTGCCCCTCTAGCTCCACAGACCTATTTATCTGATAATGCCTGCCTGTTTCCTGACCCCAGCACCTGCCTGCACCCTCTTTGTCATTCCTCTTCTCTCTTTCTTCATCTTAGATTCTTCTTGCCCCATAGCCATGCCATTTTAGTTAATGCTGATTCATGGCTTTGTCTTTCCCCTAAGGGGAAAATGATTTGGATTTAAAAGAAATTAAGAACTTTCTAATAACACAATCTGAAAACTGGACTTGAAAGATAAAGAACTTTCTAATAATAAGTGCAATCTGGAAATTGCATAGGCTGGCCCTAGGCAGTGAGATCTATCTCTGGGAGGCAGTCTATGAGAGTTTGGACAGCCATTAGGTAGAGATGTCGGTGAAGGGATGCAAACATGGAATGAGGGGGTGAAGGTAAATAGCTTCTGATGACCCTTGCTAGCCCTAAGAGTCTAAGATTTCATTCAGGTCTTGAGAGGTCTCATGGCAGGGAAGAAGGGTGAAAGCATAAGGGTTAAAGTGACCTTTGCATTCCTCCCTTTGACACAGACACTGGAGAGAAATCTAAAGAGACTGCTTTGCATCCTTTTCAAAGAAAGGGACCAGCGTCTTTTGGAGACCATGACTCACTTAGGGAGGAGGGCTTTAAGTCAGTCAAGGAGTTATTGACCAAGACATAATTGTAGGGAAATAACCACGGACCTGCCTGGAGTGGGGAGAAAAAACCACATAATCTATCCAGCTTATTAAACTAGAGGTTAATCTCAGGGATAGTGTGAATACATATCAAGCAATACGAAATGCGCCTATACGGTAAAGATGGTCATATGAGGATACTGCTTATGGAGAAGATGGAGCAACCAACTCAGCAACTGTTTACATTGAATTTTTCTCCCTCCCAATAGGAAACTAATTTGCAGTTAGTAGATATTTTGCTCAATGCAATCACACAATGGCATCACTCAGGATCCAGCGGAAGAAAAGAAGAGGCATCAGGTGAAGAAAATTCAATTTGGGAACATGATTAGGACATAAGTTGGAAGGAACTAACAGGAAGGCAACTGAGGAGAAAAAGCTGGATGATCCTCATACAAATAGCTCTGTGGGCATTAGAACAAAGCAAGCAAGTGCAAAAGGAGGCCAGGAAAAGTAAAAAGATGCTAAGTGGCTCAAACTCACGGCTATAAAGATGTGAAAGGGAAAAAGGAAAATTCTACTACAAAGAGTGGCAGCCAGATCACTAAGCAGGACTATAATAAGCAGCAGGAAGATATTGAACCAAAATAAAAAGAAGATGCAATTGGCAAGAAACGAACACTTTAATTAAGTAGGGCCATTGACAGCCCTGGTTCCTTACAACTAAGAAGGGGCAGAAGTTTTCCATTTTGTTTTTACCTAACTATAGGATACATCACATGTGCCCATTAACCAAGACAAATACATCGTGTGATTGGCCAAGTCGAATTAAGAAGGAAAATGGCTGAGAAGGACAGGCATCATAGAAGTGTCAGAAAATGAATGATGAGATTTCAGTATGAAATCTCACTTTCTGTAGGGCCAATAAGGAATCCATGTTTAAACACATTAAAATGCAATCAACAACAACAACCAAAACAGGTATAAATTGAGGCTTTATAGCCTGGCATCCTACTTTTTTTCTAGAAATATGTGCTAAAAATACGAAATGATAAAAATAAGTAAAACAACTAATCTGCAATTATCCAGAGGAGGACAGGACATAGGTTGATAGTATCAGCTTGGTGAAAAGCAAATCAAACAATAAGCTAAATATTGATATTGCAATATAGGAGTGTTGAGGTGTAGCATCAGTAATCTCATAGACTCCCTGTCATTTTATTTCACAGGGCTTTTCCCAAACCATTTAGGAAGAGATCAGACTAGAAGTGCCCCTTGGAATAATAGTTTGCCCTAAACTAACTTTCAATGGATTCTTTTTTTCCATTTATATTTTTGACAACTTTATTAAGGCATAATTTAAAACAAAATTCATAAAATTCACCCATTTCAAGTACATTTCAAGCACAGAATTCAATAATTTTTAAATTTACTGAGGTGTGCAACTATCACTATAATCCAATTTTAGATCATTTTCATTAGCCCAATAAGATCCCTCATGCTAGTTTACAGTTAATTCCTCAATGGATTATTTTCAGGGTTTCCATCCTGAGCTCTCTACAGCATTCAATACTACAGACTATCCTCTTTCTCTCTCTCTCTCTTTTTTTTTTTTTTTTTTGAGATGGAGTCTTACTCTGTCGCCAGGCTGGAGTGCAGTGGCACAATCTCGGCTCACTGCAACCTCCACCTCCCAGGTTTAAGTGATTCTCCTGCCTCAGCCCCCTGAGTAGCTGGGACTACAGGTGCGCACCACCATGCCCAGCTAATTTTTGTATTTTTAGTAGAGACGGGGTTTCACCATGTTGGCCAGGATGGTCTCAATCTCTTGACCTCGTGATCCACTCACCTTGGCCTCCCAAAGTGCTAGGATTACAGGTGTGAGCCACTGTATCTGGCAATTTTTTTTTTTTTTTTTTTTTTTTAGAGATGGGGTCTCACTCTGTTGCCCAGGCTGGAGTGCAGTGATGCAATCATGGCTCATTGCAGCTTTTAGATACAGTGAGTTCTAGATTTCTCGTCAAAGAATTAGTATGTCAGTATGTTCAGTTCTTTGTCCTGCATTTTAAAGTTTAACTTCCTTGTAGTTTCAGTAAACAACCTTTTCCACCAGTTTTAATCAGTAGTTCACATCTGTTCCCCTGGTCACCTGCTCCATCCTGACTCACCCTGGTCACCTGCTTTGACCTGAGTCACCCCTGGTCACCTGCTTTGACCTAAATCACCTTTAGTTACCTGTTTCTAACCGTCCTTCCCACCAAACTACTCACCCTGCCGCTCTGGCTCATACCCCTGCTCTCTTTAAAATAGCCAATTGGAATTAGCTTAGACTGTGTGGTCCAACCCTAGCCAGTAGGGGAACGACACAGCAGTAGGGGCTACCAGCGTCAGGAATAAGAACCCCTTCCCCTCCCTTGTTCAGGTGTGCTCTTGCCATTACTCCATTCATGAGTTGCACCCTTCTATAGAAGTAAAAGTTGCCTTGCTGAGAAAATTAAATTTATGTTCGAGTGCTATTTCTTTGTGGCACTGAGGAACAAGCATTTTGTTTCTAACACAGCCTTGACCTCCTGGGCTCATATGATCCTCCTGCCTCAGCCTCTGGAGTAGCTGTATCTACAGGGACATGCCACTACACCCAGGTATTTTTTCTTTCTTTTTTTGAGAAAGAGTCTTACTCTATCACCCAGGTGGAGTGCAGTGATGCAAACATAGCTCACTGCAGCCTTGAACACCTGTGCTCAAGCAATCCTCCCACCTCAGCTGCCAAGTAGCTGGAACTATGGGCGCATGCCACCTGGCCAGGCTGGACACTCCCTGTCTTGAAACTTGGTTCCCCCTTACACCACTTCCTTCTGGATGCTCCTCCTACTTCTCTGATCATTCTCAGATTCCTTTGCAGGCTCTTTTGCCTCTGCTCATTTCTTAAAGATGGATATTCTCTCATCTCTTCCTTGGCCTTCCACTCTTCTCATTTTACAAATCTTCCTAAATGCTCTCATCCATGTCCCTGATTCTGTTTATCGCTGAGGATTCTCAAATCTATCTCTAGCTCAGACATCTTTCTGAAGATCTAACTGCCCACTGGCCATTTCTACTTGGATGTCTCTCAGGCATTTCAGACTCAACATGCCACTGAAGGCTGGGTGTGATGGCTCAAGCCTGTAATCCCAGCACTTTGGGAGGCCAAGGTGGGTGGATCCCTTGAGGCCAGAAGTTCAAGACCAGCCAGGCCAACATGGTGAAACCCTGTCTCTAATAAAAATACAAAAATTAGCCAGGTGTGGTGGCATGCACCTGTAGTCCTAGCTACTTGGGAGGCTGAGGCAGGAGAATCGCTTGAACCTGAGAGGCAGAGACTGCAGTGAGCCGAGATTGCGCCACTGCACTCCAGCCTGGGTGACAAGGCGAGACTCCATCTCAAAAAAAAAAAAAAAAAAAGCCACTGAAATGATGGATGCAGCAATGCAGCATTTCTATTTCTATTCCCTTAACTGCCCCTCCTCCCAGGTTCCCCTTTTTCAGTAAATGCTTCTACTGTTGCCCAATCCAGAAACCTGCCAGCCACCCCCAGATTCCTCCTCCTTTTTCATCCTCCAGCTGTAATTAATTACCCCATCCTGTAAATTCTGTTTCCTTGATATTTTGTGAACTCTTCTTTCAATTACCATTGTTTGCTATGGCTTAGATTATGTTCTTATAATTTCTCACCTGGACTATTGTGACAGCTCCCCTGTTTTGTCCCCTCTCAAATCATCCTCCCTGAACTCTTGATAGAGTTCTTTTATTTTGTTAATTTTAAAACTACTCAACATGTGAATACATTCTTGAAGCTAAAGATTCAAACAATGCCTAAGTATATAGAGTAACAAAAGAGAGCCCCCTTTCACCTCCCCCTCCTAGCACTATCCAAGAGTAATTACTGGATTTTCCATGAATATGCATACATAGGCTCAGACTGTAATGTAATGTCTTAGAAATCTCTGCCTGTTCATACATGTGGAACTACCTCTTTCTTTCTCATTACTGCAAGGAATTTCATAGTATTAATATAACACAATTAACCATTTTCCCACTGATGGGCATTTAGGTTGTTTCTCATTTCTCCCTGTATAAACAATGCTGTAGTGAATATCCTAGAACATACCACCTTTGGGTACATGGTGATTCCTACATGCCAAGGTCCTGGCATGTAGGAATGGAGGCTGTATGGGGGACAAGTTACAAGACAGAAGGTGGTACAGATTGGTTGGAGAAAAATATTTTGAGAGAAGGGAGAGTAATGTTTTTTTTTTCCTTAAAAATGATGTCAAAAAGATTATGTAGAGGAGGTTATCAAGGAAATATGACATTAAAGTTTTTGGGGGGGTGGGGGAGGGGGGAGGGATAACATTAGGAGATATACCTAATGTAAATGACGAGTTAATGGGTGCAGCACACCAACATGGCTCATGTATACATATGTAACAAACCTGCACGTTGTACACATGTACCCTAGAACTTAAAGTATAATTTAAAAAAAAAATAAAGATTTTTTTTTTGAAATATCATCTTATAATGCTATCACCCTAATGCAACTGCTATTAAAAAGTATTCATTTAAGGGGCCGGGCATGGTGGCTCATGCCTGTAATCCCAGCACTTTGGGAGGCCGAGGCAGGTGGATCATGAGGTCAGGAGATCGAGACTATCCTGGCTAACACAGTGAAACCCCGTCTCTACTAAAAATACAAAAAAATTAGCCGGGCATGGTGGCGGGCGCCTGTAGTCCCAGCTACTGGGGAGGCTGAGGCAGGAGAATGGCGTGAACCTGGGAGGTGGAGCTTGCAGTGAGCCGAGATCGCGCCACTGCACTCCAGCCTGGGTGACAGAGCAAGACTCCGTCTCAAAAAAATAAAAAATAAAAATAAATAAATAAATAAAAAATATTTATTTGAAACAAACAGCATTTTCAACATCTGATGAATCTGGCTGGGCACAACTGCTACAGAAGATGACCTGGGAGTCACAGTGACTCACCACAGAATATGACTTGGCAATAGAGTGCTTTCATTAAAAAACAAAAACAAAAACAAAAACAAAACAAAACAAAACAAAAAAACCCCAGCATGACACGAGGCTATATCAGTTGGATTATGGAGCAAATCCTAGTACGTGAGCTACCACTATGGTGCTTGGTTGAACCCATTTACAATATTTCATTTTTATTTTCACAGTTTTAAGATGTTGAGAATACTTCTTTGAGAAAATAACCCAAATGATTTAAGAGGGTGGAGAATACATCTTTTGAGGAAGTGCTAAAGGAAATATAATTGTCTGGTGACCTTGGATTCACTTCCCAAAGTGGTGACATTTTGGACCTGAGACCCACTTGACCGAGAGTTTTTAATGCCAGCAGTAAATTCATTGCTCAGCCTGCAGATCCACAACTGCATAAGAAGCAGGCAACAATATAAAGAGAAAATCAAAATGAGCAAACTGTAATTAGGTATGCAATGTCACCAGAGAATGCAATTTACTAAAGGGATTACCATGATTAAAGATGCATTCCCCTTAAATAAAGATTTTTTTTTTCTCGATTGATTTGTCCCAAGTGGTTCTCCCTATGCCATGCAGAAATCCGGTCGGACAGCAATTTCTGGTTGTCTTTTTAATTTCTTTGCCAAGAGATTAGAGAAAGTAAGTTGAGCCTCTGAAGTCACTATAATTTCCTCACAAATGGAAGAAATATTTACAGAGGGCTATGGAGACAGATTATAGCTTCGGTCACCCGGGGAGAAATGTGAAGCCCCCTTTTGACTAACAACAAGGTAAGTAACCTGCAAATCTTTTTTTTCCCCTCAGTATGAAGCCTAAGACCAAGTTTAGGAGGCTCCCTTTTCAATTTGGGCTTTTTTTTTTTTTTCTTTGTCTCATTTTTCTCATGCTTTGGCCAGGCAGCATTTAGAGGGTGCAGGGCCCTGAGAACAGACTCAGACAGCATCCTTCGCCTTCCAGGCTCTCTCACCTACCTTCTTTATCTCACTACTTTTTCTTTTCCTTTCTCTATAGCTTCTTTCTCTAAAATCTCTTCTAACCCTTATGATTTGCTTTTTGGAGTATCTTTTTGGGGAAAGATAGGGTTGAAAACGTATCAAATTCTGGATGCTGATCTTTGTCGCCATTACCTGAGGCCTGATGAAAACAGTTTGGTTTAAATGTGTCATCGGCCAGGTGCGGTGGCTCACGCCTGTAATCCCAGCACTTTGGGAGGCCTAGGTGGGTGGATCACGAGGTCAGGAGTTCAAGACCAGCCTGACCAAGATGGTGAAACCCTGTCTCTACTAAAAATACAAAAATTAGCCCGGCATGGTAGCAGGGCCTGCAATCCCAGCTACTCAGGAGGCTGAGGCAGGAGAATCGCTTGAATCCGGGAGGCGGAGGTTGCAGTGAGCCAAAGATCACACCACTGCACTCCAGCCTGGGCGACAGAGCAAGACTCTGTCTCAAAAATAAGTAAGTAAATAAATAAATAAATAAGTAAATAAATAAATAAATAAAAATAAATGTGTCATCATGAATAAGCCCTTAAAGTGGACGAGTGGTGGGTGTGGCAGCCACAGGTGAAAGGAAGGGTTTATATTGAGTATGTTTAGTATAATGTAATTAATTCATTAATTTATGTAACATTTCTTTCTTTCTTTCTTTCTTTTTTTTCTTTTGAGACAAAGTCTCACTCTGTCATCCAGGCTGGAGTGCAGTGGTATGATCTCAGCTCACTGCAACCGCCGCCTCACAGGCGTGAGCCACGATGTCCAGCCAATTTATGTAACATTTCTTGAGTGCTGAGAACATTTATGGATGTCCGAGGAACCAGCGGGCCAGGCATTGGGGACAGGAGAACCCATGGAGCCTGCCCTCAAGGGGATCTCCATCTAGCAGGAGATTGACACATGGCATAGGTGTTAGGAGGGGCAGCGATGAACATAAATTGGGTACCTGTTGTTTGCTAGACACTGTGCCAGGTGCCATAGTGGGTACGGAGTTGAGGAAAACTCAGGAAATCTCAAGGAACTCTCTATCTTCTGGGGAAGATGGGGCAAGTACCAAAACCCCCCGTAGGCCAAGGTAGAATGTGATGAGTGCCACAAGAGAGGCATGAACAGAGTGCCATGGGGATTCTGAGCAGGGGCAGAGCCTGTGGAGTGTTCTGAGAAGAGAAACCTGGGAAAGACTGATCCACAGACCTTTCCTGCTGTGTCTATAAGCAGAGAAGACTTGATTATTTAGTATCAAACTTGTATAATACTAAATACTTGTACTCACTTCTCAAATGAGATAAGATATGTAAATAATACTTGTAAACTTTAACGTGCTCCTCAAGCGTAAGATGTTATTTTTTATTTGAGAAAGCCATTAACATTTCTGGAGAAACACTGCTCTGGAACCTAGGAAAATCTCTCATGCATTTTCACATCATCTACCCGCCCACCCTTTGATGTCCTTCCTTTCTCTCTGTCTCTCTGTGTCTCTGCTCCTGTCTCTTTCTCTTTCTCTCTCTCATCTCTCTTTTTCTCTCTCTAATCTTTATTGTTTGATGAGCCAAAGTATTCAGGGAAGAATCTGTGCTTTGGTCTTAGTCACTGACGGACAGGAATCCCAGGTCAATAACCCAGGGCCGGATGTTCGGAAGGTGTGGATTGCCGGCAGTGTCCTGTCACCCAAGGTTCACTGTCAATTCACTCAGGGTGATTTCCAATGGACCGCCTCACCCATATTCTGTGTATCATCAGAGCATAGGCACGGTGGGGTGTAGCTGCTCTTCAAATGAAACCCTAAACCCTTTCAAACACTCGGCAATCTTTCTACTTTCTCAGCTTGTGAGGCTCTGAAGATTTCCCTGTGTACATTTTTCCAGCATGATGTGAGATGCCAGTTATTCAAGAGAGACTTAGGACAATGTCTTTAAAAAAAGGAGTTCCCTTTCCCCCTGGAGTTTTTGCCATTAACTGTTTGTAAGTTTATTTGCACATTTTACGAACTGAAGAGCAAATGTATTCCTACTATTAAAAAGTGCCTATTTTGGCCAGGCATGGTGGCTCACGCCTGTAATCCCAACACTTTGGGAGGCCGAGGTGGGTGGATCACCTGAGGTCAGGAGATAGAGACAAACTTGGTCAACATGGCAAAACCCCGTCTGTACTAAAAATACAAAAATTAGCTGGGCGTGATGGCCCATGCCTGTAGTCCCATCTACTTGGGAGGCTGAGGCAGGAGAATTGCTTGAACTGGGGAGGTGGAGATTGCAGTGAGCTGAGATCATGCCACTGCACTCCAAACTGGGTGACACAGTGAGACTCTGTCTCAAAAAAAAAAAAAGTCCCTATTTCTTCATATATTGAAACATCACATTGTACTCCACAAATACATGCAATTATTATTTGCCAATTAAAAATAAAATTTAAAAAATCTTGGATGGGTTTCTTTGCCTGTCCCAATTATTGAAATGAACACAATTAAAAGCCAGACAGAGATCATCAAAGAGGTCAGATGCAATGAGGTAAGGGAGTGACATATCCTCTGTCTCATATTCTCTCTCATTCCTGCTTAAAGAAAGAAAAGCAAAAGGCCTGTCTTACTGAGGAAGTAAAGACATATACCTCTTTTCAAAGCGTTTCTGACAGAGAGAGAGGTGCTACCGTGCTGCCCATCATCAACCTCCAACTTGCTTCACTACCTTCCCCCTCCATCACTTATTTTAAAATACCAACTCACCTTAGCTGAGAAGCACATTGGTACTGTAGTGATGGGAAGGTTTTATCCAAAAGATTGGTAAACAGAAGCTATCAGCTTGAATTACTGAAATTAGCAAGGCTAATGCAATGTCACTATTCAAAACAGTGCCAATTTGGAATTTCTTAATGGCCTCAGGATAGGCAGTCTTTATACATCCTACAATCTCTCTTCATTCTTACCTAAATTCCTTCTCATAGATGTTGTGAATGGCCTGTTTTGTAGCCAACACAAACTTTGTCCACTAAAATAATGTAAGGAACTCAGAATGAAAAGAGATTAGCTGTTCCTGGCTCCTGTTATTTTAAAGCAGAAATAACTTTGGCTTTTACTGATTCATAGACAAAGCTTGAAATGCAAAGCATGCCCAACTCCAGATTCAGCATGAAAAGGACCTTAAAAGATGCCCAAGTGCAAGTAATGGACTTATTAAAGGGAAGAAAAGAGGCACTTTTCACACACTCTGAAGCTCTTTAGTCCTGTCATATCAGTAATCTTGCTTAAGAATTTCATCCTATTTACATTTCTTCTCCTTTTAAATATCCTCAGGATTCATATGGCATCAAATATTGAAGCTTGTAAGACATTAATTTCTTTATGTTAATTATGAAGAAGGCATGTGAAGTGCACAAGTGATAGAATTTGGAGCACTTGCAATGATGTCAATAGGAATTAAAAAATCAGTTCTGTAGTTTTAGTTGAACACCTGATAATTTACCCACACAGATATTTTATGACACAAACTTCAAGTATCTTCTTTGGACAATTTCTGGCATTGTTCCAGAATGAATGCATTTTCCATTAGGAAATTTAGTTTATATTCGATGACAAAAGCATGAACTGCACCATTTGGGTGATTATGAAAACATTTATAAAATCAAAATAACATAGAAGGCTTTCAAGCCACAGTACATAAAGCACACAGTTCTAAAATATGTACATGCACAGACATACAGGCATTCTGTTTTAACTTTGAGAGAATTTTAAAAAGTGAAAATAGTGCCTGAAAAATGTTTGGGTACCTTGGAATATTTATGTGAAATCAAAAAGGCGAAGGAGTCACGAGCAGTTTTCCAAGCAGCATTAAAGTAAGGAGGCAGCCTGGTCCAGTTCCCCTTAGAGGTATCAGGTTCTCATCCTGATTTTCCTGCTGATTTTTCCCAAGATTAAGAATAAATGACCTGGCTGGGCACAGTGGCACACAACTGTAATCCCAGCACTTTGGGAGGCTGAGACAGGTGGATTGCTTGAGCTCAGGAGTTTGAGACCAGCCTGACCAACATAGTGAGACCCTGTCTCTACCAAAAGTACAAAAATTAGCCAGGCACAGTGGTGGGCGCCTGTAATCCCAGCTACTCGGGTGGCTGAGGTACGAGAATTGCTTGACCCCAGGAGATGGAGGTTGCAGTGAGCTGAGATCATGCTACTGCACTCCAGCCTGGGTGAAAGAGTGAGAATCGGTGTCAAAAGAAAAAAAAAAGAATAAATGACTTAATGTCTGCACCTCAGTCTCCATCTGCGATGTAGTTAATATAGTAAAGTAGGACTTAGATGAAATTTGCTATGGGCAGGTCCATTCTGAGTAGATACTAGTCTGTTTCCACAGGAGTCATTAGAAATGGGGATCACCACCATAGAACCATTATGGGAGTGTTAGGATCTGGAGGGACCGCATGAGAGATTGAGTAGCTCCGGTCAACTACTAGCCATGTGACCACAGTCCTTCAAATCTGAGCTTTTGTTGCTAATCTGCAAAATAGGGACAATATCACTGCCTTCACAGGATGGTAGAAGAAATTATATTAGATATTATAAATGTCCCAGTTTGTGGATCAAAGAGAGGGAAATGGTCAGGAACAGGGAGAGATAAAAAGGACAACTAAACTATGTTGTTGTCCCTGAAGAGGGGTAGGGGAGTATTCTGCAAGGCTGGATTTGGAGGTATTTAAAATAATTCTTTTAAGGAACCAATAAATGAAGCTGGGCTACATGATACCAAAACACTTGAGGGGGAAAAAAAGGCAAGCTGGCTATCCAATGCTATGAATTGAATACAAAAGAGCTGGATTTTGTTTGTTTTATAGAAGGGATCTCCCTCTGCCACCCAGGCTGGAGTGTAGTGGCGTTGATCATGGCTCACTGACACCTCAAACTCCTGGGCTCAGGCAATCTTCCTGAGTAGCTGGGACTAGGCCTTAGAGCTATTTTGTTGAATTCAACTTTCTATTTTAGAAAGGCAGTTCAACTGACTTGTGTCAAGATAGTTATACTGAGCTTTTAATATACATAGTTGTACTTAGTGATAAAAACATTAGAAACAATCAGATTTATACATTTTGCTCAAAAGAGAAAATAAAAGATTATAGATAATAGCTAAATCTAAAGATATTAACTATTTTCTTGCATTAAGTTCCAGCAACTATTTTGCAATGCCAGATCCTAGATTTTCAGATATAAATCAACTTGTTGCTCCTCATAGCTTTATTACTGATGAAAAACAAGCCAGCACATGGAGCATTTCTGAGATAACAAAGTTCCAATACTTGCTTTTTCAGACTACTTGGCTGTTCATTTTCTGAAAAGGTTTTCCCAAATTTTAATCCTCCATAACCAGGACCCCAGTCCCAGGTATTAATGAATGTTTTATTTAACCAAGCTAAGCCCTATTTCCCATTTCCAGTTGTGAGAAGGGGTGGGGCCCTAGCCAACTATTTCATAAGGCTGTATTTCCCACTCCCAGCCTTCACCTAGAAGTATTTTGGAAAGAGTGTGCTGGAGAGCTTAGGCCAACTCCAAATTATGAAATCATAACCAAGCAGAGGAGTTAGGGAACTGAAAGGGGTCCTAGGATCAAGTCTGGGATTCAGGCACAAACTAGAGTGATACGCCACTGTTAGTTTGGTCTGGGCCTATTTACCAGTCTTTAACTCTGCCACCAGCCCATTGGTCTTTTAGGAGAGAGGAGAGATGGATGCACAGAAGTGATATGGATCTGTACCCACCAAGAGATGTGATAGCATTGTTATGCTTCTATCTGGGACAAAAATTGAGAATCAGGACTAGTGTGTTTTTGTTCCCCTCTTGATGTCATTTTCATTATAGTCCTTCCATATCCTCAGAAGAGATTTGTTGACTTCATGCTGTCTTATAGCTGATCAGGGCAACCTTCTTGGGCTGGCAGCGTTGTGTCAGTACCCAGTCCTCCCAACATGTTCCTTTCCCTCATCAAAATTTGAGGCTTGAACCCCATTTCTGCATGGCCCTGTGCTTTGTTTAAACGACAATGGGTGGTCATGAGCAAGTCAGAGAGACTCATCCCTTTCTAGTGATGCACCCTGTGTACACACACTCTAGGAGTATGATATAGATCAGTGAGAGAGGTGGGTGGTGTGGTGGTAAAAGTTCTAGACTTGGAACCAGTAAACACAGCCATCAACTTTGGCTCTACTGCATACCAATTTTGATTTGGGATAAGTTATATAACTTCCCTGGGCCCTAGTTTCCTCATCTATAAAACAAAATTGCTGTGAGGATATGTGAAAGCATTGGCATGGTGTCTGGCACACAGTAGGTGCTGATTAAGTGTAAGCATTCCATGAAAAG
The DNA here is from genome assembly GCF_029289425.2 of Pan paniscus. NCBI lineage: Eukaryota > Metazoa > Chordata > Mammalia > Primates > Hominidae > Pan > Pan paniscus. Next base: position 132,991,619 of record NC_073272.2, read on the forward strand.
GTGAACAGGGATGGAAAATTCCTGACCTCCATCGGCCCTCATGATATAAAATGACTTCCAAAATCTTATGCACTTTAACTGTGCATGCCAATGGACCAAACCTACAGAAATTTTAACTCTTACATAGATTTTAATCTCTCTAAAGTAACAATTTACAAATTCTTCTTTCTCTCAAGGATCTTTCTGGCACAATCAATAGAAATATGCTAGTAATAAAAATCACAAGAAGAATGGAAGATGAACAATCAATAGATCCACTATGAAAATATCAGGCAGCTGCTCTTCTTTCAACTGGTTCAAAGTTGCTAAGTCTTCATGCTGGTGTCTCCTTTTTAAACAAATATGTTTCTGCAGATGGTTTATATCCTTTCCATTAAACTGTGGGATTTCACATGTATGGGAGGTGCTAGGCAAAGATGCAGAAACTGTTGCATCTTTAATACCCCAGCATAGTAGAGTCTGGCTTTTTCAACGCCCACTGCCCCATCCCTCCTCAACAGCTGCTCTCTCCTGACCCCCGCAATAGCCCAGAAGGAATGAATAAAAGCATACCTTGGGAGCAGTTGTCACTTCTCTGCTCAAAAGCCACCAATGCCTCACAACTGTTCACAGAATTCAGCCCAAACTCTTTGGTTCTTCTGTGTCTTCCTTTCTCCTACAGAGCAGGTGCTGTATATATAGCCTCTTTATTCTCACTGTGCCTAACACTGTGCTAGGCATGAAGGAGATGCTCAGTAAATATCTGTGAGTTGAGCTGAAATAACTGGCTGCATTGAATTCTTGCTCTCTCTCTCTCTCATCACCTTCTTTTCATTCCTTGTGCCTTCCCAAGTTAATGGTGATGAAAGTAGGTTCCTGTGCCATCAACAAGACCACTTTATTATATGCATGCAACTGACTAAGGAGGAACTTGGGAAACTTCGAAGGTCCTCATGAACAATGGTTAAAGGGCTCATCCCCAAAGGACTTTTGTAACTGTGGAACCCTTAATAGAGTTATGCTTTTTGGTAGAACTGGGCTATGAAATAATTGGAAGTAAGAAGGAAAAAGAATTCCTGGGATGCCACAGGGCAGAATAGGGAGAGTTTGAGGAAGAGACAGACCTCAATTCAAATCCAAGCTCTACCACTTGCCAGCAGTAAGACTTCACTTCTTTAAGCCCTAATTTTATCATCTCCAAAGTTGTCAAAATTACCTCCCCAACAAAGTTGCCAAGATAATTAAATGACAGTGTTTATGTAAAGTTTTTCATATAAGGCTTGGTATTTAATGGGACCTCAATAAGTATTTGTTGATCAAATTGGAAGAGTGACTTTAATTTTTCTAAATAAAGCAGTCAGGTCCACGAACAGATTGGCCATGGAACTTCCTTTTAAGCACAATTGAGCTTTACACATAGAACTTCTCAGGTTCCAACATGATATCACCATAATGTGCACTGCTGGCCCATTAGATACCTCCAAAGACTGCCATATGTTTGGATGATATTGCCGATTCCAGCAAGATGGCTAGACCATTTGTCTGGAGAACAGGAGCCAGGGGAGGGAGTGATGGATTCAGACATGCAGCTCAGGAAATATCATCTACCTCCAGACTCCAGTAGGGTGGTCCTCCTCTGGAGAGGACATGTAAGGCTTGACCTATATTGCAGGCACTTCTGTTCATAGCATGAGACATTAGGGCTTGTTTGGCTTTTCTTTTCTTTTTTTAAATAAAAGTTCTATTCACATGGTGGTGATAGAGAAGTCAAATGAACTGGCATTAATACTTGCCTCTCCACCCTTCCAAAATCTTTAGCTGTACTGTTACCAAGCCTGAAAAACCTACAAAGATCACATAGAGTATCACATTGAACATAACATACATGTATACCTGCAGGTGTTCTATGCAAATAAAATATTCACCAATTGGTTTGAATTGGGGAAGGTGAGCAGAATCCAGGATAAAGTATGGCCCCAGGTATCTTCCTCCTACAGACAGGACCTCATCCCCTCAGCTTTACCCTACTTTTCATCACCAGATACACAGAGCCCAAGGAGGCTAATACTAATGGGCCCTGTCATTTAGCTCAAGCCTGGCTTCTAGGCTAGAGAAAGAGATTTGTTCAAAGTGATGAGCAATTAACAAAAACAAAAGCCTTAACATCTGTCCAGACATCAACAGATCTCAAGTAGATAGGGAAGATTAAATAAAAATTTAAAAGGAATCTTTCCCTTTCCCTCTACCAGCTTCCAAACTTCATTGACCCTCAAGCAGGAATTGCCGTAAGAGTCAGAAGGCAGAGGAAAGGCTGATGAGTATTTCTCCAATGTTCCTCCCACACTGATGCCAGGAGGAAGCTCTAAAAAAGGCATTCTTGTAGACAAGTACTTTCCATTCATTCAAATACTTATAGGGTGCCTCCTGAGTAACAGACCATGGGTTGAATGCTGAGTTTCCCAGGTGAGCCCTGTCTTGCTCCCATCCTAGGGTGTTCAAGGTTAAGGAAGATGTATATCTATGACATAGTGTTGCATATCCAGTCTGTCTCACCCACTAGGCCCTTACCATGGCTCTAAGAAAACAGCAACAACAACACAGAGTAATGATGTCCCACACGTTTTAAAATTATGGCTAAATTTCTGAGTGTGGTCAAATCACACCCCATGAACAGCATCCTCTGGTTCTGATAGAATATTAAAGAGCTGCATATTTTCCTATGAAGGACAAAACTCATATCCCCCTTGGCAGTGAAACCAATGGCCTGTGGCAGAGCCCTTTTAGTAGGCTGCTTTTCTTCCATTTGAGTTCCCTGATCCAGGTTTGAATTTATCCTTGCCTTAGCTCCTGAAAATGTGGTCAAAATCTATCGACCAGTCCCTCTTGGCACTCAAGACATTTTTCCTTTACCCTAGGAGTATTTTTCTTAAGGAAATATAGAAATGCCGTTTGATTGAAAGTCAACTTGGAATTCAATATACTCCAGGTATCTGCCAAAAAGAGAATGGAGAGAGGCCCAAATCCAACAAATAAAAACTAAGGCCCACTTATAACACATGCTTTCCTCTTGACTTTACCAGAGGGGCAGTTTAGGAGAAAACAAAGAATTTCTCATTATATACACATAAAATATTTAATGATCTTTTGAATGTACCAAAACCTTTATGACACCTTTCAAAGACACTTTGAAAAAAGAGGAAGTCATATTTTGGCCAAGGATAAACAAACAAACTACCAAACTAGCTGAACTTGGCTGAAAACTTAACAATGCAAAATCTGAATGGATTCAAGTCCTCAGCAAAGGATGAGCTCCAGACTCTACAAAGGAGAGCAAAATCCTCAGGGAATAATCAGAGAGCTGGAATGAAGCACCAAGCGCAAAATTTGCATTGCTTGACCTGACTTTTAATTTAGAAACAGAGAAGGACAGCTCCATTTTGTAGGCTGACAAGGGAGCCATTGGAAGGCAAGTGACAGACACAAAAGATCACCTCCTAAATAGCTGGAAAACACTTTGCACATCTCCACCACATTCCCATTACTAAAGGGGTACCTATTTACTCCACAAACATTCACATAGTACCACCCTGGGCCAAGTGCAATGCTAAGTGCTGAGAGTACAAAGTTGAACAAGATGTGGTCTCTGTCCTCAAGGACAGCTACAATTGAGAGCTGTGTAGGTTCTTAGTGTACCTAATCTCATTTAATTCTTACAAGAATACTATGAGACAGGTATCATTGTCTCCATTGTTCAAATTTAAGGTCTCAGATTCGGAGAAGAATTTTGCCCAAAGCCACACAATTCATAAGTGGCTATGCTGTTATCTATTGTGTTACAGTGTCTCAACAAGGTACAGAGAAAGAGAGGAAGTTTAGAGGAGACAGTAATCACCTCTGGATTAGGTAGGAGTGTTTTAGGATCAGAAAAGACATTATGGAGGAAGGAGCATTTAAACTGAGGCCGGAAAGCATGGGTAGCATTTGGATATATAGAGACTGAGAGGAGGAGTAAGTGGAAGGAGAGGCAAAAGTATTCTAGATAGAAAAAAATGGTATATAGAGAGGCACAGAGGCATGGAAAAATGGAAAATGCTCAGGAAATAGTTCAGCTGGACTATGTGAGAGGAAGCAAGAGATTAGACTAAAGGCCGGGCAAGGTGACTTACACCTGTAATCCTAGCACTTTGAGAGGTGGAGGCAGGTGGATTGCTTGAGCCCAGGAGTTCGAGACCAGCCTGGGCAACATGGCGAAACCCTGTATCTACAAAAAATAAAAACCTTAGCATGGGCGTGGTGGCGATGCCTGTAGTCCCAGCTACTTGGTGGGGCTGGAGCAAGAGGATCACTTGAACCCAGGAGGTTGAGGCTGCAGCGAACCATGATCACGCCACTGCACGCCAGCCTGGGGGACAAAGTGAGACCTTGTCTCACAAAAAAAAAAAAAAAAAAAGATTAGACTGAAAAGGCAGACGAAGATGAACTTGCAGAGGGCCATGAATATGTGAATCAAAAATGAAAAAATGAATGAACAAGCCTGAAGCAGTTGCACACTGCAGATGAGCTTTCCACTTTGGAGCCATAATCCTTTAGAAGCTGCTATGTCCCTGCCCTCTTTTTGTCTCCAGCCAAATGCCAGGAAGATTTCAAGACCAACTATGGGACACTGAGGGCAGGGGGTGGGTCTGTGTGTGACTGATTTGGAAACCATGGTCCCAGTTCCTGGAAGCTGGGGACAAGAGCTGCTTTTCCTTAGAGGAAGTCCACTGCTGTGAACCCTGTTTATCATTACTGTCCCTGAGAGCTTTAACTGAAGTAAAGACACAACTTCAATTAAAACAGCCCTGAAGCATCATTCCATAAATTCTTCTCTAACCAGACAGGCTTTATATTTTTCTGAGCAAAACTAACATTTGGAAATTAAATGTTATATTTCAAATCACTCTATGCTGGATGGACGTTGGTATCTATTTTACAGTTAAATGTGAGACACATGTGGCCACAGGCATCTATCCATGTAGTGTCCCTATAAATACAAACCGTAAGCTCTTAAGAGCAATTTCCATCTTGCATAATGAGTATTAGCAAATGGAAGTTATTTCTAGATTATACAAATTTTGGTTATGCTAGAAACATGAGCCTTAATACATCTATATAGAAAAAGAATGGGTTTTTTTTTTTTGAGATGGAGTCTTGCTCTGTCACCCAGGCTGGAGTGCAGTGGCGTGATCTTGGCTCACTGCAACCTCCACCTCCTGGGTTCATGCCATTCTCCTGACTCAGCCTCCCGAGTAGCTGGGACTACAGGCACCGACCACCATGCCTGGCTAATTTTAAATATTTTTAGTAGAGACGGGGTTTCACCGTGTTAGTCAGGATGGTCTCTATCTCCTGACCTCGTGATCCGCCCGCCTTGGCCTCCCAAAGTGCTGGGATTACAGGCTTGAGCCAGCGCGCCCGGCCTGTTTGTTTGCTTTTGTTTTTGTGTTTTGAAACAGAGTTTCATTCTTGTTGCCCAGGCTGGAGTGCAATGGCGTGATCTCGGGTCACCGCAACCTCCGCCTCTTAGGTTCAAGCGAGTCTCCTGCCTTGGCCTCCCGAGTAGCTGAGATTACAGGCATGTGCCACCATGCCCGCCTAATTTTGTATTTTTAGCAGAGACGGGGTTTCTCCATGTTGGTCAGGCTGGTCTCAAACTCCCGACCTCAGGTGATCCGCCTGCCTCGGCCTCCCAAAGTGCTGGGATTACAGGCATGAGCCACTGTGCCCAGCAGAAAAAGAATGTTTTAAAGCAGAGGTATAAACAAATATGAGATGAAATGGGCACATCTGTGGACGACTCATTCTAAGTTGAACAAAATAATTCCATGAAAGGCATCCATTCTTTAACCTCCCAGCAGAATTAGACCCCTTTGAGTCTGGGCTTCCTTCTTTTCTCAGCATGAGACCCACTGCCTTCACTAGCTTGATTTACTGGAGTAGAATTAGATACACAGTCTAGGTCCAAGAGCCTGGTCTTTGGCCCCATGACCAAATGCTTAAAGTGATTCACCATTCCATGTTGGTTCTTGGCCATCTTTATATTGTTATAGCCAGTGTACCCAATTTTATTACTCAGAGACAGGATATTCTGTGGTTGGATTTTAAGAGTGCTCATATAAGCACTCAAAAAAAAATCTCACAGGAGAAATGGTTCTCCTGTGTTTCAATCTTAAACCTACCTACTGTGAAAGTCTGTGATTTTATTATCGCACAGCTTTATAAACTTATACATATGTGTATGGCATAAGTATCATGAGAATTTAGAAGCATAAAAAGAGATCAAAATTTTTCTTTTTGTCTTTAAACTCACATCTTGGTTGATCATAATATTTTTATTTCTTTGATGTTTATTTGTATTACCTTATAAATCTACAAGTGAGAACAGTTTCCCTGACAAAAGGCAATATTGAACACCATTTAAAATAGGAAATTAGTTCCAGAATGTATTTTTTGAGGCATGGCCAGCTTTCAAAAATGGCATAAATGATACCAACATACAGTTAAGCATCACATTTACTTCAGCCAACCACTCACACTCAGCCATTGTGCTCTGCGCATTTAGGTTGGCTACTTTTTTTGGGGTGTCCTGATAGCCATTTTCTTTTTTTTTTTTTTTTTTTTTTGAGATGGAGTCTCGCTCTGTCGCCCAGGCTGGAGTGCAGTGGCGCGATCTCGGCTCACTGCAAGCTCCGCCTCTGGGGTTCACGCCATTCTCCTGCCTCAGCCTCCTGAGTAGCTGGGACTACAGGCGCCCACCACCATGCCCGGCCTGATAGCCATTTTCTAATAGCTAATCTGATTAGGTTACCAAAGAGGCTTAGAACACTAGTCAGATGGGCTTTTTGTATTTAACATATCCGGTCCCTATGGCTTCAGTGACAGTCTAACAAACCACCCTGTTCTGATATTTAAATGCCCCTCATCCGTGCTGGCTTACATCAGTGGCCTGAGCTTGGGAGGGGTGGCAGAAAGATTGAAAACTATAGGTCACTTCAGATAAGCCACAAAATAAAAAATCTCCTTGTGGATAATTAAGTGCTGCCTCTATGGTTCTAAAGGACAGTGGAATTGGAATGTCAAGAGGAGGACTTTCTGTAGTTCTGTTTTTAATCCTGAGATCTGAATGGTGATTATGAATCACATGTTCTTTTCTGAAGGACATGGGGGAAGGGATTATTGACTGAATCTTGTTTTAAAATATGAAGTATAAGCTGAAAAAGTACTTTATTATAGCTTCATATTAATCCTGTAGATAAAATTAACCAGTTTATAGCAGAATACACATTCTTCTCAAGTGCACATGGAACATTCCCCAATATAGACCTTAAACTAAGCCATAAAACAAGCCTCAATAAATTAAAAATGATGGAAATCATGTCGAGTCTATTCTTCAGTCACAATGGAGGGAAATTAGACATCAATAAAGAAAACTATTTGAGAAGTTCACTAATATGTGGAAATTACAGAATACAATCCTACATAAATATCAGTCAAAGAAGAAATCACAAGGAAAATTAGAAAATACTTTGATATAAGTTAAAATGAACATACAACATACCAAGGCTTTTGGAATGCAGGGAAGTAGTCCTCAGAGGAAAATTTATGGCTATGATCACCTACATTAAACAAGAAGGAAGATTTAAAATCAATAACTCAAGCAAACTAAACCCAAAACAACCAGAAGGAAGAAAATAATAAGGATTAGAGGTAAAGATAATAAAATAGAGAACAGAAAAACAGCAGGGAAAATCAACAAAACCAAAAGTTTGTTATTTGAAAAGATCTACAAAATTGACCAACCTATAGCAAGACTGCATAAGAAAAAAATGAAATTACAAGAAGACCTAAATTACTAAAAGCAGAGATAAAAAAGGGACATTACAACTAACTGTAAAGAAATAAAGAAGGATTATAAGGGAATATTATAAATAACTGTAAACCAAAAATTAGATAACCTGGATGAAATAGACAAATTTCCTAGAATTACATGAACTACCAAAACTGACTTAAGAAGAAATAGAAAATCTGAATATACAAAGCCCAGGCCCAGATGGCTTCAGTCCATCAAATGCTGAAAGAAGAATCAACAACAATCATTCACAACTCTTCCTGAAATAGAAGAGGAAGAAATACTTTTTACTTACTTGATGGGGCCAGCATTACTGTGATACCAAAGCTAGGCAGAGATATCACAAGAAAAGAAAACTACAGACCAATATATATTATAAATATAAACACAAACGTTCTCAACAAAATATGAACAAAGCAAATCCAGCAACAGGTTGAAAAGGTTATATATCATGACCAAGCGGGATTTATCCCAGGAATGCAAGGTTGGTTTAACATACAAAATGTGAACAATGTATATACCATATTAATAGAATAAAGAAAAAAAAAACCCTACACGATTATCTTGATAGAAACAGAAAAAGCATTTGACAAAATTCAGCATCCTTTCATGATGAAAACACTTAAACTAGAAATAGAAGGAAACTCCCTCAGCCCAATACAGGGCATCTATAAAAACCTCAGAGCTATTAATAATTTACTTAAGAGTGAGTGAATGAAAGCATTCCCTTTAAGATCATGAGCAAGACAAAGATATCAGTTCTTGCCTCTTCTGTTCAACATGGTACTGAAGGTTCTAGCCAGTGTAAGCAGGCCAGCAAAACAAATCAAAGGCATCCAGATTGGAAAGGAAGAAGTAGAACTGTCTTTATTTGAAGACAACATGATCCTGCATGTAGAAAAACCTAAAGAAATCACAAAGTCTGTTAGAACTAATAAATGAATCCATTGAGGTAGTAGGATAGAAGATCAGTATACGAAAATCAATTGTATACAAAAATCAAATATATATAGACTTGCAATAAACTCTGAAAATTAAATTAGAAAAGTGATTCCACTTACAACAGTATCAAAAAGAATAAAATACATAGGAATAAGTTTAACAAAAAAGTAGAAAACCTATACTCTGAATAATACAAAACATTGTTAAAGGAAATTAAACAAGAATTAAATAAATGTGGATGGAAATGTGTTTTGTTCCCACCTTTTAGCTATGATAAATAAGGCTGCTTGTTTTGTTCCTACTCTTTGTTCCCACTTTTTGGCTATAAGCAAGTAGCCTTATCTATAATAGCCAAAAAGTGGGAACAAAACACATTTCCATCAACTGATGAATAGTTAAGTAAAATAATACAGCCATACAATGGAATGTTATTAAGCAAAACCCCACAATGAACTACTGATACATATTTCAACATGGGTGCATCTTGAAAATGTTATGCTAAGTGAAAGAAGTCACAAAGGACTACATATAGTATGATTCCATTTATATGAAATTTCAAGAATAGGCAAATCCAAAGAGACAGAAAGTAGATTAGTGCTTATGTAGAGTTGAGGGGGTTAGGAGGGTTGGAGAGTGGTGGCTGAGGGGTAAAAGGTTTTTCTGGGGGTGGTGAACATGTTCTAAAATTGATTGTGGTAATCACTGCACAATTCTGTGAATGTACTAAAAACCACTGAATTCTACATTTAAAAATGGTTGAATTGTATGGTTATGTGAATTATATCCCAATGAAGCTATTGAGAAAAAGAGAGAGAGAGAGAGACCAGTTCACCAACCCACATTTAAAATGATATTTTATAGAAAGCCATATTAATATAAGCAACATTCTGTATAAAGGGGAGATTATAAATTCTCATTGGCCACATGATATTGACCAAAGATAACGACTGGTTCAAAGTTATTTCAGTCTTTCTGGTTATTTCCTACTAGACATCTTTATGAACAAAATTATATTTTTCAGCTAAGGTTGTAGGTTTTTCAAACTGATATCTTCTTTATGGAACATCTCCAATCTTTGTCTTGCCAGCAAAGCTGACTGTGAATTATGTGATTATGTCTGGGCCTAAGGAGAAGAGGAGTATTTAACTAGATCAGATCTGTTTATATTTTTACAAAAGTTCCAGAAGACCAAATGAATTGAGTCATATCGCATCCCACACACTCCATCTGCATTCTTATCTTTACTGTCTTTGCTGGGAGAATGAAATGTAATGAGGCTTAAGGGTTGGCCAGTGGAGCACAATGGCATGGTTAGAATGAATAGTTTGGGTCCCTTTCTGCTGCATGCTGGTCACTACTCTTTAGCTGACCTCAACATTGGCTGAAGCACTTCCTGTGGGTCTCAGCTGGGTGCTGACTGAAGGCTTATAAGGCATAGACAGGAGTACCAAGAAGCAGCAGAAAGGGAAGTGGTAGAGCAGAGGCTAGTATTAATATTTCATGGCCTTTGGAGCCAAAAAGGCATGGGTTTGAATTTTGGCTGGACCATTTATTAGTTGTGTGACCTTAAACCATTTACTTAATCTTTTTACTTAATCTCTCTGAGCTTTATATCCCTTATCTATAAAATGGGAGTTATATTACCAATGTTCCATAGGGCCTTGTAGAGATTAACTGTGGTAACACTCACTTAGACCAACGTCAGCATAGAGAAAACAATTAGCAGTAAGTGCTATTATGTTTCTGACTATTATTATTATCATTATTTTAATCAGCAATAATCATGTGTGGATAAACCTCATTGGCTACAATACTGCTACTATGTGAAGATTATTATTACACCCAGAATGAGATTCACTCCAACATTCATTTTGACTTCCCATAACATGCAATTCTCTAACATACCAAAGACCTACTAAAAGCCAGGCTTCCTCATGAGTATGCATTTTCAAATTTAGGGATGAGCGGAAGGGATACCGAATAATTCTAAATGTGTTATTTTAGCTGGGGCACTGGACCGAAGAACAGCACATGGGGCCTCTAGCCTGGCTGCTTGCTCAGTCTCTCAGTACCAAGATTATGCAAGTTTCCAAAGCTACCTTCAGAATAAGCTGTCCAAACCAACTGCTGCCCCAGCAAATGATAGTCTAGGATATACTGAGGCCGGATGGTCATGGGGCACAAGAATGTACTGTGGATCAATAATTATAGCTCTCAAGTACAGCACAGAGGAGTAGACCTAGATCTCCTAAGCACATATAGTGACTTACTTGAATACCACATGCTCTTCAATCCCTCCTTTTCGGGTCCAGGCTCAGGCACCCAGAAGAACTATGATTCATGGGAGAGATATGGGGAAATGTATATAAAGAGAGGGAGAAAAATCTTCTGGGAATCCAGACTAGTCCCACCCAACTGAGTGGAGCAATGTACTTTCAGCTCCTCTCTATAGCACTTAACCCTAAAAGGCTACAGAGGCGCAGAACTCTTCTTGCTCAGGCTATTCTGATTCTGAGCATCAACTCCATGGAAAAAGTCAGAGGCTATTTACTAACACAAGAGGATTGTTGTCATCATCATCAACAAATACTTTTCAGCTATGTGTGCTGGGTCATACAGCATGGTGGAGAGGGAAATGAATTTGACATCAGAAAGATCTGGGCTCCAATCCTAGCTCTGTTTTTTGTTTGTTTGTTTGTTTGTTTTTTCCTGAGATGGAGTCTCGCTGTGTCACCTAGGCTGGAGTGCAGTGCTGCGATATTGGCTCACTGCAACCTCCTCCTCCTGGGTTCAAGTGATTCTCGTGCCTCATCCTCCTGAGTAGCTGGGATTACAGGCGTGTGCCACCACACTTAATTTTTGTATTTTTAGCAGAGACGGGGTTTCACCATGTTGGCCAGGCTGGTCTCGAGCTCCTGACCTCAAGTGATCCACCCGCCTCAGCCTCCCAAAGTTCTGAAATTACAGGCATGAGCTGCTGTGCTCAGCCCAATCCTAGCTCTTAATATCAATTGACTTTGGGCAAGTTATTTAATTTAACTCTCTGAAACTCAGTTTTCTCCTCTCTAAGAGCTAATATTAAAGTCTACCTTACAGGGTTGTAATGAAGATTTAATCAGATGATGAATTTCAAAGTTATTAGTAAATAACAATCTGCTAGTTGGTTATTGTTATTGTTATGTATAGAATGGTGGAGATAAGGGCTTCAGAAGAGAACGAGATGTCATGGATAGCTGAAGCCATCAAGAATATGTTTTGTGGAGGAGGAGGGTCTTGAAGTATTGGCAGGCTTCAGGACAGAAGAATTGAAGACATCACAAGCAGATGTAATGGCCTGAGTTGGGGTAAAGACATGTTTATGGGAATGGCATGTTCAGGCAAAAATTGCACATTTGTAGTTTATTTATAGCTGTTCCAGAGGACACTATGGGATCATTAGCAAATCCATGGTCTCATGATCTGAGTTCAGGGTTAACAGCAAATATGGCGGACAGGTCTGAAAACCTCAGCTGTTCAGTCCTCAGCTCACCTTGACTCTAACGTTGAGCTACATGTTCAGGCCATGGGGCATGGACATTCATCCCCTCCTGGCTAAAGTACCTGACTCTTGGTAGTGCTCACACTGCAATACTGACACAGCCCAGATAGCAAGAGAGTCAGACATGAAGCTAAGATGAAAATGGCAACACGTCTATTAGTCATTGAAATAGCCTGTTCCTTAAAGTAATTAAGCTCCTATAATACTCAAATAAACACGGCATGAGAAAGCGCTTTGCAAAGCATGAAGTTATTAAACGAATTGCATAAATATATACATTTACATACACATACATACCCATAGATGTATATAGTCTAATTATTAAAACAAGAAAGGGTTAATCGTTAGAAAAAACAGCACAATCTAATGTGATGTATTCTCTTAAAATTCAATACCCTTCCTAACCTTGCCCTTTTAATATTCAGGGTGGAGTGGGTGGAAGTGTTTTTATTACAGCATTCATCAAATGAGGTGCTCTGGGGGAGTCTGGGAAACTAGCCACCCCTCAAACTATCTCCCTTTTAATTTTAAGAATGCTGGATGTATTTTATATTTGAAGATTCATTTGGAAATCATTTAGGTCATCATTTGGACAGGCTTGTTTTAATTCCTATTCCTACTGATGTTTGCCCCTGTGAGTAGAACAGATGTGGTAAGGGCAGGAAGGATTTATACACATCGGGCTTCTTCCAAGAACGATAAATCCTTTGGTTTCCAAAACATTAAAGATGAACTGATAAACCCTAGCATGGGTGCCTAGTGACCTGGCTGGCTCTATCCATATTCCTCCAAATGACTCAGGTGTGGGTTTTCAGCTTTTATCATTCTAACACTCTCCCTTAGTGCCCTTGATTGTGTTAGCTCTTCAGTATTCTATACCCCTCTGTGTATCTTCTTCTTCTTCTACAAAACAAATAATAATGGTACCCACACCACAGGGTTGCTGGGAGGATATAATGAGTTTATCCACACAAAATGCTTAAAACTGTGCTGGGCACATAGTAAGCACTCAAAAAATATGAGCTATTATTATTGTGCCAACCCTATCATTACCTCCTCCATGCTTTCTCTCTGAATGGCACTGGCATCTGCCCATTTGCCCAAGGTGGAAACAGTGACCTCATCCTCAACAACTCTTTCTCCCTCACTCTGCCACATCTAAATAGACAGGTCTTGCTGATTCTTCTTCTTAAATCTGCATCTTCATCCACTCCCCCAGAGAGTTTTCCAAAATGCAATTCTGACCATGTCAGCCTTCTCCCTTCACTTGCACTCACTTGCCCCCCTCAAACTCCCAACATGCTTACAACCTTTCTCTGGCTGGGCATGGTGGCTCATGCCTGTAATCCCAGCACTTTGGGAGACTGAGGTGGGTGGATCGTTTGAGCCCAGGAGTTTAAGACCAGCCTGGGCAACATGGCAAAATCTCATCTCTACAAATAAAAAAAATTAACCAGGAACATGCCTGTAGTCCCAGCTACTCAGGAGGCTGAGGTGAGAGAATTGCTTGAGCACCAGAGTTTGAGGCTGAAGTGAGCCGTGATTGTGCCACTGCACTCCAGCCTGGGTGACAGACGGAGACCCTGTCTCAAAACAAAAAACAAAACAAAACAGAACAAAACACCAAACCAAACCAAAGGTTTGAAGGGAGCAAACCAGAGTGCTGCCTTCAAGCCTTCAATCTTTTGGTGGTGTTTCCCTGTAGTGCTATGTTCAGAAGGATTAGGATGTCACATCTGGGCTCAGTGGAGTGGGGTGCTGTGATTATGAATGTCTGCTATGGAGAGGGATGGGGGTTGGGGAGGCTAATGGCCCATATGTTGTGAATTTATAGACCCTGCTACAGGATCAAGACCAAGCTCCTTAACAAGTCAGAGAAGGCCCTCATGATGTGACCCCTAACAAATCTTCCAGCCTCACCTCTTGCTTCTCTGTACTCTAGTCACACCAAAGTGCATGTCATTTTCAGAACCACCGTGCTCTTTCTCATCTCCAAGTCATTGCTCATACTATCCCGCCAGCCTACAATTTTCTTCCCTTTCCACCTGACCCCTACACATTGTTTCAGACTCAGCTCAGTTTCTGACGACCCAAGGCTGGGTGTGAAGCTTTACCTTTGTGTTTCCACAACTCCGTGTACATACTGCAATCAGTGCTTTAACCGCTTTACATTACAATGATCCAGTTAGGTGTCTGTGCCCTTCCCATTGCCCACCACCCCCCAAGACCCCCAACTACACTAGGAACTTCTATGGGCAGGTACTTTGCTTATTCATTTTTGTATGGCCAGGGCCATGCAACAAACACTTACTGAGCACCAATTAGGTCCCAGGCACTGGGAATTACCTGACCATCATGTTGGTAAATGCTTGAAGCATATTGACGGAGCACTCTGCCTAGGGCTAGGTGTCACTGAGGAAGGAGATGCATCTGAACTGTATTTTTCATTTTCATTTTTATTTTTTTGAGACATTCTCATCCTGTTGTCCAGGCTGGCTGGAGTGCAGTGGCACAATCATAGCTCACTGCACCCTTAACCTCCTGGGCTCAAGCGATCCTCTCACCTTGACCTCTGGAGTAGCTGGGGCTACAGGCTCACACTACCACACCCAGCTAATTTTTTGTAGAGACAGGGTTTCACCATGTTGCCCAGGCTGGTCTCAAACTCCTGGGCTCAAGTGATCCTCCCACCTCGCCCTCCCACAGTGCCAGGATTACAGAAGCAAGCCACGACGCCCAGCCTGAACTGAGTTTTAAAGGTACAAAAGGGGAAACAAGTACGGGTTAACAGGTCAGCATGTGCAGAATATTAACAGCCACTATTTATGGGAACCTACCAAGGCATGGGCACTGCGCTAAGTGCTTTATGTATATTACAGATACAAGACTTTACAAAGGCCCAGGCACGCCTGAAGGAACAGAATAGCAAGTTTGCAACAGTGAAAACTTTAAGGTAGTTGGAGCATAGGATGGAGTAGGGGTTAGTGAGAGAAAAGATTGGAGATGTAGGTTGGGGCCAGATTAGGAAAGGCTGAGCTAAGGGATTTGGTTTCACTACTCCTCATTTATGCCTAGAATTTAGGGACAGCAAGGAGAATGCCCTTATGACTCCAAGCTGGCTATTGGTGAGAAGACTACAACCTCTCCTCGAAGGAAGGCAGACTAACTTTCATTCCTTAAGTTGAACATGTTTCTAAACCCCTTGGAGGCACTGACCTTTAGCTGCTTTAGGCTAAATACAACTTGTGTATTTAGGTTTAGAAAGCCCTAGAGCTGAAAGAAATGTGCATGATTTCCTCAGATACTGCCCAAATCATTATTGTTGTTCTCCCAAAATATCCATCTTCTTTGTTCCAACTATCATTCCATATGAAGTGGTGTGTGGGGAGAAGGAAAGCTAGAACAAGAAAAACTAAATGGAGAGACATTCATGGCTCCATGCTCTAAAAATGCCTGAATCAAAAAGATATCAGTTCAGAAAGGTGCTATCTCTGCATGTGGACTAAAAATGATAAAGAATTTATGAACCCACAGGCATGAAATCCCTGGGTTCCTTTTCATTATCAATTTAGTCTTCTAGTGCTATGTGTCACAGACAGGTTCTGACATCTGCAGAAGCAGAGCACAGATGTTCTTACTGAACTGCTGCATATTTGTATAGAAAATCTCCAGTGATCCGACCACATTTTGGGAGAATCTCACTTCTTAGTCCTCTAGCAGTTGGTACTGTATGTGAGTATGAGTAATAATGTTGCCTCCCTGCACAAACAAGAAAGAAATGTTGAACAGGAGAGTGGGAGTGTGTTCCAAATTTAGCTTTCCTCCCAACCTCTGCCCATATGGTCGGTGGTTCAAAAAATGATTACTGAGCCAACAAAATGTAACCTGATATTAGGAGTTCCACTCGAACTCTATGAAGCCAAGGCTAATACTGGCACACGGTATACATTTGTCTTAATGCCATCTTCTACAGCGAGGCTGAACTCTAAAAGTGGTCCTCACCTGGGTGCTCCAGTTAACTGACCTGCAAGAATACCATTGAGGTTTGGGATGGGACTCATGAGATTTCCATCGGTTAGCAGAGGGATTTCAGAGGGAGCCCCCGAACCTCAACAGGGAATAAGAAGTTTTGAGGAAAAAAGTTTATGGATCTTACAGATCCAAGTTAAGAAAGTTTCCAAGTTTGGGATTCCTAGAAGTCAGTATCACTGAAAATGAGGGGCTCTTTAATTTGCCAGCATAACTTTGGAAGACAGAAATTTTCTCTCACTCATGGTAGCAAGAGCTATTGATTTAAACTTAGAAACTTTAAGGATAAACAAAGGAAAATAAATCCTCTAAATATATTGTCTTACCCAGTGGTGAGCTGGTAAATATTTAACAACTGGCTCTCAAAAAAAGGAAGTATGCATGTCAGCTTATTTTTAATTTTATTGGAATAAAGGATGTGCAGCACCTTACAATTTACAGATAAAAATATAAAATACTCTTCATTATAAATTTTATTTAGCCAATTAGTTCTCACAGAATGCTTTCATTGACTTTTGTTCAAGCTCTTGCAACTGGAGCCAAACTAGAGTTATGATCGATGAGCAAGTGTAGTTCCTACAAGAATACTGGTTGATATATTGGAATACACTAAGAGGTGACACAAAAGTGAAATAACACTATTATTATTAGTGTTCCAACTCCAATGGAGTCAGAACTTCACTCCATCAGTGATAGGAGCAACTTCTTTACTGAATTGGGTAATAGTTTTCAAATACTGGAAGAATATTTCTTCAATTTTTTTGTGCTATTCACAATGTAATGGCTACAGAGACAACATGATTTTAAGTTTATTCTGTGCTACTAACATTTTCTCCTATCACTTTCTTAAGTCTAGAGTCTAGACAATCAACAAAACAATAAATCAAGCCCTGATTTGTAGTTTCTTCCTGATTTCTGTGGTGTAAGTATTTCTATCCTGTCCAGCTTTAAGCTACCAATGTGACCACACTGAACACAGAATTGCAAGAGTATATATTATTTCCACCACACATACACACACAATAGACATATAACCCTAAGAGTAGAGATAATTATAAAATGCAATAAAATAATTAGGATGTGATGAGTCTTCAGTGTTATTTTTGTTTGGTAGAATTTATTTCATTGTAAATTTATATAATTTAATTTTTTGTAATGGCCATGTTTAACAACTGACTCACAGGAATTCTGAAAATTTAACAATTGGCTCTCGTGAGCCAGTGCAAGCCAGCTCTAGTACACCACTGCCCTCACTCTATTTAGACTGCTTTTGAGTGTTTCCCACCATGAGATCCAAGGTGAGGAGGAATACAAGGCAGAGACACACAGAGCAGGCTACACCTCCCTACTCAATGTGTGGGCTACTGCTCTGCTATTTATTGCTAATCAGCAAGAAGATAAGTACAGACATTGAAAATAAGCACTTTGAAACTTTTATAGCAATTTGACAGAGATTTTTAGGTCTGTTGAATCTCATAATTAAAACGTGTGGCTTGTATTTTATAGGGTTTTTTTTGGTCATTTTCTTTTTCTGGTAATTTAGTTTTATTGTCTACAAAGATATTGGTCCATGACAGATTTGGGAGGAATGAAACAAACAAACAAACAAACTCTGGGTCCTTCATCATAGATAACTTGAGATGCACTGGTCTATTCTGTGTGGGCAGAATCAGAAGGGAGAGAGGGGTGCAGGGGATGAGTGTGAACTGGACAACCTTAATATTGACAATACAGCAATCAGCACTAACTGCTTGTAGCCGGGGGGAGGGCTCTGTCCTGGGTTTGCTTTTCTAACATGGGGCAGGACGGCCACAAGCCTGGAGATAATTGGGGAGAAATGAGAACTGGATTCTTGTAGTGGCAAAACAAATCTGGAGGCTGTGAATGACAGAAGATGTTGAAAAGAATTGCTCCCTGGAAAAGTCTCTGCCATTCGTAAGGATCCGTTTTCTTAGGAAAATAGTTGCAGAAAATCATAATTGGTGACATGTGCTCATAGACAAACAACCACAGAGATTCTCTTCTCCACTCCTCTTTCTTTCCCCCAGCCTGAAAAATGGCCTCATTGGTTTGCTCCACCATATTGATTCTCTTTTGTTCTATTTACATGTTTACATCATAAAAATTTAGCCCCTCAGAGCTATTCAGGACCCCGGAAGTCAAAAGTCCATCATGATGTAGGTATCTATCCACTCTCTGACACCTAAGCCCCAACCAGCCAATATTTCTTACTCTCTTTTTTTATTATTTTTATTTTTTTGAGATGCAGTCTCACTTGGTTGCCCAGGCTGGAATGAAGTGGTGCGATCTCGGCTCACTACAACCTCCACCTCCTGGGTTCAAGCAATTCTCCCACCTCAGCCTCCTGAGTAGCTGGGTTTACAGGTGTGTGCCACCATGCCTGGCTAATTTTTGTATTTTTAGTAGAGATGGGATGTTGCCATGTTAGCCAGGCTGGTCTCAAACTCCTGGCCTCAAGTGATCTGCCTGCCTTGGCCTCCCAAAGTGCTGGGACTACACGTGTGAGCCACTGCACTTGGCCTGATATGCTTATTCTCTAGTCAAATACCTTCAAAGTCAGGAAGCTGATTGTTTCTCAGGGCAATCCATTCAATTGAGGAATAGCTCAAAGAGATAGTTCATCTTTCTGTTAGCCAAAATATGTCTCCTTGTAAATGTCATGCATTGGCTCCAGATCTACTCTCCTCTTCCATATGCAAGACTTCTTTTTTTTTTTTTTTTTAAATTTTATTTTATTTTTATTGATCATTCTTGGGTGTTTCTCACAGAGGGGGATTTGGCAGGGTCATAGGACACTAGTGGAGGGAAGGTCAGCAGACAAACAAGTGAACAAAGGTCTCTGGTTTTCCTAGGCAGAGTGTTTGTGTCCCTGGGTACTTGAGATTAGGGAGTGGTGATGACTCTTAACGAGCATGCTGCCTTCAAGCATCTGTTTAACAAAGCACATCTTGCACCGCCCTTAATCCATTTAACCCTGAGTGGACACAGCACATGTTTCAGAGAGCACAGGGTTGGGGGTAAGGTCATAGATCAACAGGATCCCAAGGCAGAAGAATTTTTCTTAGTACAGAACAAAATGAAAAGTCTCCCATGTCTACTTATTTCTACACAAACACGGCAACCATCCGATTTCTCAATCTTTTCCCCACCTTGCCCCCCTTTCTACTCCAGAAAACCGCCATCGTCATCATGGCCCATTCTCAATGAGCTGTTGGGTACACCTCCCAGACAGGGTGGTGGCCGGGCAGAGGGGCTCCTCACTTCCCAGTAGGGGCGGCCGGGCAGAGGCGCCCCTCAGCTCCCGGACCGGGTGGCTGGCCAGGCAGGGGGCTGACCCCCCCATCTCCCTCCCGGACAGGGCGGCTGGCCGGGCGTGGGGCTGACGCCCCCACCTCCCTCCCGGATGGGGCGGCTGGCCGGGCGGGGGGCTGACCCCCCCACCTCCCTCCCGGACGGGGCGGCTGGCCGGGAGGGGGCACTGACCCCCCCCCACCTCCCTCCCAGATGGAGCGGCTGGCCGGGCGGGGGGCTGAGCCCCCCACCTCCCTCCCGGACGGGGCGGCTGGCTGGGCAGAGGGGCTCCTCACTTCCCAGTAGGGGCGGCCGGGCAGAGGCGCCCCTCACCTCCTGGATGGGGCGGCTGGCCGGGCGGGGGGCTGAGCCCCCCACCTCCCTCCCGGATGGGGCGGCTGGCCAGGCGGGGGGCTGAGCCCCCCCCCGGACGGGGCGGCTGGCCGGGCGGGGGGGCTGACCCCCCCCACCTCCCTCCCGGACGGAGCGGCTGGCCGGGCGGGGGGCTGACCCCCCCACCTCCCTCCTGGACGGGGCGGCTGGCCGGGCAGAGGGGCTCCTCACTTCCCAGTAGGGGCGGCCGGGCAGAGGCGCCCCTCAGCTCCCAGACCCGGTGGCTGGCCAGGCGGGCGGCTGACCCCCCCATCTCCCTCCCAGACGGGGCGGCTGGCCGGGTGGGGGCGCTGACCCCCCCACCTCCCTCCCGGACGGAGCAGCTGGCCGGGCGGGGGGGCTCCTGGCTGGGCAGAGGGGCTCCTCATTTCCCAGTAGGGGCGGCCGGGCAGAGGCGCCCCTCACCTCCTGGACGGGGCGGCTGGCCGGGTGGGGGGCTGAGCCCCCCACCTCCCTCCCGGATGGGGCTGCTGGCCGGGCGGGGGGCTGACCCCCACCTCCCTCCCGGACGGGGTGGCTGCCGGGCGGAGACGCTCCTCACTTCCCAGACGGGGCGGCGGGGCAGAGGCGCTCCCCACATCTCAGACGATGGGCTGCCGGGCAGAGACGCTCCTCACTTCCTAGATGGGATGGCGGCCGGGACGAGGCGCTCCTCACTTCCCAGGTGGGATGGCGGCCGGGCAGAGACGCTCCTCACTTTCCAGACTGGGCAGCCAGGCAGAGGGGCTCCTCACATCCCAGACGATGGGCAGCCAGGCAGAGACGCTCCTCACTTCCCAGACGGGGTGGCGGCCGAGCAGAGGCTGCAATCTCGGCACTTTGGGGGGCCAAGGCAGGCGGCTCGGAGGTGGAGGCCGTAGCGAGCCGAGATCACGCCACTGCACTGCAGCCTGGGCACCATTGAGCACTGAGTGAATGAGACTCCGTCTGCAATCCCGGCACCTCGGGAGGCCGAGGCTGGCGGATCACTCGCGGCTAGGAGCTGGAGACCAGTCCGGCCAACACAGCGAAACCCCGTCCCCATCAAAAAAACACGAAAACCAGTCAGGCGTGGCGGCGTGCGCCTGCAATCGCAGGCACTCGGCAGGCTGAGGCAGGAGAATCAGGCAGGGAGGCTGCAGTGAGCCGAGATGGCAGCAGTACAGTCCACCTTTGGCCCAGCATGAGAGGGAGACCATGGAAAGGAGAGGGAGAGGGAGACGGGAGAGGGAGAGGGAGAGGGAGAGGGAGACGGGAGAGGGAGAGGGAGACGGGAGAGGGAGAGGGAGACGGGAGAGGGAGAGGGCAAGACTTCTTACTATTAGAAGACAACATTCATATCTTCCTAATCCTTCTCTCATGTAGACTGAACACTGTTACTTCTTTTCAGCATCCTCCCACTGTCCCTGTGTGCAGAATCTTCCCCATCTGTCTCTCTCTTCTCAAGATGCACAGGAGGCTACAAACACCCTATGTTTCACATGCCGTGCCTTCCCCCACTCAGCTGAGTCCTTACTCCTGTGTTGACTGGAACAGGAATCTCAGATCTCTTTGCTCACAAATATGGCTGCTAAAAGTTGAGGATACTTTGAGGAAGCTAGTTTAAGATGCAATGAAGGTGAAGCACACTGTTGCCCTATTGAATATGGGACCAAAGGAAGCAAATGTGAAAAGTAAACATTACAAATCCATAACTGAATATTTACTAAATACGTACTGAGAGTCACTGAGCGGCATGGAGGGAAGGAGAATAGGTGATTGAGAACTGTGAAGTGTATACACAGGATGAAAAATACTTGCTTTCGACCCTCCAAGGAGTTCACTGTTAATTGGAGAACGACTCTCCTCTGAAGCTCATCCTGAATGTGCTCATGAGATTTCCTCCTGCTCTAACCTAGACTGTCCTCGGAAACCTGAATTTGTAGGATAGCCTGTACTCCATTTTTGTTTTTTCTTTTTAAAACAGATTCTCACTCTGTCACCCAAGCTGAAGTGCAGTGGCGCGATCTCAGCTCACTGCAACCTCCACCTTCCAGGTTCAAGCGATTCTCATGCCTCACCCTCCCGAGTAGCTGGGATGACAGGTGCGCACCACCATGCCCGTATAATTTTTGGATTTTTGGCAGAGACGGGGTTTCACCATGTTGCTCAGGCTAGTCTCGAACTCCTATGCTCAAGTAATCCATCCACCTTGGCCTCCCAAGATGCTGGGATTATAGGTGTGAGCCACTGTGCCTGGCCTTCTACTCCATTTTTATTTACTTGGTAATTATATTACTGCTTCAGTCCACCAATGAGCTACAAATTAAAAGATTCTGTCTGTGCTGGTGCTCGTGTTCTCACCTTAAAAGCTTATTTACCATCAGACATTCACATTAGGATTATAAAAAGCCAAAAAAAAACAAAAAAAACAAAACCAAAAACAAAAAAAACAGACTAAAAGGCACTTTTTAAAAAACTCAGCAAGTATATTTGGAAATGATAAGAATCATTAAACATCTTTTAGGCAGATGTGTACACAGGCAAGATCTATAACAAGGTTTCCCTTCAGAAAAATTAACCACACAAAAACTTGCCAGTAACTTCGTTCCTACCGGTGCGAATGGGAAATGTCCTTGTACCCAACACAGACAAATAAAGAGGGGAGGTGATGGCTGCATCTTTGTTCTTTTTGCCATGCTAGAAAAACCTAAAGGACTGCACTGTCTGAATTGGAGAGATTTGACAGCACATGCGTGCACATGTGCACAGTTTAAGGGGCCTTATGGAAAGTCAACGATTGAAGGGCATTGGATGGCTCCACATCCCTCCCCTTCTCCGAGCAGGACCTCAGCCCTCACTTTATTCCCGATCTCTACCTGCAGCCACTAGGACTATCCACACTAGATCTTTTCAGCTTCTGTCTCACTCTGCACGCTCACGATTCCTTGTTTCTGATTTGAACCCCCTAGGAGATCATTGTTTATCATGGAAACTTTGGACAACAGCACAGGTTTAATCAGACATCTCCACATTTCTCTCTTTCTGCTATGCTATTTCTTCTTGCAGGGGAGCACTTTCCTTTTGCTGGCATGTAAGTCTGCACTCCCAGATCCCTTGGGGATGTTATCCTACAGGGACTGCTTCACTTCTGTTTGGCAACCCAGCGAGAGGCTTCGGGCTTGCCACTTTCCTGCTGGATCCTTCTCTACTTTCCCACCAGCTGAATGCTGAACCTCTCCATCCCTTTCCTTTCCACCAATACTTGGCTAAATTACCACATTTTAGTTGAGGCTGTCATAAAACTGGCCAACATGGCTTCTGTCCAGAGAAAATCAATTGCACCACTTAGTCAAATTCATCTGTTCAACAGTTTCCTCTTAATTTGAAGATTGATTAGAAAATATAATACAATGGCACTAAATTGCTCACAATATCCCTAATACTTACTCAATTCTTAGAGTTATGTGTAAGGCCTACCAGCAAGTACAACTTTTACAGCATTACTCCTGATAAAAGCCTTATAGCCTAATGGCTCAGATGGGAAAGTATCACAGCGCAGCACACCTAGAAAAGCAAATCTCAGAATATCTCCTTCCAAATAATAAGAAACAAACTCCCTAAGGTATCCTGAGTTATGATAACTTTACGGGAAGTTTTAACCTTTGCTCATTCTCATCTATCACCAGATTACCTATAGTAATTCCCTAGCCAACATTAAAGCATGGGGAAGGCCTCTTTCTTGGTATACCTACTCAATTGGCAGGTAATACCACTGCTAAAGCTCACATCTAAGTCCCCTTTGTGAGCTCTGGGAGCTTCGCAAAGCTCTAGGGTGAGCTGGGATTGGCTGTCTTGTCAATTGATTAGCGAGAACCACCTGGTCTATATCTGTGTGAAAAGTGTTATTATGGTGAGCTTTGCTTCCTTCAGCTTTCCTATGACATTTGATCTCTAAAAGAAAAGACCAAAACATGAAAGCAGATTGCTTGTAGCTCAGAGCGAGATAGAATGGAAAAAATCAGGGGCCCTTTCTTGACCCTCCCCAACTCGTTGTCCACCCATGCCCTTACCGCCCCACTAGCACCAAAGAAAACAAAACATAACTAGCTGTGATTCTTTCAAGATGTAAGTGACTACTATTGTTGTGACTATGTGGTTATTTGTACAACTCAGCCGACATATTTGTCATTGTTCAAATACCTTCTCACTTCAAACCACCCTGGGCTAAAAACAAGTTAATGAGTAATTAAAAATGCCACCTTTGGGAATGGAGATGATGGAGAACATCTTTTTTTCAGAGATTCCTTCTTTTTTTATTTTTAACTGACATGTAATAATTGTATATATTTACAGGGTACATAGTGATGTTTTGATTCATATAATATATACTGATCAGATCAGGGTCATTAGCACATCCATCATCTCAAATACTTATCATTTCTTTGTGCTGGGAACATTCAATATCCTCCTTCTGGCTATTTGAAACTATATATTATTGTTAACTATAGTCATCCTACAGTGGTTCTAGAACACCAGAACTTATTCCTCTTATCTAGCTGCAATTTTGTATCTTTTGACATGTCTCTCCCTACCCCACCTCTGTTCTACTTTTTACTTCTATGAGATCAACTTTTTTTAGTTTTCATATACGAATGAGAACATGTGGTGTTTAACTTTTCGTTACCAGCTTATTTCAATTAACACAATGTCCTCCAGTTCCATTCACGTTGCCTGGAATGACAGGATTTCCTTTTTTTTTTATGGCTGAATAGTACTCCACGGTGTACATATACACCATATTTTCTTTATGCATTCATCTGTTGTTGGAAACCAAGGTTGAGTCCACATTTTGGCCATTGTGAATAGTGTTGCACTAAACATGGGGGTGCAGATGTCTCTTCAATATATTGGTTTCCTTTCCTTTGAGTAAATGCCCAGTAGTGAGATTGCTGGATCATATGGTAGTTCTATTTGTAGTTTTTTGAGGAATCTCCACACTGTTCTTTATAGTAGCTGTACTAGTGTATATTGCCACCAACAGTGTATAAGAGTAGCACATTTATAATGAAAATTATTGGCTTGGACATTTGAAAATTATTGGCTTGGACATTTGGAACTTAGTTTAGTTTTATTCACCAAAAGCCTTTAGCTAAAATTATAATTTAAGTTATAACACTAAACAATATTAATAATATTATCCTAAATGGATATGATGCTTTAAAGTTTATAAAGTATGTTACATCCATTATCTCATGTGTTTCATTCAGCAACTTATGAGGTGGGTAGGTCAGGAAATATTTTATCACCATTTTTGCAAGTGAGGAAACTGTGGCTCAGAGGAACTGACTGACTTTGTCCAAGGTCACAACATTGGGAAGTGGCAGACACAGAACTGGGACCCAGTTTGTTTGACTCTGTAGAAGTGACGCCCTTCCCTTTAGATCTCAAACTTCAACAGTCTAAGGGTAAGAAGGTGTCTCATTTGCCCAACAGATGGGATCTCCCTCCCAGTGGATGACATGGGGTCGCTTGCACTGAGGTCACATGTTGGAGGGGCTGATATCCCAAGAAATGAGTTTGGAGGCAGTCACTACAAGATCTTGCCTGAGAGTTCCAGGGGTGGCTTACTTAGCAGGAAGCAATCTACAACTTACGTGACAAAGATCTGAATGGTGCATTTCCAAAGAGCACAAAGGAAGGGGAATTGGGTTACTCACACTATAAAATACATTTTGGTAAAACTGCCATAATTTATTCCTGGACTTGTTACCAACAGGGTAGTATAAATAGATATATTACTGTAGCTAATGTATTCCGAGTTCTGCATAGGACCTAACAACTTTCCCATTTAAAAAAACAAAAAACAAACAAACAAACAAACAAAAAAACCCAGGACATTTCATTTCCCTACAAGCTTTCTACTCACTTTTCAGCAGGCAACATGATTTGTTCTAAATCATTAATATTTTGCAGTTGTCACTCATGATAAAAGGCCTATCATAAATTTCCAATGACCCTTTTCACCAGACCACTCTATTAATGAATTTATTAATGCAAAATGACTACCAGCCTATGTTTATGAAGGTTTGACTTGACACTTTAGAAGAACACTTAAGCCATTGAGGTGTCCTTCACCTTTCCTATGTGCGCAGGCTTATTAGGAGTAGAAGTGTAAGGTTACACTTGATCCAGTAAAAAAAATAAAAAAATAAATAAAAATAAAGATCATTGGCTTATGAAAATATTTCCTAATTGCTGTTTTACTTGAGATCGTCGTTATTTTGTGTTCAGATTATAAAGTAACTATAAAAAGGGAATATATGCTACAGACAGCTAAAATAATAAGTTATAATCCAATGATACTAAATAATACTAATAATATTACCCTAAATGGGGCTCACAGCTGTGAAATCTTAAAGGCTTCCTCCACAGTACTGCTGGGACGAAGTGACTAGCCAGGGGCAGACCACTGCTTTCCCCCATAGCACTTGGAGATGACAACAGAAGAATGGCAAAAGGGACCAGTCACCCCATGTCAAGCAACAAGTGGCAGGTTTTCTCTTTGCAGTCCCCACACTGACATCTGAGAGACTGAAAGTTTCCTGAAGGCAAGCATTTCTATGAGAAATATCTGTGTACCAAGGGCAATAAACAGCCATTTGCTTTTAGTATTGATGATATTGTTTGGCTGTATCCCCACCCAAATCTCATCTAGAATTGTAGCTCCCATAACTCCCACGTGTTGTGAGAGGGACCCTGCGGGAGGTAATTGAATCATGGTGGCAGTTTCCCCCATACCGTTCTTGTGGTAGTGAATAAGTCTCATGAGATCTGATGGTTTTATTTATGTATTTACTTATTTTATTTTTTTGAGATGGAGTCTCACTCTTGTTGCCCAGGCTGGAGTGCAATGGTGCAATCTTGGCTCACTGCAACCTCCGCCTCCCAGGTTCAAGCCATTCTCCTCCCTCAGCCTCCCGAGGAGCTGGGATTACAGGCATGCACCACCACACCTGGCTAATTTTGTATTTTTAGTAGAGGCGGGGTTTCTCCATGTTGGTCAGGCTGGTCTTGAACTCCCGACTTCAGGTTATCTGCCCACCTTGGCTTCCCAAAGTGCTGGGATTACAGGCATGAGCCACCACACCTGGCTGATCTCATGGTTTTGTAAGGGGTTTCCCCTTTTGCGTGGCTCTCATTCTCTCTTGCCCACTGCCATGTAAGGCGTGCCTTTGCTCTCCCTTCATCTTCTGCCATGGTTGTGAGTCCTCCCCAGCCATGTGGAACCGTGAGTCCATTAAACCTGTTTCCTTTATAAATTACCCCATCTCTCATATGTCTTTATCAGCAGCACGAGAACAGACTAATACAATCGGTTTAAGCCCTAAGCCCAAGATGTTTTCTGCTCCTGTGCTAGTTTGCTGTATCTCCACTTTTTAGAAACAGAAGCAGGCTGAGAGAGATGAAGTATCCCACTGCTATGGTTTGATGAATGTTTGTGCCCCATCCAAAATTCATGTTGAAACTTAATGCCCCCGGCAATGCAACAGTATGAAGAGGTGGGGCTTTTAGGAGGTGATTAGGCCATGACAGCTCTGCCCTCATGGAGGGAATTAGTCCCTTATAAAAGGGCTGGAGAGAACTAGATAGGCTCCTTTCTGCCTTTCCATCTCTTCTGCCATGTGAGGACACAGCATCTGTCCCTTTTTTGCCCTTTTGCCTTCCCCCAGGTGAGGACACAGCATTTGTTCCGTCTGCAACATGAGGATGCAGGAAGAAGGCATTCACCAGACACCAAATGCTGGCACCTTCATCTCGGACTTCCCGGCCACCAGAACTGTAAGTATAACTTACTAGTATGTATAAATTGCTCAGTCTAAGGTATTTTGTTATAGCAGTGCAAATGGACTAGGACACGCACCAAAAGGGAAATACATTACCCTTGGTTCTGAGAAGTGCGAGGAACAGGCGAAGATGTAACCATGGGTAAGACATCATGTAATGGTCATCCCACCAACAATTAAATTCAACAATCAGAAAGAAGAAGACTCTAAGGATTCTATGTAAAATTTATAAATAAGAAATAAGGAAAAAGAGAATACTTAGGGAACTTTGAGATGAATAGTTTTATAAATGAATATACCCCAGAAAGCCTGGAAACTACTAAAACCTTCTTATTATTAGGTTGGCGCAAAAGTAATTGTGGTTTTTGCCATTACTTTTAATAGCATCCTAATGCACAAATGTGTTGAAGACCACATGTGGGGAGCCCTTGGTAAGAAGCCCAGCTTGCCAGATTGGTGGAAAAGTCAAAGGGGTTAGAATGGGGAAAATGAGATCTTTTCTATATAGAACTATAGCTCAAGAGAAGAGAACAGAGAACCTGCAAGGTCAGATGAAAACTTACAAGAAGATGTCCTCAAAAGACTCTGATAAGCACCTTGCCAGGGATCAAAGCCAAAGAAATGAACATAATCACAGACTGCTGGCACTGGAATGCTCTGCAAGACTTGTGTGTATACTCCCTCTATTTCACAAATGGAGAAACTGACTTTTCAAAAGTGGAAGGGGCTCGCTTTAGGACATATGGGAGAAGCAAAGCCAGGAACAGAACCTGCGTGTCCTGCACTTCATTCAGTGCCTCAAAAGAAGGGAAGAAGTAAGCCAGGGAAGCCAGCCGTTAGAGCTACTTGCTGGTCATGTCGCAAAAGGTCTGTTCAGGGACAAAAGGGAGATACAAGAGAGTCTTAACATATTCCGAGCCATGCTCTTTATTCCCAAGTTGTATTTTGGAGGAGGCAATTTGGAGGGCTAAATGAAATGGTGGTGAATGTGCATGGTGTTCCAAGTCTAGCTGACTAAATAAATGGATGCTGATGAATCATCAGGACCAGATGGCATCTATCCAAATTTTAGGTAAAATTGTATAACAGCTGACCAAAGCATATAGCCTGTCATTCCAAATAGCTATTATGCCAAATAGCTATTGTACCATGAGCCTGGCAGATTGGCAATGAGTCTCCTCTCCATGAGAAGCATTTTTAAAGGGGGCCCAAGGAACTTCAGGCTGGTAGGATCACTGAATATGTTAGGCAAGTGTAATGTATTGGGGGCTAGGCATCATTTTTCCTCTCAATTAAATTAACCACCATTTATCTAATGTTTTACAGTTTATAAAGAACTTAGTGTTAATCATGCCTAACAAATTGACTAGAATTCTTTTACACGATAAATGTGTATGTGGACAAAGGGAAACCATGGATGTAATCTATTTAGATTTTGAAAAGGCCCTTGACAAGATCCCATGCCAAACACTGTTTTAACAAGTTAAGTCACCATGGAATTGTGGAGCAGTGCCTTGAAATGGATAAGGAAGTGGCTTATAGTCAGGAAAGCACAAGTAGGAATAAGCATAGACTTTTCTGGAGAAGTATGAACAGCGGTATGTCTCAGGGATCAGTGCTGGGACCAGGCAACATTTTGGTAAGTTGTCTGGGCAACTTTAGATGACCACAACTTTTCCAGGTAGCAAAATGCAAAGCTGACTTTGATCTTTTTATAGTTGTGTTGATGATCAGAGAAAAAAGAGTCAGAGTAGGCTTGTTCAAGGAGTGGCCTCTGAAACCAGACTTCTTGGCTCTGAATCCTGACTCTGCCCTTCGTGAATGTGACTTTAAGCAAGCCACTCCACCTCCTCCTGCATAATTTTCTTTTTTATTATACTTTAAGTTCTAGGGTACATGTGCACAACGTGCAGGTTTGTTACATATGTATACATGTGCCATGTTGGTGTGCTGCACCCGTTAACTGGTCATTTACATTAGATATATCTCCTAATGCTATCCCTCCCCCCTCCCCCCTCCCCCCACCCCAGGACAGGCCCCTGTGTGTGATATTCCCCGCCCTGTGTCCAAGTGTTCTCATTGTTCAATTCCCACTATGAGTGAGAACACCTCCAGTATAAATTTTCTCATCTGTAAAGTGAGAATAGTAATGACCCCTACCTCATAGTGGTATTGTGAAAATGATATGAGACAATGCATGCCAAGCTCTGGCACAGTGTTTAGAGCATAGTAAGTGTCCAATGAACATTAGCTTCTCTTATTTTTACTTTTCATGTTTATTCAACATTCTTCTAATAGGTTGCCAGGCTCTGAGTGGTCACTTTATGTCCTATGGAACCTGGGAGCCATTGTAGACTGTTTCATGAAAGCACTGGCAGAATTCATTTTAGTAATGAATTCAGAGGACAGAGGTAACTATGGACTGAGATGGCTACGAAAGATTTCATGGAGAGAAAGTAACAATTATGGAACACCTAGCATATGCTAGATACCTGCCTAGATGTTTTATAAATGTTCCCCCTCGATTTAATAGTCCTATGAAGTTGGGGTTATGATCCCCATTTAATGGATGACAGAATGGAGACATAGAGGGGAGGCTAAGAAACTTGTCCCAGGTCATGCTTGCTCATAAGTAGAGCAAGAATTTAAATAAACATTTGTCCTACCCCAAGACCTATTTTCTTTTCATGCATCACACTTGAATTGCACCTTGAAGGATGGGTAAAATTTAAGATGAAAGAAAAAAAGGTCAATCTCTATAGAAATAAAATGGGCAGGCCGGGCACTGGGGCTCATGCCTGTAATCCCAGCACTTTGGGAGGTCGAGGCAGGTGGGGATCACACGAGGTCAGGAGTTCGAGACCAGCCTGGCCAACATGGCAAAACCCTGTCTCTACTAAAAATACAAAAATTAGCTGGGCGTGGTTGTGTGCACCTGTAATCCCAGCTACTCAGGAGGCTGAGGCAGGGAGAATCACTTGAACCCGGGAGACAGAGGTTTCAGTGAGCCAAGATTGTGTCACTGCACTCACTCCAGCCTGGGCAACACAGTGAGACTGTCTCAAAAAAAAAAAAAAAAAAAAGTAAAAAAAAAGAAATAAACATAGGCAGTGGTGGGAAAACAGAAACAAGAACAGTATGTTTATGGGGTTCATGGAGCATGAATATGGCTGTTCTCACCAAAGTGGAGGGTACTTACGGGGGCTAGTGGTGGGAAATGAAGCCAGAAGGGTAGTTGAGGCTAGACCAGAAGACCCTCAGAACTCTACTAAGGAGTCTTAGCTTTATCCTCAAGGCATGAAGACAGCTGAGCTGCGGAGAAAGTATGAGATGCCTTCAAAAGATTAACCAGGTAGCTATGCAAGATGAATTTGATGGAATCTTCTGCCTGGGTCTCAAATTCTTTGTCCTCTAATCTACTAGCCTAAGGCTCTCAATACTCCTGCCTGAGCCTAGAAGCCTGGAGACCACCTACGATGTGTCTGCAATAGTATGTGCAGGAGGGTGTGAAGGGGGGAATAAAAGGAAGGATTGGGCTGGGCGTAGTGACTCACGCCTGTAATCCCAGCACTGTGGGAGGCTGAGGTGGGTGGATCACCTGAGGTCAGGGGTTTGAGACCAGCCTGGCCAACATGGATAAACCCCGTCTCTACCAAAAATACAAAAAACTAGTTGGGCGTAGTGGTGCACACCTGTAGTCCCAGCTACTTGGGAGGCTGAGGCAGGAAAATTGCTTGAACCTGGGAGGTGGAGGTTGCAGTGAGCTGAGACTGCGCCACTGCACTCCAGCCTGGGCAACAAGAGCCAAACTCCATCTCAAAAAAAACAAAAACAAAAAACAAAAAACAAAAAAGTATTAACAGAAGCAGAATAAATTACAAAGAAAGAATCGACAGGGATTGGGGGCCTAATTGCATTTAAGGGCAAGAGAGAAGAAGCAAAGATGGCTTTAGGTTTAAGCCTCAGTGATCAGAAGAATGATGGTCAGTTGATAAATCTGACTTGTGACACATCACGTTGGGGGTGGTGGTGGTGAAGTCAGAAATGATTAATAAGCAGCTGGAGATGTGGGATGGTAGGAGAGCAGTTGAGACTCGTGGTAATGACTTTATGTAAGTTATTTCCCACAGTGTTATGATAGTTAAAGAATGTTCATTGTAGGATTATCCACAACAGCCAAGAGGTGGAAGCAATCTACATGTCCACTGATGGATGAATGGATAAAAAATTGTGGTACATACATACAATGGAATATTACTCAGTCTTAAAAAGAAGGAAATCTTGTCACATGCTACAACATGGATGAACCTTGAGAAAATTATGCTAAGTGAAATAAACCAGTCACAGAAGGACAAATAGTGCATGATTCCATCATATATGAGGTATCTAAAGTAGTCACAGAAGCAGAAAGTAAAATGGTGGTTGCTAAGGGCTGGGGGAGGGAAAAATAAGGAGTTGCTGTTCAATGGACATAGAGTTTTAGGCACACAAGATGAAAATGTTCTAGAGATCTGTTGCACAACAATGTGCATATAATTAACAATATTATACTGTACACTTAAAAGTTTAAGAGGGCAGATTCCATGTTAGTTTTTTTTTTACCTTAATAAAAAATAAATAAATCATAAAAAAAAGTTGAGGCCAGCCATGGTGGCTCACACCTATAATCCCAGCACTTTGGGAAGTTGAGGTGAGAGGATCACTTGAGCCCAAGAGTTTGAGGCTGCAGTGAGGTGTGAACGCGCCATTGCACTCCAGCCTAGGGGACAGAGAGAGACCCTATCTCAAAAAGGAAGAAAAAGTCAAAAGAGGGAGAGTAGATAAGATCTGCATTCTTTCTGGAGAAGAGAGAAAAGACAGAGGCTTAAGAAGGGACATCCGGATAATAGCCAGTTTCAGGTAGGATTAGGAAGAAGAACTAAGAAGGAAAGAGGCTGCCAGAGAAATAGGAACATTTAGCATCTCAGAGGCCATGGGTGATAGGGTTTTAAGGAGAAGGCTGTGCACCACAGAGGAAAGAGAATGGCAGTGGAAGTCTCAAGACCCGAGGTAGATTTCTAGTTCTTCCATACAGAGCAATCTCATTTCTTCTCTGAGCCCTGGTTTTAATTACCTGTAAAATCAAAGAACACCTATCCACATGAAAGTACTCTAAACTGTGATATGGAATACAAATTTAAGGAATTTTTGTTGTTGTTTTGCCTCCTTGACCCCAGCAGTACTATATTACTTTTTTCTATTGCTCTTGTTGTTTAGTTATTATTATTTTTTTTACTGAGACAGACTCTGGCTCTGTCTCCCAGGCTGGAGCACAGTGGCAGAATCTCAGCTCACTACAACCACTGCCTCCTGGACTGAAGCAATCCTCCCAAGTAGCTGGGACAATAGGCGTACCACCACACCCTGCTAATTTTTGTATTTTTGTAGAGACAGGATTTCATCATGTTGCCCAGGCTGGTCTGGAACTCCTGGGCTCAGGTGATTCTCCCACCTCAGCCTCCTAAATTGCTGCGATTACAAGCATGAACAACCGTGCCCTACCACTCTTGTCTTTATGTAGGTCTTCAGTCATATGCCATAGCCTATCTATGTTAGACTGCTTGTGAGAAAACAAAATAGACATAACGTCCTAAGAAAAGAAGGTCAGCTAATGGCTCTTCCTTTGAAAGTTATCCCACCAATGGTTTTCAGAAGACTTCCGAGGTTGCATTTCTTTTTTTTGTTTGTTTGTTTTTAACTTTGTTTTAAGTTCAGGGGTACATATCTAGGTTTGTTATATAGGTAAACTTGTGTCATGGGGGTTTATGGTACAGGTTATTTCATCCCAAATTTGCATTTTTTATTATGCATTTCTTTTTATAAATGAGAAGAACCAAGGAAAACTCCAATGAGAAACAGAGCCAACTGATTAGGTCAGTTCATTTTAGATAATGAAAAACAGGAAGTTACCCTTTTAATCTACCAAAGGTTGGAAATGGTGGGAGGAAAAGAAGGAGGCTACCTGAGAACTTCACTTTCTAGAGCTTGTATAGTCTTTCCTTGAAGAGTTGATGAGATTGTGTGTTGCAGGGAATGTAAGGGAATTGCAGACAGCGGGTTCAATTTATTTTTAATTCCTGAGCATCACCATTTTTAGATTACATTTGGGTCAGCACTAATCAGTTACCTGCAAGGAAGCGGAGCTGATTCTTCACTTTCATCATTCCATCACCAGAGCCTCCAATGCACTCATCTTCATCATCACCGCAGTCTCCACTTTCAAACCCTTCCTCATCCAGGTTTTTATCCAGAACTCTACCTTTGGGCACAGACATGGTTCTCAGGAGCTGAAAGAAAACAACCAGGAATGCATCAGCTCTTCATATTTCTCAGGTGGGTCTGCACAGTGTGTTATTAACAGGAGGCATTAAAAATGTTCAATGAATTACACAGAAGCTGTAAAAAATCACTTTCAAATTTACGTAGGGGTAAACTGCTTATACTCTTTAGAGTTTCAGACTTCTGAACCTTTCCATAGCATTTGATGTGATGGTCTACTCCTTGACTCTACTTACATCATGCAGTAGCCAGAGTGTATATTGCATTAGATCTTCTCATACCATGGTATTTAAGCTCCTGAAAGTCTCCATGATACAATTCACTGATGAGGAACTTAAGACATGATAAGGCAAAGCTAAGAGGACACCAAGACCAGAAAAGATCCCTATGGAAGCCCCCAATAATCAAATTTACAGTCACTAAATTAAAACCACAAAATGCTTCCTACCAAATGAGGAGAATAGCAGTGCCATTTTATACACATGTACAATGACTACTTACAATCAATCATCATTATATATGCCTTGATCACTGGAAAAATTGTTCAATATTCTCCTCTCCCGCAATTCCAATAAGATGCTTTTAAATTTATTTTGCTTTATTGTAGATAATATGCACACTAAGAGACATGTTTGTTTCACTCTGCGGTGTCTGGCTTTTCAGTCACATGGCCAATGCATTACTAATTTCACGGGACTCCCGCCTTTCAAAAGCCTCTCCACTGACCCAGAGACCCAGCACACCGCACGAAGGGTCCCTGAGGGCCGTTGTCAGATTCCATCTTATTTTTCCTCGCCATCTCTCTCCAAGGCTTCATTCTCATATTCTGTTTTTGTCCTGGCTTCTTCCCTATCACCCATTTCTCATCCTAAATCTTAGATCCAACCCCTACTTTTAAAAGACAGCCAACAAAAGATTCTGGATATACAGAAACTGAGATCTTTGTGATTGTGGAAGAGGTATCCAGAAAGAAAAATTGCTGCAAACACAAGCTGGGGTTTCTGCGGTTTCCATCGTCCCTATGTTTATGTCATGGCTAAGTATACTTTTATGTTCTCCACCTGTGATTTAGCTGCCACCCTGAGATCTACTTGGAAAGAGCTACATACTACAGAGAAATGTGATTCTGCAGGTGGTTTTTACGTTTTTATTTTTATTTTTTAGCAAAGAAAGGTAAGTCCCAAAGAGATTTTTGTTTTTGTTTTTGTTTTTTTTCTGGCCAACAACCTCTAATGGTATTGGAGAAGCCAATCTACCAACTGTCTCCCACTCCAGCACCACGTTCACCCTGCCACTTCCGCTGCTGCTCATCATACACAACTACATTTATTATATATAAATACAGGCTAAGATGAGCTAGATTAATGATTCTCAAACTTCTTGGTCTCAGGACTCCTTTATACTTGCTGAGAACCATAGAGTTTATATAAGTTATTTTTGTTTATACAAGTTATATCTATCAACATTTGCCATCTTAGAAATTATAACTGAGAAATTTTAAAAATATTTATTTGATAGCTTCTGTAAACATAACAAGAATGAACCCATGATGTGACATAAACATTTCTTTTTTTTGACACAGGGTCT
This sequence comes from Pan paniscus, assembly GCF_029289425.2. Taxonomy (NCBI): domain Eukaryota; kingdom Metazoa; phylum Chordata; class Mammalia; order Primates; family Hominidae; genus Pan; species Pan paniscus. Next base: position 133,027,410 of record NC_073272.2, read on the forward strand.
GGATCCATCACCCAGGTGGGAGTGCAGTGGCATGATCATGGCTCACTGCAGCCTCAACCTCGCAGGCTCAAGCAATCCTCCCACCTCAGCTTCCTAAGTAGCTGGGACTACAGGTGTGTGACACCATCCCCAGCTAATTTTTTTTTTTTTTTTTACTTTTTGTAGAGGCAAGGTCTCACTATGTTGCCCAGGCTAAAACATAAACATTTTTGAATGACAAACATATTTTCCCAGACATAAGATAATTCATAGGAAGAGTGGCACTATTTAACAGTTTTATAAATCTCTTTGATGTCCAGCTTAATATAAGACAGCTGGATTATCAAATCTGCTTCTCCACTCAATCTGCTGTGATATATGGTTTTGGTTGAAACATTTGCAGTTAATCCAACCTCCCACAGATATGTCATGGGAAAAGAGAGAAGTATTTTAGCAGACTTTTCAGATAATTGTGGAGATTTTTCTTTGATACTACATTAAAAACTCAACAAGTAGTTAGTTGCAGTGTGGAATATGAAACTATATAAATAAATATATCATATCCTGTTACATTTACATCCATTGGTATGCTTTGAACTTTGAACACGCATTTTACTCATTTTGTATCATCATCCATGGGTCATCTGGAAAATACTGGCTCACTGAGCAATGCAGGTCTTCCCAATGTCAACACCTTTCATTATATGATATAAAAAATCACATTTGTTAATATTATCTCCAATCTCATCTGAAAAGTCTTTAAGTTTTGGGAAGCTCTCAAGCTCACAGTGGCAGATAAAAGTTTAAAACAATTTTTGGTTTTCTATTGAAAGCCTGAATTTTATTATTGGCAATAAATACTGCCAGTTGTTTTCCCTGAACTGACAGGCTCTCTTTGTTCCTTTCCAAGAAAATGTCTAGCAAGTATTCAAGTCTGCATAACTATAGTTTGTCAGTCATTCTCTCAAGTAAAAATGAAACAGGAAGCTCACAGCTCAAATTTCTCACAAGTGCTTTTTCTTGAGATGCACATTGACATGGTTTACTGTGTAAATACTTTCAGTGTACTTCCCATTTTATAACACAGAATCTTTTAAAAGTGCAAGAGATGAGGTTTAATAAAATTAGTAACTTTTTACAGATTCAGCAATGATATCCTTAAGTAAAACTGCCCTTTATTTTTCTGCAAGTACACACCAGTGATGAATACAATGACTACTAGTACATTTTGGTGCTATTGGCTTAATTCATCCTGTGGTGTCTTGATTCATACTGTGGCATCGAAGAGTTGTACTTGCCACTGCTTTTGAACCATTGTGCAAATATCAACACAGGGGAAAAGACAAATAACATCTTAGTACTGTTGTGCAAGTAGTTTTAACCTTGTGGATCCCTGGATTTCTTGGATTCCCAGGATCCATAAACCATTCTTTGAGAACTGCTAATCTAGCCTATAACATCACTTCAGTTTCACCAAAACCCCCAATGCCCTCCTTTATCATTATGTCTTATGAGAAATTTGCTTTCGATATAAGCATTTTTATGTTAATTTTCAAGAATGCATCTTTTGTGTACATCATGGAATACCTGAATGAGAATTTTTCACATAAGTAGAATTATGTTTAGATATAGATTAGTGAACTTGCTATTTCTCAAGCACACCTTGCATCTGTCCCTTTCATTAACACCTTCAGTACACATTCATTGAGAATGTACTATGAGCTGTTCTTCATTTATGTCTGTTCAAAGTCCTCCATACTTTCAAGCCAAGTTCTAACGCCATGTCATTAATAAAGCTTTCCTGGTAGACAGTCATTATAGCTCTCCCTCTCCCTCTTCTACCACTGTTCCCTTTATCTGTACCTCCTAAATGCCACTTTCTGTATGCAATCCGGTATTTGAACATATGACTTCTCTCCACCACCATCCTGTGAGCTGCCCAGGGGTTTAATCTTATATATCTTTGAACCCCAGAGCATTTAAGGCAGTGTCTAGCACATAGTAGGCACTCAATATATGTGCTATTGAACTGAAGCAAAATGAAGTGTTATGGTATCTTTAATTCTTTAAAAGCTATTTCCACAACCTTATGAAAAAGGAGAAAGTCAAGGCCCAGATTAATTATAGAAGAAGAATTTGTGAATGAGTAGCTAAACATTTTTGGAGGACCTTGGCTAAGACACATAGCTAATCTTTGAGAGGCCGTTTCCAACCTGTGTGCAATGCCCCCACTATTCTTGAGTAGCTCAGTTTAAAACAAAGTGCAATTAAACAAAAACCCTTTAAAACTTTGCCAGTGAAGTTACTTCTTTAGGTATTAAATCACTCCCATTCTGGTGACAAATTCAGCATGGAAGAAGGATTATAGTAGACTTTTAAGCCATTTTACACAGACAGCCACTGATAAACCTAACCCTCACACATTATCAAAACAAACCCAAACCTAGAAATCTATTGTTAATGCGAAAATCTTAAAGAAGAGACTGAAGCTCCAGAGTGTTGAAAGAAGGGTAATGGGTCAGAGAGGAGGAATTGCCAGCAAGGAGTGGATTTAGGCAACCTGGAATTTGGCCCAGAAATCCAATTGCTTAATTACAATTCACAATATTGACCTTTCTGTTCCCTCTCTCAGTCTTTCAGACTGAACACTAACTTTATGAAAAGAAAATTATGAGGGACTTACACACAAAAGCAGGTAACTTTAGGGGCCTAATGCTTTTGATTAACTGTTTGCCATTTTCAAAGGACACTGTCCTGTTAGCTTTTTAAAAGCCAAGGCACACAATAATGATTATCAATGTAAACGATCATATTAAAACCTACATCTGAGTATTTCATTCCACTATCCCCATAGACATTCTGTTAACCTGACACTTCTGCTGTGCATTACTTTGAATACAGAGGATACCTTAGTGGAAGTGCACAAGGCCCTTCACATTCCAGCTTTTTCTACAGCCACTACTGTCTGTGCAACTCTGTTTTAGCCACTGAGACTATCACAGTTGCCTAAGCATACAATCAACTTTCTTTTAGAATCTAATATTTTAAATATGCAAGTATCAAATATAGAAACGTGAAAGGAAAAGAAACAAGGAAGAAAACCCCTAATTCCCAAACTTTAATAAACAATGTTTGTGTTTTCAAAGGTCAGCACTTTTTAATGCTTGTTTTTAAATTGAACTTGCATTTAGGAAGCAGATTGACTTGAGTTCGAACGCTACTTTTTCCACTTATTAAAACTGTATTTTCAGACAAGCTGCTTAATCTCCCTAAACCTCAGTGTCCTCATCTATAAAATGAGAGAAATAACGCCTGCCTCACAGAATTGTTGTAATAAGTAAATATGATAAATGTCATACTTTAAATGGGATGATGCATCTATCCATTAAGGGATCTATCAACATTTACTTAACCATTTTTCTAATATTGAATATTTGCATTGTTTCCTGTTATTTTGCTTTTATAAACAAAAATGTAATCATCAGGAACATTCACATAACTCTTTCCATATTTTGGATTATTTCCTTAGTAAGGATACTGGGTCAAAGGGTATGTACATACTTACACACTGTGGGAGTGATTCTCTAAATTCCATAAAAATCACCAGGATGCTTATTAAAAAATTAGCCTCGCTAAACTCTTATACATGTTGATAGGAATGTAAATTAGCACAAGCACTATGGAAAATAATATGGAGGTTTCTCAAAAAACTAAAAATAGAACTACCCTATGGTCCAGTAATCCCACTACTGGGTAGTTATTCAAAGGAAAAGAAATGAGTATATTGAAGAGATATCAGCACCCCCATGTTTATTGCAGCACTATTCACAATAGCCAAGATTTGGAATCAACCTATAATGTCTATCAACAGATGAATGGATGAAGAAAATGTGGTATATATACACAATGGAATAATATTTGGCCATAATAAATAATGAAATCCTGTTATTTGAGGCCATATGGATGAGCCTGGAGGACATTATGTTAAGTGAAATAAGTCAGGCATAGAAAGATAAATACCCCACATTCTCGCTCATATGTAGGAGCTAAAAAAAAGTTGAGCTCATAGAAGTAGAGAATAGCGGTTACTAGAGTCTGGGAAGGGGAGGATAGGGAGATATTAGCCAATAGATACAAAATTACAGCTAGATAGGAGGAATTAGTTCTAGTGTTCTATACCAGGGTCCCCATACTGCAGGAGGTGAGTAGCAGGTGAGCACCTGGGATCCTCCTTCTATCAGATCAGTGGCAGCATTAGATTCTCATAGGAATGGGAGCCCTATTATGAACTACACATGCAAAGGATCTAGGTGGCCCTCCTTATGAGAATCTAATGCTTGATGATCCAAGGTGGAACAGTTTCATTCCGAAACCATCACACCCCTGGTCCGTGGCAAAATTGTCTTCTACAAAACTGGTCCCTGGTGCCAAAAAGGTTGGGGACCACTGTTCTATACTACTGTAGGATGAATATGGTTAATAATAATTTATTGTATATTTTCTAAAAGCTAGAAGAGAGGATTTGAATGTCCACAACACAAATAATAAATGTTTGAGGTGATGGATATGCTAATTACCCTGATTTCATCACTACACATTGTATACACGTATTGAACTATCACTCTGTGTCCCATAAATATGTACAATTATGTGTCAACCAAAAATAAAAGGAAAAATAAAGAATTAAACATTTTTTAAGTTGAAAGGTATTTTATAGGAAAAAGAAAAATATCTAAGATAATACATATTGTAGAAGTAATATTTAAATAACAAGTAATTCAATGTGTAGCCATAATTCCCCCAAACACCTAACAGAAACATAAGTTTTTTCGTGTACAAACAGTCTTGATGGCTTACATTTTTGTGTTGATATTGAGCTCTTGGCAATCATTCAATCATTGCTTTCCCAATTATATCCAGGTCAGCAATTTTGACAAAATAAATACAAATTGTGATTTCGAAAAAAATAAAAAGGCAAAAGTTAAAAAAAAAAAAAAAGACACGCTCCCTGGCCCAATTCACTTACAGAGTTTCTGATTTGGTGAATCTGGGATGGGGCACACAGATCTGCATCTATTTTTTTTGAGCCGGGGTCTCACTATGTTGCCTAGGCTGGTCTCGAACTCCTGGGCTCAAGCAATCCTCTTGCCTCAGCTTCCTGAGTAGCTGGTACTACAGACACACGCCAAACTAGATCTGTCCCCCTCATCTTACTGTGAGTGAACCGCAGACCACTCCTTACTCTTTCAGAAAGGTTGTTCCAATGTTACTCTGCTTCCCAGAATCCCACTGAAACCATCTTTTGACAAGAGCCACCAGAGCACCATGCATGTTGGAATCCTTAGTAAACGCTCTTCAAACCATGTGTTTAAAAGTAAATATAATATGATGATTTCCTTTTCAGTTAGGTATGGATATCTTGACCTTTTGTCTTTGTAGTTAAGGAAAATACCCTTGTATAAAGGTGATTGACTTCATTTGATTAGACAGGGAAACATTTAAAGTTAGCCTTGGAACAGGTACTCAGGGTTGTGTGATAAAAGGAAACAAAAAGCCTGGAATAATTGCTTAAGAAAATTGGAAACACAATGAAAGGGAAAAAAGGGCTTTCTGAAGTACAGCAATTTCATATTTTTAAAGCCATAACCAATATAACAAAAGGGTATGGCAGCATGGGACAATGAGATTTGGCTGAAGCTCTTTTTGTGCTTGGTCCATGGGAGATCAAAGGACATATTTATTGTTTGGAGAGGGATCAAATATGTTGAAATTAGACCAGTGAGAGCAGCAAGTCTTGATCTGTCTATATGGTATAAACAATATGCCTCTTGGAATTGTCTTGATTGCAAAGATATGAAGCTTATCAGCCACACACTGTGCTGGGGTTTAACATATGTTCTCTCACATAATCCTCAATACTCTCCACCAGTTTGTATAACAGGGAAGACTGCCATCCCCATTTCTCACGTTAAGGGAAGACATTGAAGCTCAGTAACCTTACCAAGTTACTGAGTAAGTAATAGAGATCTCATTAACAGTAACATATTTGCCCCCCAGGTCCAGAACTCTTCAAAAGAAACATATGTCTTAGGTAAAGACATCAACGAATGGGGCCTTCATTGTACATTTTTGCCATCTTTACTGCCTTTAGCTCAGATAATTTCCATTTCAATTCCATTTTCTCAGATGCTGGGCATTAACTATAACTTGATGGGAAAGCTTTTCACTATTGGGTGGGAGGACCAGAAGGGGGAGATAAGCACTGGGCATTGAACAACATTGGATGCTTCCTGCTTGCTTTCCCCAGGCTTGTCATCTACTGTGTTTTAAATAACCAAACTATCTCATCATGAACAGGTTTGTTTTGAAAAGCTTCAGACAGCTGGTTAGTACAGAATGAAAAATTCCATTACTGCTGCTACATGGCTAAGAGTTTGCTTGACTTTAAGCTCTTTAGCATTTAAAAAAAATAAAGGGATAAGTAAAAAAATAGATACTGCAAATACGGGAGTTGGTACATATTTTAAGGATTTAGCTGGTTTTATCTCTTTTGGCTACTCACATACTTTCTGTAGGCATTTTTTAATATCTGGAATCCAGGTTACATTTTAAAGCTATTAAGCTGGGCTTATAAAACTGATTTTGAACTATTTGGATGCTCAGCTTTATACAACCTGCAAAATGTGCTTTGGGGTCCTGGCTTTCCGTATCCACAGCAATGTAAACACATGCTTTACCGTTTGTATTTGAGTAGCATAAGCTAATGGAAAACAAATGTGGTGACTCCAATGAAGCCCAGCTTTTTTGGAATGCCATTATTATTTATACGTTGTGCACATCCACAAGGCCTAGCATGTGACCTGTGCTTTGCGTGCACACTCTCTTTGAACGAATGCACCAAACCACAGCCACAACTAATTGGAAACAATTGCAACTCCACACATTTGAGATAAAGCCAGAACCCAAATGTATAGGCCTAGAATTAATGGCTATATATGCACTTCACACGTCGGGGGGTGGGGGGCAATAAAGTATAGCAGTTAAGGGCATGAGCTTTGGAATCTGACCAGCATGGATGTGAATCCCTACTCAGCCTACTTACTAGCTGTGTGACTTTGGGCAAGTCACTTAAACTCTCTGAGTTTCACTTGCCTCACCTGTAAAATGGGGGATAATACTATTTATTATCTTCACAGGGCTGTTGAAATATTAAATAAAATAGCACCATTCACCTTTCATATAGTTCCATGTATTCTTCTTTTCTAGAACTTTCCACTGTTTGTAATTATATATTCCCTGTTGCATCCCCACTAGACTAACAGAAGGGATAAAAGTGTGTTCGGTTCCCAGTGCCTAGCACAGTGTTTGGTACAAAGTAATGAACAGTAAATATTAAATGGATGAATGAACAAATAAATAGAATAATGCATGTAAAGTGCTTAGCACATTGCCTGGAAAGGTAATAAGTTATTGGACATGTTAACTCTTCTGCTCAGAATAACAATGATGATCTTGAAGAGGAAAAGAGGAGGAAGAGGGGTAGTAGTAGCAGCCATAGCAGCAGACATAAGAGCTTGTTACAAATACCTCCTAAGGCAAAAAAAAGTAATACTCCATGGCCACACACTGAAGCACTAGAAAGAAGCCTGGGTGGAATTTTTGTGGGTCTGGGAAAACCCTTCTGGATGCTCCCAGTAAGATAAGAGTCTGTGTACCAAGGATACACACAGAGATGTTTAATGACAAAGAAGAGAGACCTGCTAGAGGCTGTGCTTCCATATGGTATCAGCAAAGCTACCCACACCCACATATGTTCTTGCCTGGGCCTTGCTTCCACATCTGCCTCTGATCCACAGAACACACTTTCTCTACCACTTCCAGCTTTCCCAATTCTTACTTTATGGTTTGTGAATGCAGCAGTGAAACTTATGCAAATATGTCCCCCTGTTAAATGGATAGGAAACAAACAAACAATGAAAACACCAGGATGTGAAGAAGCCGACCCAGGATGGAATTAAATCCATTTCAGTGGGGCTCCTTCCCCATTGGTAGAAATGGTTCTCTGTAGTTCTAAGAAACTGTCCGCTACCTCAAAGTGGAAAATTTCCAATAATATTACCAATAGCTTAGAAGTGTATAGGGTTTGCTTCTTTTCCAAGAGGAGGCATAGCATGGTGGTTAAAGGTTCATACTCTGGAGTCAGAAAACTTGGATTCAAATTGACTCTATCATTTACTAGCCTTGTTACTATAAATAAGCTATTATTTTATTTATTTTTTTGAAACAGGGTCTTGCTCTGTTGCCCAGGCTGGAGTGTGGTGGAGTGATCACAGCTTACTGCAGCCTTGACCTCTTGGGCTAAAGCAATCCTCCTGCCTCAGCCTTCTGAGTAGCTAGGACTACAGGTGCATGCCACCACGCCTGAATACTTTTGAATTTTTTTTTGTAGAGACAGGGTCTCCCTATATTGCCCAGGCTGGTTTTGAACTCCTGGGCTCAAGTGATCCTCTCACCTTGGCCTCACAAAGTGCTTGGATTACAGGTGTGAGTCACTGTGCCCAGCCAACAAGTTATTCTTTAACCTCACTGAGTTCCATGTTTCTTCTCTATGAGTATAATAATACTTGTATCCATCTCCCACATTGTGTAATTATGGGGATTAAATGAGGTAATTTGTGTAAAGCACTGAGCTTAGTATCTGGTACACAGCATTCACAAAATATTAATATTATACATGAAAAACTATATATTTATAAAATCTGAATTTCCAAACAGGATAAATTCAGAATTTTTGGTATAGGTTAACATTCAGTTATGGCCTGGGTAAGGCTAAATCTGGAGAACATGGTAAGCCCTCAATAAATCTTCATTATTGAGTCACAACTATTAGCATTTTATGATTTTTATAATTAAAAGCTGCTGTATCTGTTCTCTTAGTTGATCTATATGGGACCCCTGTGAGGCAGCAGGGCAGGTATTATTAGCCTCATTTTACAAATGAGGAAATGAGAGTCGAGAGAGATGTGGGGCAACATGTCCATTTTCAGCCTGAAAACTTTCCTCAGGGTAGCTAGTATAAAGTTGTTAGGATTTGGAATGGGGCCAGGAAGGAGGGGTTTTGAACTCCAGTATTAATCTGGAAAGGGCATAGCCCTGGGACTAGCACAATGCCTGACACATAGTGGGTGCTCAGGACATGTTTGGTAACTGAAAGAATGAATGAACCAATGGGTTAAGAAATTAGTAAGTAGCTTATTCACTGATTTTTTTTTCTTTCTTTCTTTTTAATAGAGATGGGGGTCTCGCTATGTTGCCCAGGCTGGTCTGGGACTCCTGGGCTCAAGCAATCCTCCTGCCTTGACCTTACAAAGTTCTGGAATTACAGGCATGAGCCACTGTGCCAGCCCTATTCATTGACTTGATTTTTTTCCAACCTCTGTCCCTTTGACCAGTCTGATATGCCATTGCTGTTTTCCTGGTATGGTAATAGCTGATTCCTGCCAGGGAGCCCTGATTCCACAGCTAGATAGCAAGACAGCTGAACAGACGGACTGAGTGATTGACTACCAGCATTTACTTTATTGGGCTACCCTGAAAGACAGGTACCATCTTTCCCCACAGATGAGGGAGACTCTTCCCATGAGGGAGGAGGGCAAAGTCAAAGAGGAAGGCAGTCATTCGATCTTTTTAAGCAAAGGAACCAGCTAACCCAAAGGGATGTGGCCAAGCAAAGCACCAAGTGGCTAAACAAGGTTACTAGACCCACCCAGGGAGCCTCTGCCAATTCCCAGGTAAGTACTCTCTTTGCTAGATTAGCCTGCCTGTGTGTGTTAATTCTGGGCTCTGTAATGCCCTCCTTGAGGGTCTCCAGCCTTACTAGAGTAAAGCTCAGTTTAAGGGGCCAAAAGCCCCACACAGTCCAGTCACAGTTATAAAGGCTGGACCTGAGATTGGCCTAGGCCCAAAAAGCTTAGCCAGATCAGGCTGATTTGCCAGCTGTGGCAGCAAAGTGCAAACACAGCAAGGCACCCTTGCGGGCCACCAAGTTCAAATTCTCCCTGAAGGTCTCTGAGCCTTGCTACCCGCTTTGTGGAAGATTGGTGACATTTTTGTCCCTAAACCAGTTTTTGTGAAAAGCCACAAGGACAAAATATAACTTTTTTTCCTGGAAGAAAAACCTGCTTCAAAGACATCTATGGAACCCCACAGCCCTGCTCCATTTCCAAATAAATCACCTCAGTTAGATGAGGGCCACTGACAGAGGGCAAGGGTCCTGGGGTGAGAGTGTACCAGGATATTACATATTTCTTCAGGGAACTGAGGTTGCACAGACATGATCTGAAGATTTACTATTGTCCAAATGCATAAATGTGATTCATTCCAAATAGACATCTTGTGGTTATACTTTTGGGAAATGAGAATTCTTGCCTCTAAAAATAACATCTGTGTATGAACCACAGCAGTCATGTCATCAAGCATTGGGCTTGAAGAGTCAACCTCAATGACTGGGGGACATCGGTTCACTATTCTTCCAGAAGGCCTCTAGTCCACTGAGGATTAATGAGATGCCTCTAGTTTCTGACAAAGCTTCCTTCCTTTAAAGACTAGGTCTAGATCAGGGTTTATAAATAGGTTTTCGGTGAGAGCAGTTTTCCTGTTCTGGTATACTATTTGAAGAATATGAATTTTTAAATATGTTTCAGATAATTGAGACTGGGACTTGAAAAACTCTATTTTGAGCTTCTAGTTTCCTTGGAGGTCAGAGATTTTCAAGCCTTTCTCTTCCCAATTTTTAGGTCACTGAATCCTAAGGGGGAAATGGGCTGTCTCTCAGGAAACATGAATAAAATCATTGCAATATTCCTATCTAATCATACACCTTTACAGGCTGAAGCAACAGCAGCAAAGGAATGGTGCCCTTGTATATTTTTTAGCTTCACTCCTTAAGTAAACATTAACTTAAGAAATGCTCAGGTCATTCTTTTAAATATAAAAAACTGGGACATATCCCAAAACAGTGCTTTGTTTGGTAAATACAGCATTAAAGATGCTAAAATGATTGGGTCTCTCTGAATTCAGCATGTATAGCTTTTGTAACATGTTGGTCACAGAAGACCACTAGACTCTTATGCGGGCCATTGGCAAGCCAAGTTATATTCTGCAGCTACCAAATGATTAAGTACTTCCTTGTTGTAGTGTAGTTCTCTTTTCTGTACCTCAAGTGGTTTGACTGGCATGGTCAAACAGTAGATGAAGGAATGTGAAATTGAACAGAACTGCTGGTATTTTCGAATAGGAAAGGAATTTGAGCCCTGCTTTTGGTAATTATTTAGGACATTGGTTGAAAGGATACCACTGAACACCGTAGTTCAACTTAAGCTTAGCCATTCGCAATTTGAATATATTTACTACCTTGTTGGCATCCCATATTAGGTTAGACGGTCTTTTAACAAAATTCATAGTCATTTAACATCTACATATTATTGATATTGGTGAAGATTCTCTCAATTTTAGCTTAGTTAATTCTACTATATCCTTACATGTTTTTTCCACAGTTGTAAAATTTTCTGTTGGGTTGACTGTACAGGCTTACAAAATAATTTCTACTTAATATTGGCCTAAACTAACCTTCACAGAATAATTGCTACTTGGCATTTGCCTAAACTAACATTCACATCGACCTTTCATCCCCTAAAACACTAGCTGATTTAGTGTATCTATATACTTGCCTTGGGGTAGCATAGCTTAGGTTAATTTCACTTCTCTGAAATAAGTATACAGTTGGAACTTAGTTCAGATACAATCATTTCCATGCTCATCTGGGTGTCTCTCATCATTGCCTCTTATTCTTGAATTCCAAACCTCATCAAGCATTCCCAAGACAGCCCTCTTGTTTTTCCTAAGAAGGTTATTAGAATTTAACCACAAGGTCTGGGAAGAGCATCATGTAACCAAGTCCAGCTAATTTGTACTCAGTGTTGGGCAGTGCTTGAACTCTTCCTATTTTGGCTAGGTATAGTTTGGTAGAGATTCTGGTGAATTATTTTCTCTGTTGGCCCTCTTTGGTGGATAGGGTGTGCACATTTTGCTTGCTCCTGGGACTGAAGTGTTTGGCTGGGTTTCTTACTTGGAATCCTTCCCTATCCCACAAAATTGTTTGGTGATGATGGTGGTGATAGAGTGGTAGGAACAGCAGAAGGTAAGTGTGGGAAGGGAAAAGGACAGCTTATAACAGGCTATAGTCAACACACTTACTGTTCCACCTTTCTCTTCACTGAGCTCAGTAGATAACAATGTCCTGATTAGTTCTAACGTGGGCTTCTCCACCATCCTCTGAGATTCCTTGTAGTCATATTCAATTAACATTTTGTTAAATAAATAGCTGTTACCCTCCCCCATAACATTTAACCCCCTTTTGATATTCCAGGTAATATACACACAGTCTTAATATCATGTTCGTTCAACATAATTCTTCTGGATACAGCTATGGTAATTTCCGTCTTTGAAGAAATCAACTTGAATGCCCTAGCTAGATGCAACAGGAGAGGGGATGGCTGGGAAATGGGGCACTTGCGTCTCAGAGGATGGCATCTAGTATGAGAAATGGAGATATTAGATGTATTGAGCACCCAGAAGTGCTCAGCATTATATTCAACACCTTACAAGGGAATTAGAAAAGAGTTGGGAAGAAAGTTACAGACTGGAATGGTAAGTGAGTTAGAAAGGACCTGAGAGAGCACATGGTAAAATCCCCCTCTCACCTCCCCCCCACCCCGACTTTACAGGGGAAGACAGAAAGTCTACGAAGACAATAGATAGTAAAGCCTTTCAACCACACCAGTGCTATAAATAATGCTAGATTGCTGCCTAATCCTTGGGGATAACAGGAGAATCAGTTGAGGGCAGGTAAAGTGAAAAAGAAGCAAAAGAATGTGAGAGCTGTAAAATGAGTTTAAGTTCCAGTAGGGGAAAATGAGGTTCTTCTTCCTGAATCCTTAGCCAAACCTTGCCAAATAACAGGCTAGGGGGAGAGCAACACAGACCCTGGGTGTGGGTGGGGTGTGGGTGGGGGTGTGGTGGGGGGTGGAGCATGAAGCAGGCAATTTCCAGGTTGGTGTGAGTAAGTGGTAGTTACAGAACATAGAGCCTACCCTCATATAGTCCACAAGGAGTTCCTTTCTGCAAGGTGTGGAAATGTAGTGGAATAAAACCAGCTCAGTGCAAGAAGAGGAAAAGGCTTGGTTCCTACACTCAAATCATCAATTCCTACAACCTTTCAAAGTTCTCATTCTGATCCACTCCTGATTAAGTGGATAAATCAAATGCCTTTTATTATTTTCTCCTATTCATTTCTTTCTATCTATTCCCAAATAATTCCAGTTGAAAGCATCTTAGGCTTAATCATACTAAAATCATTGCATTTGCATTCAATTACACAGAATTCCATTTTGTTTCCCAGTCTCTTATACACATTTAAGCATTTGATCAAGTTTGTTAATATAAATGGTAAACTCCTAAATTATCATGCCTTTCAACTAAATCAAAACTTCAAATATGTTGCTGCCCCAGAGATGAAATTTGGTGGGATGATTATAATTTATACATCTTTAAATAGCAACTATATTTAAGGACTACCATGACATTTCAGATGGTCGACATCTTGTGTTTTCATGTTTCTGGAGAGAGGCAGGAACATATACAGTGCAATCATCACTGAAGTTGTATGTAGTGATTCCACAAGTTTGAACTAAATTCTAGCATTTCCATCTGTGAGCTGGCAATGAAGAGACCTTTTGCCATAAATGCACCACTCACAACATCAGAGACAGAGTGCACAACAAATTCACATGCTTAGGCACTCACACTTAAGCTGATACCTTAATTAATGCAAAGGAAATACATAACTTCCCTAACAAGTAATATAAAACATGGAGGGCCATGGGAATTTGGAGGAGGTTGCTGCTGCTGCTGCTAATCAAGTACTTCTTCTTCCCAAAACATGGCCTTGCCCCACCCCATCCCAGCTTGACTTCTGTTTCTAGGTATGCCCGCCAGAAATAAGATTTATTTTCCATCAACTCAACTGGGAAAACAGTTCCTTTATTTTTGGCGTTAAAACATTCGCTCCTTTATGTAGGTCAAAACTTTACCCTTAGAAATATTATCTTGCTTTTAGAGAAGCACACTCATTCACTGTATTGCTTTGTAAAATTTCACTTTCTAGCCCTATGGTAAATAATTATCAAAGTCTGCTATTTCTCGCATCCCTCTCTCCCTCTCTCTCCTTCCTTGTAATTTACAGCACTTCTCACCACTCAGTCTAGCTGACAGGGAAACAAAGAAACAGTACCTTCAATTGGACAAGGTTGGTCTTCTCTATTTGCTTCTCCTCAGATGACCCAGTCTTTTAAAATGGCCCTTGAATGCTCAATGTCTGCCTATTCACTCATCTAACTGGGGAACCTCTTCCATGCTTCAGGTCCTCCACTCTGGCAAAATCTATCTGTCAATCACTTAGGATCTTGTTCTTGGTGGTTTAAGTTTTCCATATTTGTCAAATCAAGATAATATCACCTACCTTATATGAACTGTCATGAGGAAATAATTTAGCACAGTGCCTGGGCACACAATAGACTGAGAATAAATGTCAGATTCCTTTGTCTGTTAATAGAAAATAATAATGATTTCAGATATGACTTCCCCTTTGGTAAACTGTGCATTTAAACATGGCCTTCTGGGAAGAATGGCTCATCCCAAAGGAATGATTGGCAGTGGAAATTATAGAGACTGGGGAACACCGGTGAAACAGATGTTTTGGTGTAGGTGGGATGTTTCTGGATATCCTTGCATTCACTCCACATTGACAGTTGTCTAGTTCTCCTATCGTCAAACTTTAACTCAAATTCCCTGTATTATAAGAAAAAGGCTTTGGTACCTTAAAAATCAAAATATCAGGAGAAAGAAAAGCAACTGAAATAAGAGAACATGTAAAATAAACCTGAATACAAATGAACTTCTCCCAAATGAAGAATACTCTTAGGAGCCAGAAGTAAATCTAAGTATTTATGGCTTTTGGTGAATGTGGTTGCTCTTCTATGTAATTTGCTTCACAAAAAGAATTTAATAAGAATGTTCCAAGAGCTTTTACAACAATTTTAAACCTATTTTTGTAACAATCTGGAATAATATCAAGCCCAAAGAATGAAAGAAACCAAACTGAGCTTGTACATAAAACAACATAGTGGAATTATGAATGGCAGCAGGCTAAATGTAAAAGACAGAGGGATACATAAAATATACAGTATTATGGAAAGAGGCTTGTCACAGGAGTTTCAGTTTTCTCATCTGTAGAACAGTAATAAAAATAATCTCTGCCCTGGAAAAAGCACAGGGCTGCTTTTAGGGTCAAATGTAATAAACTTAAATAAGTATTTTGGAAACTATAAAATGTAAGAGAGTGGTTTTTGTAAATACAATAGACCCACAAGTATAAAATAATTTCCAAGCATCCATGTTACTTCCTCATGAACAAATGGAGATTTAAAAAATTGAACCAAAAGAAAATATGGCTCATACACAGGGGAAAAAAGCAGCCAATAGAAACTGCCCCTGAGGAAGTACAGACATTGGACTTATTAGACAAAAACTTTAAATCAGCTATTTAAAACACATTCAAAGGACTAAAAGAAATCATGTCTAAAGAATTAAAGAAGTGTTTTATAATGATGTCCCATGACATACACAATACTAACAGAGATAAAAATTATATAAAACACCAAAATAGAAATTCTGGAGTTGAAAAGTAAAATAACAAATGAAAGTTCACTAGAAGGACTCAACAGCAAATTTGAGCAGGCAGAATAAAAAATCAGGGAATATGAAGCTTCATCAATTGAGACAATTCGGTATGAGGAAAAGAAAAAAAGAAGGAACAAAAATGAACAAATCTGCAGAGTCATGTGGGATACCATCAAGCATATCAACATATACATAATGGATATCCCAGAAGCAGGAGAGAGAAATAGGAAGAAAGAATATTTAAAGACATAATGGCTGAAAACTTCCTAAGTTTCATGAAAAACATAAATTTATGTGTCTAAGAAATTTAACAAACATCAACTAGGATAAACTCAAAGAGATCCACACCTATGTATATCAATCAAACTGTTGAAGTCAGACAATGAAAAAATCATGAAAGCAGTGAAAGAAGAGATTCATCATGTACAAGCAATCTTCAATAAGATTAACAACTAATTTCTCATCAGAAAGCATGAAAGCCAGAAGGCAGTGAGATGACATTCAAAACACTGAAAGAAAAAAAAAACTGTCATCTAATAATTCTATAACCAGCAAACGTGTCCTTCAAAAATAAAGGGGAAATTAAAAGAAACAGAAACAGAAGCTGAGAGAGTTTGCTATTAGTAGACATACCCTAGGAGAAATGTTAAAAAGAGTCTTTCAGGCAGATGTAAAAGGACACTAGACAGTAACCCACACTGTAGGAAGAAATAAAGTATATTAGGAAAGGTAACTACATAGGTAAATAATAAGTACTAGAGTATAAATTAATGAAATTTAAAAATAGAGACAATTCATAAAACCCAAAGTTGCTTTTTGAAAAGATTAAAAATATTGATATGCCATTAGTTAGACTACCCAGAAACAGAGAGAAGACTCAAATTACTACAATCAAGAATGAAAGAGGGAACACTACCACTGATCTTACAGAGCTATAGAGGGTTATACTGGAATACTATAGACATCACATGCCAGCAAATTAGATAGCTTAGACGAAATAGACAAATTCCTACAAAGACACAAACTACTAAAACTGACTCAAGAAAAAACAGAAAATCTGAATAGATCTATAACAAGTAAAATAATGAATTAGTAATCAAAAACTTCCTGCAAAGAAATGCCCAGGAACAGATGGCTTCACTGGTAAATACTACCAAATGGTAAACTATAATTAACACCAATCCTCCACAAAATTTTCAAAAAATGGAAGAGAAAGGAAGAATTTCCAACTCATTCTATGAAGTCAGTGCTACCCTAACACTAAAACCAGGCAAAGACATTACAAGTAAAGAAAACTACAGATCAAAGTGTTGTGTAAATATAGACACAAAGATCCTTTAAAAATACTAGCAATCTGAATCCAGCAACATATACAAAGGATTATACACCATAACCAAGTAGCATTTAATACAGGAATTCAAGGTTGGTTGAGTATATGAAAATCAATCAATGTATACAATATATTCATAGAAATATATTATATAAATCATTATATTAATATAAATTAAGAATAGCTGGAAACCATCATTCTCAGCAAACTAACACAGGAAAGAAAACCAAACACCACATGTTCTCACTCATAAGTGGGAGCTGAACAATGAGAGCACATGGACACAGGGAGGGGAACATCACACACTGGGGCCTGTCGGTGGGTGAGGGGCTAGGAGAGGGATAGCATTAGGAGAAATACCTAATGTAGATGACAGTTTGATGGGTGCAGCAAACCACCATGGCAGGTGTATACCTATGTAACAAACCCACACGTTGTGAACATGTATCCTAGAACTTCAGGTATAATAAAAAAAAAAGAAAGAAAATGCAATCCGAAAAAAAAAGAAAGGTGAAAAACCACATGATTATCACAATAGATGCAGAAAAAGCATTTGACAAAATCCAACAGCCTTTCGTGATTTAAAAAAACTCAACAAACTAGTAATAAAAGGGAACTTTCTCAATCTGAGAAGCAATATCTATCTAAAACTCACAACTATCAGTATACTTAAAGGAGAAAAACTGAAAGTTTTCTCTTTAAGATGAGAAAAAAGAAAAATATGTCTGTTCTTACCACTTTTATTTGACATTGTACTGGAGGTTATAGCCAGGCAATTAGGCAATAAAAGTCCCCAGATTAGAAAGGAAAAAGTAAAATCATATTGACAAGTAACACGACTTTGTACATAGATAATTTTAAGTCATTCAGAAAAAACTATCAGCTAATCAGTTCAGCAAGATTGTAGAATACACGATTGATATAATAAATTAATTGTATAGACTAACAATGAACACTCTAAAAATGAAATTAATCAAGTAATTCTATGTACAATTACATGCAAAAAAATTAACACTTAGAGCCTAACAAAAGAAGTGTGAGACTTATACACTGAAAACTACAAAACATCACAACAAGAAATTTAAAAAGAACTAAGTAAATAAAAAGATGCCCTATATCCATGGATTAGAAGCCTCAGTAGTATGATGGAAACACTCTTCAAATTGATCTACAGATTCAATACAATTTCTATCAAAATTCCAGCTGCCTTATTTTTTTAAATGGACAAGATAATCCTAAAATTCATATGAAAGTACTGAGAATAGCCAAAACAATTTTGAAAAAACAGAACAATGTCAGAGGCCTCACAATTCCATATTTTAAAACTTACTGTAAATGTACTGTACTTAGTTCAGGGAGGTCTTGGAATAATGACAGATCAGTGGAATATAATTGAGAGTACAGAAATTGATTTTTTTGTTTTTTGAGATGGAGTCTCACTCTGTCGCCCAGGCTGGAGTGCAGTGGCGCAATCTCGGCTCACTGCAAGCTCTGTCTCCCAGGTTCACGCCATTCTCCTGCCTCAGCCTCCCGAGTAGCTGGGACTACAGGCGCCCGCCACCTCGCCCAGCTAATTTTTTGTATTTTTTAGTAGAGATGGGGTTTCACCGGGTTAGCCAGGATGGTCTCGATCTCCTGACCTCGTGATCCACCTGCCTCAGCCTCCCAAAGTACTGGGATTACAGGCGTGAGCCACCGCGCCTAGCCTAGAAATTGATTTTTGACAGCGTGCCAAGAATTCAATGGGGAAAAGAATGCTCTTTTTTAAAAAATTAAAATATTTGATTATTAATAACAAACTTAAAGTATCTCTCTTAAATGGGCCAAGAAGCAATTCTATGACAAAAGTGAACCCTACAATATAGATATTCCCAGAAGACAATTTTCCAGGATATCCAGCCAAACAATTTTCACCCAGTCACAAAGGTCATTTTCATTGAAGCCTACAGCCATTTCTTTTTCTAATTCTATTGTCTCATTTCCTTCTAAACATGATTTTAATTAAGCATATACCTGTCAAAGACTTATCTTTGCAAAAGACATGGGAATAGCAGTCAGGAAGAGGACTTTGAAGCCCAGTCACTCTACAGATCCAAAGTTTAATGGCTGTGTGCCCTTGTAACTTAGCCTCTTTGCATCTGTTTCCTTGTCTGCAATGGTATTAGGTTGGTACAAAAGTAATTGTGGGATATTTACATTATAAGGGTGTTGATGATTAAATACATGAGTGAATAACAAAATGTATAGAATAGTGCCAAGCATGTACTAAATGCTCAAAAGAGTTTGAGCTATTATCATTCCGGCTTTTTCATCAAACCAAATAGTATCTTCCTAAGCAACCTAGGGATTACAATGACAAACCTAGTCAAAGGTAAATCAAAGGATTAAATATGTTCAGGAATATAGAGATCAATTTGTGAATACAGAGTAAAGATACTATAATCAATCCCTAGTTATTATTTTTCACAATGGTGTCTGAAATATGGTACCTAGTTATCATTATTATTTTTATAGCTACAGGGGTCTCGCTATGTTGCCCAGGCTGGTCTCCAACTCCTGTGCTCAAGCAATCCCCCTAGCTCAGCCTCCCAAAGTGCTAAGATTACAGGTGTGAGCCACTGTGCCCAGCCCCTAGTTTTTAAAATGATTTCATTTATGTGTGTGAACCCAAACATTTTGAAAATACTAAAAATTACTATCAATATTTGTCTTACTCATTCTTCAGATTATCCTTTAGATTTTCAGTAGTGCCACATAATTTTATAACTAAATTTTATTATAGCTGAACACTTCAAAGAGTTGTAGTTTTGAAATAAATAAATTTTGCTATGATTAGAAAAAATCTATTCAGAAAGTACAATACACATGAATTTATGGCACTTGTCCAAATATTACCAGCAAACAAATTATTGTGTAAAGTTGTTTCTTACATATAGGGTCTAATATGCAAAGAAAAATGGAATTTGTATTCAAAACAAATAGAAGCAACACTGGCTCCTATATACTAAAAATATAAGACAGATTTTTTTCTTAAACCATCTGGATACAAATGAATGAATAAATGAATGCTCTTTTCATTCATAATGAAAGAAATTCAAAATGAAATTCAAAATTCATAATGAAATAAATTCAAAATGAAAGAATGCTCTTGTCAACAAATGGTGGTGGGAGACCTGGATATCACATGCAAAAGAGTACATTTGGATCCCTATCTAATACCATATACAAAAATAAATTCAAAATAGACCAAGGGTTAAATTAGCCAGGTGTGGTAGCGGTCACCTGTAATCCCAGCTACTCGGGAGGCTGAGGCAGGAGAATCACTTGAACCCAGGAGGTGGAGGTTGCAGTGAGCCAAAATCATGCCACTGCATTCCAGCCTGGGTCACAGAGAAAGACACTGTATCAAAAAAAAAAAAAAAAAAAATAGACCAAAGGTTAAAATGTAAGAGCAAAAATGACAGAACTTTGAGAAGAAAACATAGGGTTTTGTGAACTTGGGTTAAGCAGAAGCATATTTAATGGCCAAAGAAAAAATAGATAAATTGGATTTCATCAAAATTTAAAACTTTTATGAATCAAAAGATACCATCAAAAAGTGGAATGATGACCCACAGAACGGGAGAAAGTTTTTGCAAACCATATATCTGAAGAGTCTTGTATCCAGAATATCTAAAGAACTCTTACAAGTCAAAAATAAAAAGGCAAATACCCAATTTAAAAAAAAATGGACAAAGGATCTGAATAAACATTTCTCCAAAGAAGATATAGAAATTGCCAATGAAAAGATGCTTAACATCATAAGCCATAAATGAAATGAAATCAAAACCACAATGAGATACTATTTCACAACCACTTAGATGGCTGTAATAATAATTTTAAAAATGGAAAATAACAGGTGTTAGGATATGGAGAAAACAGAATCCTCATACAATGCTGGTGGGAATGTAAAATGGTGGATTCATTGCAGAAAACAGTTTGGTGGTTCTTCAATCAGATAAACATAAAATTACATATAATCCAGCAATTCTGCTCCTAGGTATATGCCCCAAAGAACTGAAAGCAGGAACTCAAACAGATACTCGTACACCAATGTTTGTGGTATCATTATTCACAATAGCCAAAAGGTGGAAACAGCCAAAATGTCCAACAACAGATGCATGGATAAACATAATATGTTGTTTCTATACAATGAAATACTATTCAGCCATAAAAAGGAATGAGTACTGATACATGCTACATTGTGGATGAACCTTGAAAACATTATGCTAAGAAAGCCAGACATAAAAAAAACTATATATGATATGATGCCATTTATATGAACTATCAGAATAGGTTAATCCATAGAAATATGAAGTAGATTAGGGGTTGCCAGGGGTCAGGGGTAAGGGGCATAATGGAGTTTCTTTTTGAGATGATTCAAATATTCTGGAGTTAGAGGTGATGGTTGCAGAACTTGGTCAATATACTAATAACTACTGAATTGTACATTTTAAAAGGGTGAATTTTATAGTATGTGTATTTTACTCAATAAAAAAAAGACAACAAAAAGGGCGCTAACCAATTAGGAAGAATTTGCAACCCCAAATTCAGAACCAAACTTCCTGTTGTCTGGTGTTAAGAAGGTGATTGAAAAATTCTACTCTTGCCGGGCGTGGTAGCTCATGCCTGTAATCCCAGCACTTTGGGAGGCTGAGGTGGGCGGATCATGATGTCAGGAGATCAAGACCATCCTGGCTAACACGGTGAAACCCCATCTCTACTAAAAATATGAAAAATTAGTTGGGTGAGGTGGCGGGAACCTGTAATCCCAGCTACTTGGGAGGCTGAGGCAGGAGAATCACTTGAACCCAGGAGGTGGAGGTTGCAGTGACCCAAGATCACACCACTGCACTTCAGCCTGGGAGACAGAGCAAGACTCCGTCTCAAAAAAAAAAAAAATTCTACTCTTTATAGGTATGACTTGGTATCCCCTCCTGTGAAAAGATATTTCCTTGGGATAACTCTAAGAAGGAATCTTTATTTTATTTTTCTACTTCAACTTGCCTGAGAACTATGATGCCAGCACATCAATTATCTTATTACACCAAAAATCTCAGGGGTCTCAATCTTGCAAAAGGATTTTTCACAGGTTTGCTTTCAGTATTCATTTAGCTCATGGAAAGTGAGATATACAAGGAGAAGAGCCATCAAGAATGTAAACCAAAAATAAAATTCTAAGGCCCCTCAACCATCTGAATGGACCACTCCTTGCTCAGCCCAGGGTGTCCCAAAGTTAACCTGGAAAAACTAGTTCAGGCCATGATGGGAAAGGGAGCCAGATATGCCTCATTATACCCTCCTCCCACCCTTTTGGAATTACTGATAGAGCAGACTCTATAATCTGACAGGAAACACTTGCAATCTATTCTCTCTGAAGCCTGCTACCTGGAGGCTTCATCTGCACAATAAAACCTTGGTCTCCACAATTCCTTATTGTAACCCAGGTATTCCTTTCTATTGATTATAAGTGCTTCAACCAATTGCCAATCAAAAAATCTTTGAAACCATCTATGACCTGGAAGCCTACATTTCCGGTTTTCCTACCTTTCCGGACCAAACCAATGTACATCTTACATGTATTAATTGATACATATCTCCATAAAATACATAAAACCAAGTTGTGGCCCAACCACCTTGGGTACACATTCTCAGGATCCCCTGAGGGCTGTGTCATGGGCCATTGGTCACTCATATTTGGCTCAGAATACATCTCTTCAAATATTTTACAGGGTTTGACTCTTTTCCTCAACAAGAAGCAGCAGTATAACTAGTTCTGATATGATAAGGGCCTATAGAGTTTTAGCACAAGAAGAAGCACTGGGAAAAAAAAAGAGTTCAGGGGAGAGGTTCCAAGATGGCCGAATAGGAACAGCTCCAGTCTACAGCTCCCAGCATGAGTGATGCTGAAGACAGGTGATTTCTACATTTCCAACTGAGGTACCGGGTTCATCTCACTGGGGCTTTTCGGACAGTGGTTGCAGTCCACGGAGCGTGAGCCGAAGCAGGGCAGGGCATCACCTCACCCGGGAAGTGCAAGGGGTTGGGGAATTCCCTTTCCTAGCCAAAGGAAGCTGTGACAGACGGTATCTGGAAAATCGGGACACTCCCACCCTAATAGTGTGCTTTTCCAATGGTCTTAGCAAGTGGCACACCAGGAGATTATATCCCGCGCATGGCTTGGAGGGTCCCACGCCCACGGGACCTTGCTCACTGCTAGCACAGCAGTCTGAGATCGAACTGCAAGGTGGCAATGAGGCTGGGGGAGGGGCGTCTGCCATTGCTGAGGCTTGACTAGGTAAACAAAGCGGCCAGGAAGCTCAAACTGGGTGGAGCCCACCGCAGCTCAAGAAGGCCTGCCTGCCTCTGCAGACTCCACCTCTGGGGGCAGGGCATAGCTGAACAAAAGGCAGCAGAAACTTCTGCAGAGTTAAACGTTCCTGTCTGACAGCTTTGAAGAGAGTAGTGGTCCTCCCAGCATGGAGTTTGAGATCTGAGAAGAGACAGACTGCCTCCTCTACTGGGTGCCTGACCCCCAAGTAGCCTAACTGGGAGGCACCTCCCAGAAGGGGCCGACTGACACCACGTACGGCCAGGTGCCCCTCTGAGATGAAGCTTCCAGAGGAACTATCAGGCAGCAACATTTGCCATTCTGCAACATTTGCTGTTCTGCAGCCTCTGCTGGTGATACCCAGGCAAACAGCGTCTGGAGTGGACCTCCAGCAAACTCCAACAGACCTGCAGCTGAGGTTCCTGACTGTTAGAAGGAAAACTCACAAACAGAAAGGACATCCACACCAAAACCCCATCTGTATGTCACCATCATCAAACACCAAAGGTAGATAAAACCACAAAGATAGGGAGAAACCAGAGCAGAAAAGCTGAAAATTCTAAAAATCGGAGCACCTCCTCTCCTCCAAAGGAAAACAGCTCCTCACCAGCAACAGAACAAAGCTGGAAGGAGAATGACTTTGACGATTTGAGAGAAGAAGGCTTCAGATGATCGGTAATAACGAACTTCTCTGAGCTAAAGGAGGATATTCAAGCCCATCGCAAAGAAGCTGAAAACCTTGAAAAAAGATTAGATGAATGGCTAAGTAGAATAAACAGTGTAGAGAAGCACTTAAATGGAGTGAGTGCTTCTCTGATGGAGAAGAAAACCATGGCACAAGAACTACGTGATGCATGCACAAGCTTTAGTAGCCGATTTGATCAACTGGAAGAAAGGGTATCAGTGACTGAAGATCAAATGAATGAAATGAAGCGAGAAGTTTAGAGAAAAAAGAGTAAAAAGAAATGAACAAAGCCTCCAAGAAATATGGGACTATGTGAAAAGACCAAATCTACGTCTGACTGGTGTACCTGAAAGTGACAGGGAGAATGGAACCAAGTTGGAAAACACTCTGCAGGATATTATTCAGGAGAACTTCCCCAACCTAGCAAGGCAGGCCAACATTCAAATTCAGGAAATACAGAGAACGCCACAAAGACACTCCTCGAGAAGAGCAACTCCAAGAAACATAATTCACCAAAGTTGAAATGAAGGAAAAAATGTTAAGGGCAGCCAGAGAGAAAGGTCGGGTTACCCACAAAGGGAAGCCCATCAGACTAACAGCTGATCTCTCGGCAAAAACTCTACAAGCTAGAAGAGAGTGGGGGCCAATATTCAACATTCTTAAAGAGAAGAATTTTTAACCCAGAATTTCATATCCAGCCAAACTAAGCTTCATAAGTGAATGAGAAATAAAATCCTTTACAGGAAAGCAAATGCTGAGAGATTTTTGTCACCACCAGGCCTGCCTTACAAGAGCTCCTGAAGGAAGCACTAAACATGGAAAGGAACAACTGGTACCAGCCACTGCAAAAACATGCCAAATTATAAAGACAATCAAGGCTAGGAAGAAACTGCATCAACTAACGAGCAAAATAACCAGATAACATCATATGACAGGATTAAATTCACACATAACAATATTAACCTTAAAGGTAAATGAGCTAAATGCTCCAATTAAAAGACGCAGACTGGCAAATTGGATAAAGAGTCAAGACCCATCAGTGTGCTGTATTCAGGAGACCCATCTCACGTGCAGAGACACACATAGGCTCAAAATAAAGGGATGGAGGAAGATCTACCAAGCAAATGGAAAACAAAAAAGGCAGGGGTTGCAATCCTAATCTCTGATAAAACAGACTTTAAACCAACAAAGATCAAAGGAGACAAAGAAGGCCATTACATAATGCCAAGGGATCAATTCAACAAGAAGAGCTAACTATCCTAAATATATATGCACTCAATACAGGAGCACCTAGATTCATAAAGCAAGTTCTTGGAGACCTACAAAGAGACTTAGACTTCCACACAATAATAATGGGAGACTTTAACACCCCACTGCCAACATTAGACAGATCAACGAGACAGAAAGTTAACAAGGATATCCAGGAATTGAACTCAGCTCTGCACCAAGCGGACCTAATAGACATCTACAGAACTCTCTGCCCTAAATCAACAGAATATACATTCTTCTCAGCACCACACCACACCTATTCCAAAATTGACCACATAGTTGGAAGTAAAGCACTCCTCAGCAAATATAAAAGAACAGAAATTTTAACAAACTGTCTCTCAGACCACAGGGAATCAAACTACAACTGAGGATTAAGAAACTCACTCAAAACTGCTCAACTACATGGAAACTGAACAACCTGCTCCTGAATGACTACTGGGTACATAACGAAATGAAGGCAGAAATAAAGATGTTCTTTGAAACCAATGAGAACAAAGACACAACATACCAGAATCTCTGGGACATATTTAAAGCAGTGTGTAGAGGGAAATTTATAGCACTAAATGCCCACAAGAGAAAGCAGGAAAGATCTAAAATTGACACCCTAACATCACAATTAAAAGAACTAGAGAAGCAAGGGCAAACACATTCAAAAGCTAGCAGAAGGCAAGAAATAACTAATATCAGAGCAGAACTGAAGGAGATCGAGACACAAAAAACCCTTCAAAAAATCAATGAATCCAGGTGCTGGATTTTTAAAAGATCAACAGAATTGACAGACCACTAGCAAGACTAATAAAGAAGAAAAGAGAGAAGAATCAAATAGACACAATAAAGAATGATAAAGGGGATAACATCACCGATCCCACAGAAATACAAACTACCATCAGAGGATACTATAAACACCTCTATGCAAATAAACTAGAA
This sequence comes from Pan paniscus, assembly GCF_029289425.2. Taxonomy (NCBI): domain Eukaryota; kingdom Metazoa; phylum Chordata; class Mammalia; order Primates; family Hominidae; genus Pan; species Pan paniscus. Next base: position 133,053,768 of record NC_073272.2, read on the forward strand.
AATCTAGAAGAAATGGAAAAATTCCTGGACACATACACCCTCCCAAGACTAAACCAGGAAGAAGTTGAATCTCTGAATAGACCAATAACAGGCTCTGAAATTGAGGCAATAATTAATAGCCTACCAACCAAAAAAAAGTCCAGGACCAGAGGGATTCACAGCTGAATTCTACCAGAGGTACAAAGAGGAGCTGGTACCATTCCTTCTGAAACTATTCCAATCAACAGAAAAAGAGGGAATCCTCCCTAACTCATTTTATGAGGCCAGTAGTCTCCTGATACCAAAGCCTGGCAGTGACACAACAACAACAAAAAAGAGAATTTTAGACCAATATCCCTGATGAACATTGATGCAAAAATCCTCACTAAAATACTGGCAAACGAAATCCAGCAGCACATCAAAAAACTTATCCATCACGATCAAGTTGGCTTCATCCCTGGGATGCAAGGCTGGTTCAACATATGCAAATCAATAAATGTAATCCATCATATAAACAGAAACAAAGACAAAAACCACATGATGATCTCAATAGACGCAGAAAAGGCCTTTGACAAAATTCAACAACGCTTCATGCTAAAAACTCTCAATAAACTAGGTACTGATGGGACGTATCTCAAAATAATAAGAGCGTTGATGACAAATCCACAGCCAATATCATACTGAATGGGCAAAAACTGGAAGCATTTCCTTTGAAAACTGGCACAAGACAGAGATGCCCTCTCTCACCACTCCTATTCAACATAGTGTTAGAAGTTCTGGCCAGGGCAATCAGGCAGGAGAAAGAAGTAAAGGGTATTCAATTAGGAAAAGAGGAAGTCAAATTGTCCCTGTTTGCAGATGACATGATTGTATATTTACAAAACCCCATCGTCTCAGCCCAAAATCTCCTTAAGCTGATAAGCAACTTCAGCGAAGTCTCAGGATACAAACTCAATGTGCAAAAATCACAAGCATTCTTATACACCAATAACAGACAAACAGAGAGCCAAATCATGAGTGAACTCCCATTCACAATTGCTACAAAGAGAATAAAATACCTAGGAATCCAACTTCCAAGGGATGTGAAGGACCTCTTCAAGGAGAACTACAAACCACTGCTCAATGAAATAAGAGGACACAAACAAATGGAAGAACATTCCATGCTCATGGATAAGAAGAATCAATATCGTGAAAATGGCCATACTGCCCAAGGTAATTTATAGATTCAATGCCATCCCCATCAAGCTACCAATGACTTTCTTCACAGAATTGGAAAAAACTACTTTAAAGTTCATATGGAACCAAAAAAGAGCCTGCATTGCCAAGACAATCCTAAGCCAAAAGAACAAAGCTGGAGGCATCACGCTACCTGACTTCAAACTATACTACAAGGCTACAGTAACCAAAACAGCATGGTACTGGTACCAAAACAGAGATATAGACCAATGGAATAGAACAGAGCCCTTAGAAATAATATCACACATCTACAACCATCTGATCTTTGACAAACCTGACAAAAACAAGAAATGGGGAAAGGATTCCCTATTTAATAAGTGGTGCTGGGAAAACTTGCTAGACATATGTAGAAAGCTGAAACTGGATCCCTTCCTTACACCTTATACAAAAATTAATTCAAGATGGATTAAAGACTTAAATGTTAGACCTAAAATCATAAAAACCCTAGAAGAAAACCTAGGCAATACCATTCAGGACATAGGCATGGGCAAGGACTTTATGACTAAAACACCAAAAGCAATGGCAACAAAAGCCAAAATTGACAAATGGGATGTAATTAAACTAAAGAGCTTCTGCATAACAAAAGAAACTATCATCAGAGTGAATAGAAACCTACAGAATGGGAGAAAATTTTTACAATCTACCCATCTCTCAAAGGGTAATATCCAGAATCTACAAGGAACTTAAACAAATTTACAAGAAAAAAATCAAACAACCCCATCAAAAAGTGGGCAAAGGATATGAACAGACACTTCTCAAAAGAAGACAGTTATGCAGCCAACACACACATGAAAAAATGCTCATCATCACTGGCCATCAGAGAAATACAAATCAAAACCACAATGCGGTACCATCTCACACCAGTTAGAATGGCGATCGTTAAAATGTTAGGAAACAACAGGTGCTGGAGAGGATGTGGACAAATAGGAACACTTTTACACTGTTGGTGGGACTGTATAGTAGATCAACCATTGTGGAAGACAGTGTGGCGATTCCTCAAGGATCTAGAAGTAGAATTATCATTTGACCCAGCCATCCCATTACTGGGTATATACCCAAAGGATTATAAATCATGCTGCTATAAAGACACATGCACACGTATGTTTATTGTGGCACTACTCACAATAGCAAAGACTTGGAACCAAGCCAAATGTCCAACAATGATAGACTGGATTAAGAAAATGTGGCACATATACACCATGGAATACTATGCAGCCATAAAAAAGGATGAGTTCATGTCCTTTGTAGGGACATGGATGAAGCTGAAACCATCATTCTGAGCAAACTATCACAAGGAGAGAAAACCAAACACCACATGTTCTCACTCAAAGGTGGGAATTTAACAATGAAAACAACTGGACACAGGGTGGGGAACATCACACACTGAGGCCTGTCGCAGGGTGGGGGGAGGGGGGAGGGATACCATTAGGAGATACACCTAATGTAAATGACGAGTCCATGGGTGCAGCACACCAACATGGCACATGTATACATATGTAACAAACCTGCATGCTGTGCACATGTACCCTAAAACTTAAAAGTATATAAAAAAAGAGTTCAGTAAATAGTTCTTATTTGGCTAAAATCGTAGGTTCAAAAGTCAAAAGTATTCTTAAACCATGAATAAAATATTGAAAGTTTATAGTTTCCTGGGGGAGTAAAATTCATTCCTACCGTTAATATTAACAGGGACTGTGCGAATGACTGGATACCAAGCCAGAAACATGCCATAGGAGGTTGTTATATTTCTGAAATTTCCATCATATTCCCAGCTTCATCAAATATAACCATCAAATGCTTTCAGAACATAGCTACACTCTTTCCTCTAAACTAATGTTGCTGGCTTTCTATCTGATAAGTACAAATTTAACAAAGGCCAACTTCTAAAACTGGCTAAGTGAATTTAAAGGCTTATATGTTTTGATCCGCAGGTATCTTAGGACAGCATATGCAATGTTTTGAGGCTTATTGTTACAAAAAGAGAAAAAGTACAAATTCCAAATCCATTCCAAATCCACAAAGGAAACAAATGATTCTGTGGGCAGTCTCTATGGGGAAATCTGCCTCCCTAGGCTCTGAGTAAATGCAGAGCCCTATGGGCTAAGGCTATAGGAATATAATGTTTACTGCCAAGTACTGCATTTACCAAGTCATTAATTCTCTTTACAAAGAGCCACTTACAAGACTCCCTGTTTGCACTATTGTTTGACATCAGTAGATGAGGATCCTGGAGTCTAGAACAGAGGGAAAATATGTCTTAAGAAGTATGACTTTTTGTGTCGATGGTTTAAGCATTTTAACAATCTGTAAATCCACTCTTCTATTTGTTGTTGTTCTTTACAACCCCTCCATTCAGAGGTCGTTGTTTAGCTATCCTAAAAAAACTAGACTCCAGCTATCTCAATATTTGCATTCACAAACCAATGAGGTTGTTTACTTAGTTGTGGCTTCTCCCAAGCAACATCAAAAACAGTGTGTCCTGACATTAATTATTCTAATGTGGTAAGAATCCCTGTAGAGAATCATGAAATAAACTACTAGTTGACATCAGAATTGTTATCCTAATTGGTTGATGGATTTGAAGCTGCTTAATGACATGTGGCCTTGGCCGGGAGTGGTGGCTCACACCTGTAATCCCAGCACTTTGGGAGGCTGAGGCGGGCAGATCACCTGAGGTCAGGGGTTCAAGACCAGCCTGGCCAACATGAGGAAACCCTGTCTCTACTAAACATACAAAAATTAGCCAGGCATGGTGGCACACGCCTGTAACCCCAGCTACTCAGGAGGCTGAGTTGGGAGAATCACTTGAACCCGGGAGGTGGAGGTTGCAGTGAGCTGAGATTGCACCACTGCACTCCAGCCTGGGCAACAGAGCAAGACTCTGTCTCAAAAGAAAAAAAAGATATGTGGCCTCAAATACATAACACACCAATATGTTAATTAGCAAGTGATTATAAACATTACTAAAGAGCCCTCTTTTTAAAAAATTTTACGCAACCAACATTTTATCTCCATTATACTCTAGCTGACCTTTGCTATCAACTATTTCCTGGTTGCAACTTACAAATAGGGTATGGCATACAGAGTACCTACGAAGCCATATAATTCACAGTAAAAATTATCTTCAGAATCTGCTATGGATGTCCACGCAAATCAAGGCCACCAAGTAATTCTGGTGGATGTATTTGACCTAACTGCTATATATTTACACATAAAACAAAATGTTACATTACACTTGTAATATACATTCTTACATGCTGTGAACACTGATTCATTTCAGGTTTTAAATTTCATGCTCAGCTTACAAATTGTATTACCTATGAGAAATCACATTCTGGCATTCAAATAAAACCGTTATTATTTGCTTGTCCAATACATTATAAACCAATTTGACCTGTAGTCATAGATATATTGGGCCTCCATGGATCATCTTCTAATGAAGTAACTATATTAGAAAGAGCACTAGACAAGCAGTCAGGTTTTCTCAGCTCTGTCACTCTTTGAGTATTGGGGGAAATCGCTCCACCTCTCTGCTCCTTGGTTTCCCCATATGTCCAAAAAGGGAGTTGGACTACATGAGCTCTAAGTCTTTCCCAGCTCTGACAGTCTATGATTCTTTTTTGTTTGTTTGTTTGTTTGTTTGTTTTTGAGACAAAGTCTCGCTTTGTTGCCCAGGCTGGAGTACAGTGGCACGATCTCAGCTCACCACAACCTCCACCTCCCAGGTTCAAGCAATTCTCCTGCCTCGGCCTCCCGAGTAGCTGGGACTACGGGCACACATCACCATGCCCGGCTAATTTTTGTATTTTTAGTAGAGACAGGGTTTCACTACATTGGCCAGGGTGGTCTAGAACTCCTGACCTCGTGATCTGCCTGCCTCGGCCTCCCAAAGTGCTGGGATTACAGGTGTGAGCCACCACACCTGGCCTCAGTCTATGATTCTTTGAGATTGCTAAGGAAAGGGAAAGAGGAAATTATTTTGGAATGAACCTTTGTGAAAAAGAGTTGGCCGGGCGCAGTGGCTCATGCTTGTATTCCCAGCACTTTGGGAGGCCAAGGCGGGCAGATCACCTGTGGTCAGGAGTTCGAGACCAGCATGACCAACATGGATAAACCCTGCCTCTACTAAAAATACAAAATTAGTCAGGCATGGTGGTGCATGCCTGTAATCCCAGCTACTTGGGAGGCTGAGGCAGGAGAATCGCTTGAACTCAGGAGGTGGAGGTTGTGGTGAGCCGAGATCGTGCCATTGCACTCCAGCCTGGGCAACAAGAGCGAAACTCCATCTCAAAAATAAAAAAGAAAAAAGAAAAAAAGGAAAAGGAAAAGAAAAAGAATAAAGAAAGAGTTGAATTACTTGGGGTTTGTGTTTTGTGTGTGTGTGTTTGTGGTAATGTAAGGAAACCTGATCCTAATTTCAGGTTCAACACAGTAAGGAATAATTGCTAATCAAATGTTAATAAAATGCTTACAGGCTTCAGGTCTGGAAAAGTCATTTTAAACACTTAGAAAAACAATCAGGAATGTCAGCTGTTTTTTCACCTGCTCCTAGAGGAAATGCTTGGCTTTTAACCATGACATCCTCCTTTAACTCAACTACAGTACATTTAAATCTACTAGCAAACTCTCGTTTTGAATTACACATGAAGATATTCAACCTAGAGAATTATCTTTCCTTTGACCTGAATTCTGTCCATCCAGAGTTTCCAGTACAGCATTAAAGTTCTTGCTTGGAAATGGCTGCTGTCTGTACTGGAATGACTGGATGCCTTAATGAAATTACGAAACTCTATAATCAGACACTGAAGATTGTTGCCTCCTAAGAGTAGTTTCTAAATTTGATGGCTTCCTCTCAATTGCCAAAATGCTGGGCTGACCTTCCAGGCAGGCCGAATATTTGGCTGTCGACAAGCAGAGATCTGAGAGGTGCTGGGTGGCCTTGTGCCCCAGACCTTTTCCTTCTTAGGTATTTACAGACTTGACATTCTATCTCTAGAGACACATTCCTTTGGAATAAACATTGATCACCCCAGGTGTCTCCTTGAAATCAAATGTCTCTTAGAGAGGTAAGACCTTAAATCACCAACATTTTGTAGTAATATTTCCTAAAGTGTGTTCCTTAATATATTCTGCTAGTCCCATAATATATTGGAAAAAGAGACCCATGGTCAGATAAGTTGGGAAAACACATTACACTGTATCTCCTCATGCAGAGTCACAATACACATCAGTATATTAAAGGTTCTGAGAAGTCTTGCTATAAACAAACTAAATTAATTTTGTTTGGTCCACTGTTTCCTTACTTGAGCACATGGAACACATTTTTTAAAACATTACTTGTAGTAAAACACACAAAAATTTACCATATTAACCATTTTTCAGTGTACAGTTCAGTAGTGTTAAATATATTTGCATTACTGTACAACCAATCTCCAGAACATTTTCATCTTGCAAAATTAAAACTCTGTACCTGTTAAACAACTGCCTATTTCCTTCTCCCCATAGTCCCTGGCAACCACCAACTCTGCTTCCTATTTCTATGAGTTTGACTACTCTAGATATCTTATATAAGTGAAGTCAAACAATATTTGTCCTTTTGTGGTGCTTATTTAACTTAGCATGATGTCTTTAAGGTTCATCCATGTTGTAGAATGTGACAGGATTCCCTTCTTTTTAAGGCTGAATAATATTCCATTGTATGTATATACCAAATTTTTTCTTATCCATTCATCTGTTGATAAACACTTGGGCTGCTATTATGCCAATAACTTTTGGCTATTATGAATAATGCTGCTATGAACATGAGTGTTCAAATATCTCTTGCAGACCTTGCTCTCAATTGTTTTGAGTATTAAATACACCCAGAAGTGGGATTGCTGGATCATATGATAATTCTATTTTTAATTTTTTGAGGAACCACCATACTATTTTTCATAGCAGCTACACCATTTTACTTTCCCACCAACAGTGCACAAGGGTTCTAATTTCTCCACATCCTCCCCAACACTTGTTATTTTCTGTTGTTGTTTTTTTTTTATAGTAGCCATTCTAATTGGGTATGACGTGATAACTCATTGTGGTTTTAACTTACATTTACCAATTGTTCAATGATGATGAGCATTTTTCATGTGCTTGCTGAAGGAGCACGTATTAAAAAAAAAAAAACCTCAAACCAACAAAAGTTCTGTGGAACACAGTTTAGGACATACTGCCAGAATGAATGAATGTGTGCGTGTGCATGCATGCTGTATTTGAGTATGTGATAATGATTTTTTTCAGGATACAGGAATTTTGGGTTATTTTTAAAACAGTTAACATTTACCACTTTAAAAAATTTTTTAAAAAATTTTTTGAGACAGTGTCTCCCTCTGTTGCCCAGGCTGGAATGCAGTGGTGCAATCTCAGCTCACTGCAACCTCTGACTCCTGGGTTCAAGTGATTCTCATGTCTCAGCCTCCCAAGTAGCTAGGATTATAGATGTGTACTACCATGCCTGGCTAGTTTTTGTATTTTTAGTAAAAACGGGGTTTCGCCATGTTGGCCAGGTTGGTCTCAAACTCCTGACCTAATGTGATCCTTCTGCCTCGGTCTCCCAATGTGTTGGGATTACAGGTGTGAGCCAGCATACCCCACCAACACTTGTTACTTTAAAAGCAACACAACATATGTGCTCAAAGAGTGGTTATCTCTGTGTAGTAGGATTAGGGGTAGGTTAACTTATTTTTACTTATATATAATTTCTAAATTTCTCCAATGAACATATGTAATTTTAAAAGTTTAAGATAGATGATGATGGATGAATGGATAGCTAAATAGATAGATAGTCCAACACTATGCTAGTTGCTTTGGCCACAGCACGTAACTTCCAGTGATCTCTTCCTTTTCGTAATTCTTACTGTTTTTGTGCCCAAATTAGCAGTTGCTTAGGTTATGCCTTATACTATTTTCTAATTGTTCTTTCTGTGTGAACATGCAGTGCTCCATAACTTGTAAGCTTTACAGGGGAAGGGACTGTGCTTTATATTTCTCTTATATGCCCCAGTAATAATAACCATATTTTCAACTCAACCAAAGCATACCATCTAACAAAGGATGTGTGTATGTCTCTGTGTGTGTGTGTCTGTGTGTGTGCACGCATGCTGTATTTGAGTATGTGAGGCAGTATGTGAATTTTCATATGCATATTAAATACTGAAATTATCATGCATGTTCAATGATTTATGAGGCCAAACAGATAAAAAGCTTTAAAATGTGCCCCTGAGTGATACAGAACTGTTACTCACACACTCCCCACACCAATAAAACTTTCTTAAAACCTTAGGGAGCACTGAATATAATATATTTTAATGTCATTTCTCCAGTAATAAATATATTAGTATTCTCATTTCTATGTTTAATAATTTTAAAACAATATTTTGACCTATGCCTTAGCATTTTGTCAATTAAACATTGTTTAGTTGGTTTTATGTAAACTGATTTGTGCCTAAAATAATCTCCAATCAGAATATGCCATCTCATCTATTAGATTTCCTTCTCTCAACAGATGTTCTGAGTCCTCATTGTTTCCAGATTACAATCAGTTTGCTCATAACACAGAGATCCAGACATCTGGGCCAAGGGAAAATGGGCAAAGCCATTTACTCAGGTATGGGAGGAAACACTTCCTGAAAGTTTACCCAGCAGCCATTCCCACATGTGATATCCTGAAGGTGCTGGTCTGGGCTTTGCCAGAGTTCTGATACATGAAAATAAAGTGGACCTTAAGTGTGATTGCCTGCTATAGTGGAAAGAGTAGAGGATTTGGAGACCTGGGGTCAAGAGTCGGCTCTACCAATTTACCAACTGATGATCCTGGTATAAGTCACTTATCCAATCAGTCTCACCTGTAAAGAGCAGATCATAAAAGCATGTACCTCATGAAACAACTACAGAGAGTCAATGAGATAATACATATGAAAGCACTTTGTAATATCTCACCCAAAGCAGTTTAAGGTAACTTTACCTCTGCTCTAGAGGAGAGAAACTCTATTCCTACTCCATACAGAAATTCTGTTTAGTTCAATGAATTGCTATGGACCATGTCAGTCCTTTACTTGCTCAAAACAGTACAAACAAAACTCCCAAAGCCAACTACAAAAAGAAACAAAGACTGATGAATACTTAGGAGGGGAGAATGCAAAAAATCTCCTGGCATAGTCATATTCTTTCCACTTTTTTCTCTCCATTGAAACTATAAAATATCCATTAAAAACTATTTGAATAGACATTTCATGAAAGAATATGTACAAGTGGATAATAAGCTTATGAAAAGATACTTAATATCATCACTTGCTAGGGAAATGCAAATTAAAACCACAATGAGATACCACTACACACCCACCAGAAAGTCTGTAATCAACGAATGACAATACCATATGTAGAATAGGATATGGATAAAAAGAACCCTCATGCATTGTTAATGGGAATGTAAAATGGTACAGCCATTTTGCAAAAATAGTTTAGCAGTTTCTGAAAAAGTTAAACATATATTTATTATATGACCAAGCCATTACACTCTTAGGTATCTACCTCAAAGAAGTGCAAATATTACATCTACACAAAGATTTGTATGTGTATGTTCACAGCGGCATTATTCATACATTCCAAATCAGCAAACAATCCAAATGTCCATCAACTGGTGAATGAATATTTTTAACAAAATGTATACCTGTACAATGGAATGCTACTCAGCAACAAAAAAGAACAAAGTACAGACACATGCTACAGCACAGATTAACCTGAAAAACAATATGCTAAATGAAAGAAGCCTGACACAAAAGATTACATCTTGTAGAATTCCATTTACATGAAATATTCAGAAAAGGCAAATCTATAAGGACAGAAAGTAGATTAGTGGTTGCCTGGGGCTGGGGTGGGAATGAGAAGTGACGGAAAACAGGCATATGGGGCAACTCGTTGGGGTGATGGAAATGTTCCAAATTGGGTTGGGGTGATGGTTGCACAATTGTATAAATTCAGGAAAACATTTTGCATTGTACATTTACAATAGGTAAATTTTATGAGATGTAAATTATACCTCAATAAAGTAACCAAAAATGTCTTTGCAAGATGGACAGATTATGCTAGTCCGTGTGCCAAGTGAGGAACTCAAGCTTGGATTAAAATACCTGCCCTTGGAGTAAAAACCCAGTAGAAAGCTAGCTATCTTTCAGCCAGCAGTACCTTACCAGACTCCTCCCCTGTCCTAGCATTCAACCACCTATAATCATGCCATCGGCCAGGAAACACATTAACTCCATGAAGTTCAAGTTGACACTTTTTAAAATGAAATTCCTGCTCTTCTGAAATCTCTCTTTTTCATCCCACAGCCAATATTTAATAATAATAAATCTCTATGAGAGGATCCTATCCAATGAGTAAACTCCTTGCTCTGTAGAAATTAGTCATTTCTAAGGTATACTAACTCTTTTACCTATGCAAAATACTTTTATCCAACAACACGAAAATGACAAGAAAGTGAAAATGGACCAGAAGGAGAGCACTTATTTGAGTTATGCTGTGAGGCCTGGAGGTCTCTGGGACACAGCCAAGGCCAGTAGCAGTTTAAAAGAGTGACAACTTAAAGCACCTCCATCTACAGTAGAAAGCAATCATGTGACAAAGTAGGGAAGTCTATTTTAGAAATGTTAAACTGTATTTTAAAAAACAGTTTAACATTTTGAAATTTTGGTCCTAACCTTCAGGTGTCAAAAAACAACTGAGCTTTCCAGAATCTCCAGGAATTCTAGTCATTCAGTGTTTAAAATATACCTAAGAAAGTATGCCAGACTCACACTCCATTCATCAAACCACAACCAACACACTCATCTAGTTATGGTGTGCTGAACAGACAAAGGATTTAAGGTCAGAAAACCTGGATTCCCATCTATTTTGTTTCTTCTACTTGCCAGAAGTGAGACCTTATGCAGATCCCTGAACCTCACAAATCCTTAGTTTCCTATGCTGTGAAATCAGGATAAGAGTTATACCTATCTCACATGGTTATGGGAATTCAGTGTGTGTACATAAAAAAAAAAAAAAAAAAACACTTCATAAATTGCAAAGGCCCATTCAAATAGAGGCTGTCTACTTTCCAGAAAACTCCAAAATTCTTTATATGTTATTCTGAACTATAAGCCCACTCACTTAAATTACTTTTAAAAAACATTCTGTTTTCATTTCCCTATCTCTAATGGGCCCTGTTGAGCCCTGGAATACCTGGGCTTGCATATATGGTCATTGCTTACTCTGCCGTACACACTAACAATTATTCCGAACAGTGTTTAGATCTGTTTCTTACACTTACACTTCCTGGTTCACAAAAGAAAAAAAACATTGTCAATCCAACATTTCTACAGCACACTTCTCCCAAAGGATTTCCACATGCATTCTCCACTCGGTGAAATGCGATTGCTATTTAATAGCACATAGCAACACTATAGAACAGTCTAAGACAGGATGCGAGAGAGCCAATATTGTACATAGCGGAAAGGACAAGGGAAGCCAGTGTCAACAGATGCGATTACCAGATGTGAACTTTGGCCAAGGAGGTCAGGGCAAACTCTCCTTTAAGAAGTGCCACAGGGGCTAGGCACAATGGCTCACGCCTGTAATCCCAACACTTTGGGAGGCCAAGGCAGGTGGATCACCTGAGGTCAGGAGTTCGAGACCAGCCTGGCCAACATGGCGAAACCCTATCTCTACTAAAAATACAAAAATTAGCTGGACATGGTGGCATGCACATGTAGTCCCAGGTATTCGGGAGACTGAGGCAGGAGAATCGCTTGAACCCAGGAGGCAGAGGTTGCAGTGAGCCAAGATCACGCCACTGCACTCCAGCCTGGGCAACAGAGCGAGACTCTGTCTCAAAGTAAATAAATAAATAAATAGCCACAGTATCTTTCACACCTAAAAGTCATTGCAACCTTGGCATCACATCTTATTCAAAATGGAATCATTTGGAGCCCCAAACCTCTGCTGTTGCACTGATCTTGTTTTGTGGTAGGGGAGGGTGATTTGCATGGCTTCTCACTAGCAGATCTCCCCTCACTATTCAGATGGCAGGCTCTCTGAAAAACTTACTTCTAAATAAGAACTTAGCATTATTTGGGGGTGATTTAAAGGGATGATAGCTGCAATGGATATGAACACAAGCCACAATTTAACACTTCTTCCCCATGCAGCTGCCTTCCCACCACCCCTGCCCAACACGCTGGGAAAAGCAATTGTTCTCCAGTCCCACGCAAACTTGGAATGAGCCAATTGTCCTTATTTTGTTCTCACTTTGACATTTATTTCCTTTCCAATACAAGACAGGTGCACTGGTCCTTGTAGTATAGGGTGATGAAAATCAAGTGGGAAGAATGATGCTTTAAAAGGCAGCAGATGTGCGGCGTGGTGGCTCACACCTGTAACCCTAGAACTTTGGGAGGCTGAAGCAGGCGGATCACTTGAGGTCAGGAGTTTGGTACCAGCCTGGCCAACATGGTGAAACCCTGTCTCTACTAAAAATACAAAAATTAGCCGGAAATTGCTTGAACCCGGAAGGTGGAGGTTGCAGTGAGCCAAGATCATGCCACTGCACTCCAGCCTGGGCAACAGAGTGAGACTCTGTCTCAAAAAAAAAATAAAAAATAAAAAATAATTTAAAAAAAGGCAGCAGATGCCTTAGCCAACCAGATTCAAAGGGAGAGCTAGGAAGTTCACTTGTGGGAAATTAGACTCTTTTCCAGGACTTCTCCTATAAAGTCATTCATGGGGACTTGCATAATGTTGTCCAGAAGAAAATTCTATTGGGGACAACATTAATTCACCAAAGATTCTCTTTTATATTATTTATTTGTTAAAATAAAATTTTTTTAGAGATAGGTTTCTCTCTGTCACCCAGGCTAGAGTGCAGTGGCTTGGTCACGGTTCACTGCAGCGTCGACCTCCTTGGCTGAAGCGATCTTCCCACTTCAGCCTCTCGAGTAGCTGGGAACACAGATGCATGCCACCAAGCCTGGCTAAGTTTCTTATTTTTGGTAGAGACAGGGTTTCGGTATGTTGCCCAGGCTGGTCCCAAACTCCTGGGCTCAACTGATCCTCCCGCCTCAGCCTCCCAGACTGCTGGGATTACAGGTGTGAGCCACCGTGCCTGGTCACATTATCTTTTAAATCTATGAAATTCTTAGAGGCAAAATCATGATATGTAAATACCTGGCCCTCAAAATGAGTCATTACTAAATATTTTAATTAAATCTATTTTCAATGCAGCACGAAGTGTCAGGTACCTATGTGTTCATAATGAGAAGGGTTTTCGTCCTTTAGGGAATCTATGTATGGGTCAGAAAAACTTCCCTTTCTCACACTTTACAAAAGCAAAGAATGAATTTGGCTTGCCTGCTTATTCCATTCTGTACTATGAGGTGTTACTTTCAAAATGTGAACACGTCCTTTATTCATGATAAAACAAGAGAAAAACCGATTACCTGGAATTTATGACCAGTTAATTTTCTTATTCTCAAGCCTAAAAATGAATTGCTTGTTCCCTCGCCTGCCAGTCTTTTCTCCTCTGTCCCCTTCCTTCCCAAACACTAGTGCTGATGAATGAAGTCTGTTTGTGGTTTGTGTCAGTATTTGTCTAGGAAGGGAGTGACACATGAGTTGGAGCGGGGGCAAAGCAACTTGGACCAGCTCCAGCTTGGCCTCAAAAATGACAAGTTACCAATAATGTATTGTGCTCTCCTGCATCCACTCTTGGCTGGTGCCCATGTACACTGCATCATACAATACGTAGGTCGTTCTGTTTTCCAATGTAGATGTATATGAATGCCTTGCCTCAAATTTAGTTGTGGATCCCCAAAGAACAGATGCTGAGTTCTAATATTGTTCCTCAAGGCATGTGGTTCACAGGGAATGATACTTTTCAGACTTTTAAATCAGGGGTGTACAATCTTTTGGCTTCCCTGGGCCACACTGGAAGAAGAATTGTCTTGGGCCACACATAAAATACACTAACACTAACAATAGCTGATGAGCTAAAAAAAAAAAAAAAAAAAAAAAAAAAAAAAAAAAATCGCAAAGAAATCTCATAATGTTTTAAGAAAGTTTACAAATTTATGTTGGGCCGCATTCAAAGCTGTCCTGGGACACATGAGTCCCATGGGCCGTGGGTTGGACAAGCTTGTTTTAAGTAAAAATTCTGTTGTCTAGACTTTTCCCTCGGGCTCCTAATTCAAATTTATAACTGCCCACTGTATACTTCCACTTCACTATCCCAACCTCATCTCCCAGAATTCACCGCACACATCTCGCTAATCAACATTCTCTAAATATGCCACACAGTTTCACACCTCTGTGCTTTGTCCACGCTGTTCTCTTAGCCTTGAGTGATCCCCCCTCTGTTGAAATTCTGATTATCTTCCAGGAACCATCTCATATGTAATTTCTTCCATAAATTCTTCCCCAATTCCTGCAGGTGAATCTAATCATTTCATCTGTGCTCACAAAACATTTTGTTTGGACTTGTCTTAAAATCTCAATCACATTCTGCCTTGTATTGTAATTATTTGTGTCTGTATCTGTCTCTTCTATGAGGCCAAAGGCTTTTTGAGGGTGGTACTGTGTCTGATTCATCTTTGTGTCTCTCCCAGAGCCTACCCAAGTACCTGACACTCAGTGACTGAATAAACAATAAACATTTAGAGTAAGAACTCAAATACTATGTGTTGATCTATTGAACTGTGGGTATGTCCTCTACCTGTTAATCAAGGAGCCTGGCATAGTCCATAAACCAAATACAGAACACAGAATGTCTGTGTCAGAACAGCTCCAAACATTTTTAAATGTCAAATTTTGGGAAATTTGTTTAAATTATTTTGCTTGCATGAAAACTTTGTAGGCCTGGCAGTTAATAGGAAAAAAAAAAATCAAATCACTGACTTACCTCCAAAAGTTTTAGCCACGGAACATTTTGCAGACCATTAAGAATGAGGGCTTCTGTTTAGGCAGTACTGGTTAATTTCTAACATAGAAAGTTACTGCTGGTCACAGTGTTAGTAGATAGATTATTTTTTGCTGTTCTCAATACTGTCATGCCCTGAACAAACATTCCTTTTTGGAGACTGTGCCTTTCTGAGGGTTCCAGTAACTTCTACTGGGAGTGCAAATGGAATCTGACACCGGCCCCCAACTCCTGCCAGTCTATCATGAGCCAGATTTCAGTTTCCCAGCAGGGTGCACTTGCCCCTGCCACTAGAAGCTGGAAATAAATTGCCTAAAGTTCTTCTGTAAAAAATATTTGGGGAAGGCACCTTGGAACATACTCCATTGATCGTAACTAAACATGTTTGCCAATATTTCCTGTCTTAGGCACAGTAAATCAGTGAGATGCTAGGTGTTGATATGTGGTGGTTTCTTTGTTCCTTTCTAAGTCCTAGACATCTTGGAATCTACACTATTGATATTCCAACATGCAAGTTATTATCATGACTAACACAGACAGAATTACCTGCTGCTACATTCCAGGTATGTTTATGTATTTCCCTGTCTAACCTGCTTCCTCCCTCCAGCTGTCTCAGTGTGGAGGAAAGGGAGGCTTTTCCCCCTCCCCTGCATTTTCTCTAACAACTGTGATGTCAAATGCAATTATTTGTGGAGGAATCTGCTGTATGCATGGATGAAAGAGACACATGCAAATCCTCAACAAGAAAGGGAAATACCAGCTATAGGGAACTATGTCCCAAAAGCACGCCGCTCTGGCAGCCTCTGCCGAAGGCCCCCTGTGCAGATATTAACAAGCTGAACACAATATGACTTTAGGAATGCAAAAGAAAAAACTGTTTAACATTTGAAAAATCTCCTCCTCAATCTGAGGTCAACCCAGCTAATAAAAAAGCTTCAAAAACTTCTGAAAAACCATGAATAAGCCCCAGATGCTCCTGTTCTCAGCTGAACTTTCCAAGTTATTTCATACCCTCTATTTTTCACAAGTAGAACTATTTCAACCTCTTGTGCCGTCCTATCGCTTTCCAAAGAAAATTGCCTCCAGCCAAATTCCTTCTCCCACCCACAGTAACTAATTGTCCATACTGTTATTCATCCCCTTTTTTGAAGAAGAATTAAATTGGCAAGACCCCTTAGTGCAAGGGTGGGGACCTTTTTTTCTATCAAGGGCCACTGACCCACAGAGGAAAAAAAATCAGTTGGGGCCACACACAAGTAAGAAGCTGCTTGATTTAGTTTAGCTTTTTTTTTTGCTTGTGTTTGTGGAAGAAATAGAAAACATTCACCTTGTTTTCTTTAACAAAAATAAGGACAGGGAAAGGAAAACTCCATTGAATAGGTGTAGTAAATTAAAAAAAAATTCCAGGTGTATGCTATACCAAGTTTGGGGAATGAGGAGGTTAAAAAAAAGATGTCCAGGCCAGGTGTGGTGGCTCACGCCTGTAATCTCAGCACTTTGGGAGGCCGAGGCAGGCGCATCACTTGAGTTCAGGAGTTTGAGACCAGCCTGGCCAACATGGCGAAACCCCGTGTCTACTAAAAATACAGAAATTAGCCAGGTGTGGTGACGCGCGCCTGTAATCCCAGCTACTCGAGAGGCTGAGGTGGGAGAATTGCTTGAACCCGGGAGGCAGAGTTTGCAGTGAGCCAAGATGGTGCCACTGCACTCCAGCCTGGGTGACAGAGCAAGACTGTCTCAAAGAAAAAAAAACGTCAGGAAAGAGGAGACAGAGAGATTAGAAAAAGAAAACAAAAGGTAGAGAATAGAAAGAGAGAGGCCAGGGGATGGTGAGAGAGAAAAGGAGAAAAACTAGATACTGGGACACAGGAAAAGATGGACAAACACAGAGGAAGGTCTGGCACACTCCCTAGTTCATGTGTTAGTTGCAGTAAACAGCTTGTCCCACGCCTGGTGCTTCCTGGACCGTGGGCATTAGAGTAAGTGATCACTGCCCTTTGAAATCCTTATTAGCTTTCTAGCAGTTTAGGAAAAATTCTTTCTGTGCTGAGAAACAGCTGGCCTGCTTTGATTTTCAAACTTCAAAGCTATTTTTTGAAATAAAGGTTATTTTCTCAAGAACGTCTGAAGGTTTTACATGTGTGTAAAGAAATGACTGAAAGTCTCTGACGTTGCAAAGCTGTCAGATGGCCTTATCTTTGGTCTTTGAGAGATTAGAGCTGTCTTATTCTATAGAGACTGCATGTTACATTTGGAATCAGCGTTTATTTCACTGATTTGAGGGATTTCCCACTGCACCCCCACCCACCCTGCCCCACAATCAAACCTAGTTTGGGGTTCCATTGGATCCTAGTACAATGTAAAACGGAGGCCACATATACATCTCTAAGGTAAGGAAAAACAGACCAGCATTCACAGCTCTTTAATGATCACTCTTCTCCCATTGAAAGCTGAACTTGTGAATGTCTGCACCTAGCAACCCACTAAGAAAGAAGTTGCTTTCAAGCTGCAGTAACTGTTTTTAGCACTACCATATATGTGCTACTGTACCTTATTCCCAGAATATTTGGGGTTATGTTCTGCTGGTGGCACATTAAAGAAGACAAAATAGAACAGCAAAATGTCCAGAGAAGGTGAAATAAAACAATGAAGAATGGAGAACAAAGCAAAGCTATATAGGGACAAACTAAAATCACTAGCTTCTCGAGTCTGAAAATATGACGACTGAAGGGGAAAAGAAAATAAATGCATACAGGCCAGGCGCAGTGGCTCACGCCTGTAATCCCAGCACTTTGGGAGGCTGAGGTGGGCGGATCACCTGAGGTCGGGAGTTCAAGACCAACCTGACCAACATGGAGAAACCCCGTCTCTACTAAAAATACAAAAATCAGCTGGGCGTGGTGGCGCATGCCTGTAATCCCAGCTACTCGGGAGGCTGAGGCAGGAGAATCGCTTGAACCTAGGAGGCAGAGGTTGCGGTGAGCTGAGATCGCACCATTGCACTCCAGCCTGGGCAACAAGAGTGAAACTACGTCTCAAAAAAAAAAAAAAAAAAAAAAAAAAAAAAAAAAAAAAAAAAAAAAAAAAAAAAGAAAGGAAAAGAAAAAGAAAAAGAAAGAAAAGAAGTGCATACAATGTGATAGGTAGAGTAACCACAATTTAAGTTCTAGAATACTGGAGTTTGAGGGGTATTCCCTTGAACTTGAAAGAGATGGTTTGGGGTTAGATAAAGGGAGGCCCTACTTTGCATATCAAATACTAAGGAATTTATTTCCCTAAGGAGTTGGACAGGCCAAAAATAGAAATAGATTCTAAAATGTTTGGGCCCATTTGTGAATGACAGAATCATACTGGGTTATTCTGAGAAGTTCAGATGCATGGGGGCTACCTCTCACTGTGCACACATCTCTGAGTGTGCCTGTCAGCTAGAATCCTGGATGGTGTAGATCATGGGGGCTGCCCCTGGGACCATGTCTCTAAAAGGTCCTTGGTGCTGCCCTCAGAATTAAGGGGATGACTTCTAGGCTATGAGGCTGGAACACTGGGTCAGTATGCACTGGTCAGGAGGTCACCAGGCCACCAGACCAAGTGATACTGCTGTTGCCTCCTCACAGAAGCCAGGCTGCTTCTGAGACAGCCAGTAGAGATGAATACAGCTCAGTCGGGGACCAAGGAGGAAGAGCTTTGCTTTGGTCCAGCGTGGTTTCAGTCTTACATCTGTCTTTATCTATTTCAAAAAGTTTATTTAAGTGAAAATTGATTTATTTTTTCTGATTTAAAAAAATAATTTTTAAAAAGTATTTGGGCAGAGTACAGAGAGGTATAAAAAAAGAAATGAAAATTACTGTAATACTGCTAATGTTTTGATATAATTCTTACAGACTTTATTCCACATACATATATACACATTAATTTTTTAAAAAATTGGATTGTACTTTACTACTGTCTCATAGTCTGCGTTGTTTTTTACTTAGCAATATATGATAGGTATCTTTCTATGCACAACTGTGTTTTAAAAAATATTTTTAAATGTCTACAGATTACTCCATTGTATGGAAACAGCATAGTTCCCATAATAAATCTGCTGTTGATGGACATTTGGATTGCTTTTGTTTTTATGTTTTTTTTTTTTTTTTTTTTGAGACGGGGTTTTGCTCTTTCGCCCAGGCTGGAGTGCAGTGGCGCGATCTTGGCTCAGTGCAACCTCTGCCTTCCGGTTTCAAGCGATTCTTGTGCCTCAACCTCCCGAGTAGCTGGGATTACAGGTGCCCACCACCATGCCCAGCTAATTTTTGTATTTTTAGTAGAGACGGGGTTTCGCTATGTTGGCCAGGCTGGTCTCGAACTCCTGACCTCGTGATCTGCCTGCCTCAGCCTCCCAAAGTGCTGGGATTACAGACGTGAGCCACCGAGCCCGGCCTTATTTTTTTGTTATTCATAAACAATGCTACTGAAATATCCTTATACATACATCTTTGTAGATTGTCATGTTCTTTCCTTGGGAGAAATTGTTAGAGGTGGAGCTGCTAGTTTCTGGCTACTTCAAGTGACCTCCTTGACAATGAGACTGTGCTAATGGCTCTCATTTCTTCAACAGAATAAAAAAGAAATCATAAATTTTAGAGTAATAGGACGTGGGTTCAAGTCCAAGTTTAACCTTTTAGTTACTCACAATCTGACTGCCATTTTCCTCATCTGTAAAAGAGAATATTAATGGTAGCTAACTATAATTAACAGTGGATATTATTAATCAGAGGATAGTGGTGAAAAATGTGATAATGTAAATAAAACATTTACATGTATGAGCCTATAGATTTATTGTTTTTTCTGATTTAAAAAATAATTTTAAAAAGCATTTGGGCAGAGTGCAGAGAGATATAAAAAGGAAATGAAAATTACTGTAATACTGCTAATGTTTTGATATAATTCTTACAGACTTTATTCCACATACATATATATGCATTAATTTTTAAAATATATGTGTGAAATAAATGTGATAATGTAAATAAAACATTTATATTTATGGGTCTCAAAAGTGTTAAAACACTTAAATGCTGCAGGGATTCTTTCTTCTCTCTTTTTTTTTGTTTTTTGAGACAGAGTCTCAATTTGTCACCCAGGCTGGAGTGCAGTGGCACGATCTTGGCTCACTGCAACCTCCGCCTCCCAGGTTCAAGTGATTCTCGTGCCTCAGCCTCCCAGGTAGCTGGGATTATAGGCACCTGCCACCATGCCCAGCAAATTTCTGTATTTTTAGTAGAGATGAGGTTTTGCCATGTTGCCCAAGCTGGTCTCGAACTTCTGACCTCAAGTGATCCACCCGCCTTGGCCTCCTAAAATGCTGGGATTACAGGTGTGAGCCACCGCACCTAGCTGGATTCTTATTTTCTTATTAACATTTTTATGTTGTTAAGAATTAGGCAGCTTTAGAGTGGGTCTCATCTCCTAGATGTCCCCCACACAGACAGGGCCCCCAAAACTCTCTGAGATCTTGCCATCATCCAGAATAATATTTCTGACTTCTCGGACCGGATTCAACTGCTTTGAGGGGCAGGCGGGCCTCTCAGTCTAGCAGATGTCTGCTGTCACATACCTAAATGGCATTTGGCTCCCCATAGCATTCACCTGGCGATTGTTTGCCGTTGTCTACCATACTGGGGAGGAAAGCTTATCATGTTCTCTTCCTTGTTGGACCCTCTATAAATACACCCAGATTGCGTGGGCCTGAATTGAACACTCTGGCGAGAAACCAACTTTCTCAGGAAGAAGGAGATCAGTTGCATTACAACATAACTTGCAATTCCTTTCCAAACTTCTGGTGCTTTTGCTTTGAAAAGAAATAAAAGCTGCTGCTGTTCATCATTGCTAGCCAAAAGCATTTATAGATTATGGACTTTTTTTTTTTTTCATCTAGAAGGGAGCACATAGCAAACATGGTGTTCTTTATTAGAGGTTGTGAGACATCCAGACAAGGACTAACACTCAGCGAGTCCCAGATAAATGCTACTTGGTCTTGATCACTGTCTTTCTCCAGGTCATTTCTTCTATTACTTTCCCTTTAAGACAGAGTCACTAAGACCATAGAAAATAAATCAACCTATAAGAGGAATTCTTAAATTATGTGGAAGATGAGAGTGGGTGGATAGGAAGAAAAAAAAGTGAGGAGTTGTGGGGAGAGAAGTACCTCTCCCTCAGAGAAGGTGGCATGGCATAAGTGGGAGTCAGGGAAATATGGGACTTATAAAAGGAAGGCAACATGTCTTTTTGTGGCAGAGAAAAAAGTTACACAAAAAAAATTGTTTCTGGATCAACAAAAGAAAATATATAAAGCAAAATATAAATAGAAGTTGAAGACTATAGTACTATAAGAAAACAAAGACAAAAAAAAAAAAAAAAAGATTGTGAGTCCCTAGAAGCCAAGGGCAGTGACTATCTCATTGATTTTTCTAGTTCCTGTGCCCAGCACAGGACTGATGGTGAAGCAAAGCAGGTCTGGACTAGGGCAATGACATGGGGACAGAAAAGGATCTTAGACAGAATTGTACAAAGAATGACCTGAAAGCACTGGTAATCGGCTACATAGAAGAGAGTTCAGGCCTAGTGATGTCAGCAGAGAAGTGAGTAGGACATAGTAGGTCCAGGGAATATACTGAAAGTAGAGAGGATCACAGACCCATCTGTCCTTCCTTACAGAAATGATTCTCTTAGGGAAAGCACGAGAAAGCTATGCAATAGGGGGAGGTATGCCAAAGATTTTGATCACTTCATTCACTTTTATATCCTGCAAATAAGGAAGTTTCCCAATATCTAGCTATCTATACTCGAGGCATGAATCACCACAGGACTACACTACCCAGGGAGACTGGAGTCTAGATAGAAATACGCACATGAATTGCTGTTTTGGCTCAGCTCTTCAGGCCTCAACAAGCTGAGCTTGGAGTTGAAAGGAGGCAGCCAAGAAAATGAAAGTTGCTATTACTCAGGCTTTGACAGATAAAGTAGGTTTCCCATCTTTGCTCAATACTATATTTTATAGCAACTGAATAGGCAGAGTAGGTGGGGAGTAGGCCAGAGCCTGGGGGCTCTGTCTAAAATAATTCCACTGTATGATAGCCACAGCATAGCCCCCAAGTGAAGGTCAGAAAAGGGCGACTGAACAGGAAGAGAGTTCATGGATTTTCCAGGTTCTTCGCAAGTTGAGGACCTTCTGAACTGATGTAATGAAGACTTATGGGGAAGCTGTGGTATTATTCCACTGCATTTCTCAATAAAATAGAGGAAGGGCTATTCCAGATGACTTCTTGAAGAAATAAAATATTCTGTACATACTTGAAAAGCAAAACCCCAAGGTAACATTTTGTAACTTTTTTGATGGTGAAAAGAATCCCCCTACTTTCTTGCCTTCTCTCTGTACCTGCCACTACATTTTCTCCCCGAAATTCATATCTTTTCCATGTGCAAAATATATTCACCCTGTCCACACAGCTCTAAACTGAGGATAAAGAGGAACAGAGTTTTTTACTTATTTATGCAATAAATAGTTATCAGCCACTTATTCTATACCAGGCATTGTTCAAAGAGCTGAAGATACGGTGGTGAGTGGGACAGGCAAGGTTAGCCTAACCGAGACATCCGCTCTGTCTTCTCAGCATCCGCTCTGACCAGCAAGGGCACAGGGGTGCTAAGGTGGAGAGAAGAGGCACTGTCGAGTACAAGGCAGAGCGTCTTGGTGAAATGTCAGGTCAGCTCCTTGTCAGCACATGCTTGAGTAAAATGAACAAGCGAGGTCTTATATATAACATGTGTAAAGTTCTTGGAGACTTCTAGTGAAACAGCACCAGCTATAAGGAGCTGCCATAATTAGAAAGACATAGGAGTTGATAACAAACAGGAAAATGTGTTCTGAGAAGGTATGGAGAAGGCGAACAGTCACTGCTTCCCTCTGGGGCCCCCACTCTTCTTTGTGAGGCTGTCACGAAACACAGTAGTCTCTCCAACACATCTAAGCACCCACAGTGGCAGCTGAAGAAAAACACTATAATCTCTCTCGATCTTTCTCACAGTTTTGGTAATTTTTGAGACTTCAGTGAATGGATGGCACTCAACATTCAACAGCCAAGGAGCTACATTTAATTGGAATTCTGACTAAAAAAAAGTGTGTAACAAATTGATTAAAAGTAATAGTTAACACATTCATCAGGGAATCTAAATACCTCATTGTGAGAACTTCTACTAAAGGTTCAATAAGGGACAAATCTCTGCAGGTACTAGAAATTTCTTTTCATTTTCTACTGTGGGACCTGGAGAAGCTACTGGTCTACTGTGGGAGGGCCGCACCCTACTACCTTCTGCGGAGACCCAAACCACTGCCTGCTCCAGCCTCTCCTATGTCCTGGCTAATGGCCAAAAGATGATTGAGTCAACTTTAGGGACAAAGCGGTTCTCATCTCCTAAACCAAGCTTGTCCAACCCGCAGCCCACGGGCTGCATACGGCTCAGGACAGCAGTGAATGAAGCCCAACGCAAATTTGTGAACTTTCTTAAAATACTATGAGGTTTTTTTTTTTTTTTTTGGCAATTTTATTTGTAGCTCATCAGTTATCGTTAGTGTTAGTGTATTTTATGTGTGGCCCAAGACAATTCTTCCTCTTCCAATATAGCCCAGGGAAGCCAAAAGATTGGATACCCCTTCCATTTTCCCATCAGGCAGTGGAAAGGAAGGGTAATGAATTTGAATAACAAACTTTCCTTCTTTGCCTTGTAAATGCTATCACTTAACTGGACTCCTTGCCTCCAATTTCTGATCTTTAAAACATCCTTCACGCTGCTGGCAGAGTTAACATTACTGATGTTAACTGATCTGACCATGTCACTCTCATGCTTCAAGCCCTTCAAGGGCTCTGCACTGCCACAGAGTAAAGCTCAGATTCCTTAGTATGCTATTCATGGCCCTCCCAAATTTTTTACCACCTTTTCCATCTCATCTTTCACTGTCCACGTCCTCTTCCAATCTGGCTTGTGGCCTCAGCTCCCCAGCCACATAATGCTATCGATGTACTTTCATGTCTTTGAGCCACTGCTCATGCCATATTCCTCTGCCAGGAAGATCCTTCCTTCCAATCTTGATCTGTCAAAATTCTCCTCATCTTTCAAAGGCTGGCTTAAAGGCTACCTCCTATTTTTAAAGTCTTGTCTAATTCCCTCGGTAAGAATTAATCCTTCTCTTCTCCGGGCTAGCATAGTACTTGGTTTATATTTCTTTTATGACACACTGTGCCTTGGAGTATAGTAAGGTAGGCATGTTTTCATCACCCTCATTGAAAGTGCTTAAGTTATCTCTGTACCTTTGTCTACAGCCCCTATGCTCAGTGCTTGGCACAGAGAGCTGCTCAATATTGAATAAATGAATGCAAATGGTGATGATATATGCATATGTGATGAGTGTGTAGGTGGGGGGGATTCTCTATGTCCTTATCAACAGATCCCATCAAATCCAGCACTACATAAAAAATGGGCATTCAATAAATAACTCCTAATAAATGACGAGGATATATATATGTGTGTGTGTGTGTGTGTGTGTGTGTGTGTGTGTGTATTTTACTTTTTATTTTGCCTTGTGAATTTCATTTTGAAAAGGAGCCATAGAAGTAATCATGCTTTAAGTGACTTCCAAGAACAACAAACAAGAACAAAGACCATTAGACCAAGTAAAAGCTCAGATCTGAGTTCCATCTCAGTATATTATAATGAAACCTGCAGTTTTAACAATAATTTGGACCATGGGTTATCAGATTGCAATTACTGATCAATCAATTTGTCACACAACAGCTCGGGGAATGACATAACTGAAAAAAGAAATTGGCAATACGAAAATTGCTCCCCACGGGGATACCCTTATCCTATATTTGTGTCTGGCAAACAAAGGCGGCAGCACCACTGGGTTCTGGTCTGGAGATCTTTCAGCTCTGACTGCCTTCGAGCATCCATATGCAGCTATAACAAACTGCCTCTAGCTTGGCTTAATCTTTTGTATTAGCTCATTAATGAGTCTGGATTCCTTCCCCATTTTCCATGGTATCCCAGGCAGGCACAAAGGCTCAGGCAGCAGGGGGCAGCTTTCCTTTTGCCTGACAACAAGTGGTCACTGGTCCCAGTCTGTGGCTAACAAATTCCATAGTTCTTTGAAGGTAGAGCCCATGGTGTAGGTCTGCCCTAGGCTCTGCAATGCAAAAAAGAGCTTTGGGAATTTGGGCCTAGGCAGTGTCACTTGTAACTGTGACATCACCCCAACAGCTGAGAGTGATGGTGTCTCAAGAAAGCTCAGTAGCCACAAGCCCTGTGAATTCTTTCTGCTCTGTTGGCATGTGAAATACACACACACTCACAAACATATTATATGCTGCTCAAAATCATTCTAAATACCTCCTGTGAGACATCAGCCAATAAGGATATCATGTCAACCGGGTTTTAAATATAGGAACCTCTCACCATCTTCAACCAGAGAGCAAAATGCAAAAGGAATGCAGATTAACTTGCCCTGAACTTTATAGCTCTGAAGTCTCTCCACTTGATACCATCCTTCCATGAAAGGTCCTGGTGGGGCTGAAGATTAAAATGGGACTTCTGGATCATGTGGTAAAATCTCTAAGCTGTACTCCAAGGGCAGCCTGCCTATTTATAGAGCCTCTACTTCAGGGCAGAGTTCAAACTTGGGAAAATCTGAAGAACTTGATTTAAACACACACACACACACACACACACACACACACATATAAAAAATCGTCTTCATTTTCCATTCAGTCACTTTGAGCCAAACTAATCTTTAAATAGTTCAAAAATCTGTTGAAGGTTGGCTAGATATATTTTTCCAAGAATCTTTAGAATTTAGATTATTATATTTAGAATTTTTAAATCATTTAAACAACACTCCAAACTGGAAAAGTTGTAGTCTCTCCATTTCAGAAATTGATAAACTGAGGCACAGAGACTCAAGTCACTTAAAAGGTCACTCTTGACTTGCCCTTATGCTAACTCTTCATATTGTAATAATATGAAGAAAAACAGTATCTAGAATGTATTGAGTGCCTACCACATATATTATCCCTAATATTTGTCTTAACTTTTCAAGATAGATGATAGTATACCCATTTCACAGATTAGGAAGCATGAGCATAGGAAAGTTAAGTAATTTGCCCTAAAGCCAAGTTACTACAAAATGACAAATCTGAGAATTAAAAATAGATCTATTTGGCTCTAAAGCCTTTGTTCTTTCCCTCAAACTAAATAATCCAGTGTTTTGGCTCTCAAATGTCTCACTGAGACTCTCAGTCACATACCAGTGATGCTTTACAACTAAAACAGGTAGTATTGGTGTAACAAAAACTCATGTGGAGCAGTGAACATCACAATCCCAAAACAGTCCTTTTTAACCTTTAAACAGGGTGGAGAGTATTTTTCTTTTTTCTTTTTTTCTTTTTTTTTTTGAGACAGAGTCTCGCTCTGTCGCCCAGGCTGGAGTGCAGTGGCGCGATCTCGGCTCACTGCAAGCGGTGGAGAGTATTTTTCTAGTCACTTCCATATCTCTCCCTCTCCCACCTCAACATACATGTAAATATGTATCCCTCTCTTCCCACCAAAAATGGCAACAACATCAAGAGAGTTGCCAAATTATCACAATATTTGGGGGATATTGTTTTGGGTCAGTGAAGGTTTCATAGCTGTTTCCATCATAACTAAAAACTAACATGTGTGCTAAGTTGGATTTCCCCTATCATGCTTAGGCACTCATGTTTGCGAATCTACATGTAATACTTCACATTTATCCCCATGGGGATATTACTCTGCTAGTTTTCTCCTGTCATTGCAGCCTACTGAGATATTTTTGCATCCCAATTGTGTTATCTATATATTCACTAACCCCCACCTAGCATCATGCAGTCACTAAATATTAGAAGTATGCCTTCTCTATCTTCAGTTAAGTCACTAGCAAAAACTTTAGGCAATAAGGGGCTAAGCACAAAGTTAATAACCAAAGGCCTCACTCTGGGCTGATATTGATACATTTCATATATGATAATTAATTAGCTACACATTTATCCAAGTAGATGATCAGTTAGCCAATGTTTCTCCTTACTTATTTTAAAACAAATCATAGGAATCTCTGTCAAACACCTTGCTGAAATCTAGACCCAGCATGTCTATGCCATTCCTCTGATCAATAAGGCATGTGCATGTACGCACATATAAGGGGAAATGGCCTGATTAGTTCTGAGTAAGTCCACAGTGGCTACTTGTAACCACCATGGTTGCTTCCAAGAGCTCATGCTCTCCAAGAATCTAATCTAGAATTTCATTAAGATGTGACACCAGACTTTCTGGTTTGTGGCTTCCAGAATCCAATTTCCATCCCTTATTGAAGGTGATGGTAAACAATTGTGCCAGTCTTCAGTCTTTTGGCTCTTCACCAATTCTTTGTGATGCTTCAAAGTTTAATAACAGTGATACCATGATAATAACCATAAGAATCCTCAGTGGCCTTGAATGTAACTAACCTGAACTTGGACCTCATTTTTGTGACATACCAGAAGAGTAATTCTCTTAGCTTTTATTTGGTTTCGTCAGCTGCTTGCCCATAATACAGAACAGATATTACTCTCAGAAGTGATGACTTAGCAAAATAGGGACTATGAAAAAAATATCTAGATCAACTTATTAAACAAGGAAAAGAAGACCATACTTAAGAAATTATCCAATAAGATCTAGTGCATATAAATAATAATGTAATCTTTATTTTGGATATTAATTAGAACTCTGTTGGAGACACTCCACTTAACAGTTGCTACATAAAATCACTGTGCTCACTATCTAAGGAAAGCACACAGTTAGGAGTAAAGAATTAATCTCATTATTACCATTTTACCTTAACTATATACCAACACTGAGCCCATACAGAATTTGGAAACATTTTTTGCCATGTGTCAAATAAATCTACAGTTGAACGCTAGATCTCAAATAGCCATGGGATTAAAGGACTAAGACCAAACATTTGTTTGGGCCAATTAACACAAGACTGCACCATATAGACAAGCTAGTTCAAGACAAAAGAGCTCAGCTCAGCACTTTGTTTTCATCGGATTTTGTTAGAATCCTAATGACATGGGCAAAGAAAACTCATATATGTTGGTCATCAGCTTCAAAGAAGCCACTTCTGGTTCACTAGTACTAGAGCATGGGCCTTTAGCTATCACTTCAATAATGTTACCACCAAGCCATTCACATTCTCCCATTTGGTCTCCATTCTGACCCACAGTTCATTTTAGAAAGTGGCTGATGGGGACTGGAGGGCATGCTGTGACTTCCTTGTGTATTATAGATATTTAGTACCTTCATTGACCACTCAAATTACGAAATGGCTCACGTGGGATTAAGCCTTTAATGTTAGCTTTAAGGGCATCTAAGATTTTTGTTATTTTTGCAGTTGGACCCCTTTAAGTGAAATCTTACTTAGAAGACCAATATGTGAAGAAGATTTTTAAAAACGGAGCTGCTCTGGTTAAAATAGGAATGGGGGACTTAGAACAACCTCCACAGCACCTCTCCCACATTCCCTATGGAACACAATCTGAATACACTGCCCTAAACAACTGAGCTATCTGGCACATAAGCCCACTGACTAATATGATGCTAATTTTGTCATTCTGGAAGGAGGAAGGAGGCACGAGATAAATTATTATAAGATGTCCAGGAAGGTGGAGGAGTTGAGATCCAGGGGATGAGACTGAAAGGATGACTGACCCTGAATGAGAACAGGAGCCTGAGTCAGACTCTGTGAGTGGGTAAAAGGTCATGAGCAACAGGTCTTGCTGATTCTGCCTTCCTTTGGTTCAGTGATCCCAGCAGAGACCTCCCCACCTGGTGCAACAACTGCCCAATGAGTTGAATGAGGCAGTTGGGCACTAAGGTATACTTGTTAGGCCCAAACTTAGTTAATATCCAAAATAAGTGATAAATAATTAGCAAGTTCATGGTTCCTACTGTGCAGCCATTTGTTCCAAAGATGAACTTCATAACTATGGGCTTCTGCCATGATTTGGAGTACTTACTGTATAAGAAAATGTGTCTGTGTATTTGCAAGCATGTTTGCATCAACAGCCTTTGGAAGCAGAGCAAATGGCACTATAGAATATTAACCTGTTCATTTCCCAGTCCCAGTGTTGTCATTTACTGGTAGTATGACTTTGGACAAGTCATTTCCCTCTCTTGGCTTTAACATCCTCTGTAAAATCAAAGGGTTAGACCCTATGATCCTGCACTTATATAATTCTGCCCTTTAGCACAGACACTGGTTAATATTGAATGTGAAAAGTACCTTAAATGAAATCTAAATTCAGAAATAAGGGCAGCAAAGGTTAAGTCCTTTGAATTGACTGATCAGTCAATTAATTATATATATATTGAGGGTCTACTTTGTATATGCTATTGTGTTAGGTGCCATGGGATACAAAGAATTAAATGTGTGATTCCACACTTAGGGAGTTTACAGTCTAGAAGCATGATACATATTCATAAATATATCTGGGTTAATTTCTGAAATAGTATTTGAATACACACACACATACATACACACAGACTGATATACCTCATATAGCAAATATTTGTAACTGCAAACGTTTTAGGGAACGAGCATTTGTAACTGTTTATTAAAAAATATCAGCCAGGCACGGTGGCTCACACCTGTAATCCCAGCACTTTGGGAGGCCGAGGCAGGTGGATCACCTGAGGTTAGGAGTTCGAGACCAGCCTGGCCAACATGGTGAAACCCTGTCTCTACTAAAAATACAAAAATTAGCTGGGCGCAGTGGTGGGTACCTGTAATCCCAGCTACTCGGGAGGCTGAGGCAGGAGAATTGCTTGAACCCGGGAGGTGGAGGTTGCAGTGAGCCAAGATCACGCCACTGCACTCCAGCCTGAGCGACTGAGTGAGACTCCGTCTCAAAAAAAAAAAAAAAAAGATGCTGCATTTGGCCAGTGGGTAAATGTAAATACAATAGGAGACCCTATGAATTTCATAGAAAATTTAGAAATGTATTTCTAAACTTCATAAACCTGGTAGTCTATATTGTTTGACAGAATTCTCTTTTCATATGTAGAACTTGTCTTTCCATTGCTAACACGTCCAGTTAAAAATATCCTATGAAAGAATACAATAATGTAATGAGAAAAGTTCATGTATTTCCCTCCATTGCTCAATCAAGATGACCACAACACTAATACCAACAACATTTTGGCTCACCATTTCTGACTCATCTTCCATTTTTGAGTAATTTAATTTAATATGCAAGGACTAAAATACATGACCTAATTTAAGTACCTTTAATCCTGTGTATTCTAAATATAGCAAATAGTTCATTTTCAAGAAATTTAGTATGAAATACTTGGGAATTCTTCTTGGTGCAGTGTTATTAAACTGTATATAGTAATTAAGATATTAAAAACACATGCTCCCCAAAGCCACCAGACATTGTAATTATTTTTCAGGCTATTAGGCAAAGTGACAGAAGATTTTTTAATGATAAATCCGTTTTGGAATATATCAGAGAATTCCCTTTTACTTCATGAAATAATGTTTAACTCCACAGAGTCTAAGTCTGGTATTTAAGGACTAACTCACATTGTCCTTTTGTGACTCAGAAGTCATTCATTGGTTCTTGCTAACATGTCTTGTAGGTACTCTGTCCTTCACACACACACACACACACACACACACACACACACACACACACACACACATTCTGGCTCCGTATGGAAATAAATGGCAATTACTAGAGTTCTGCCATGTCACTTGTATGTGAACAAGTAAGACAGACACTGGGACATAATTCCATTTGGGAAGGTCTTTTATTTAAAGTTGACTTTCAAAAGGTTTCTCCTTTTATTTAGAAATTTTAGCTCAATATTGGCTTTTCTAGCATCCACTGCACTAGGCCAGTGTTTTACAACTCTCACTGGTGTTATTGTGAGAAGACTATGAAAACAAGTTACTTGGAGTGTTTTCCATCATGTCTGAGATTCATTTCAAACATTTTTTTAAAATCACATGCTAAGGAATGTCCTGAGTGCTCCTTTGGCACTTAACAGCTTTACTAATTAACTTATTAAAAAATTTTAACTTTCTATTTCAAAAGTTAGTGTCTTCATTGCACTAGAGTCTGCCAGGCATCTTAAAAATAATTTTCTGGTGTTTACAGAGGGGGATGGAAGTGGAGACATTTCAGCGTCTGTTCTAGATTTTTTAATTATCTTTGACCATTTAACATCATTCTATGAATTAGGGCTCACTAACAGAAAGTTCTTCTGCTATTTATAACTCAAACTCATGCCACAAAGTTCCTCCAAGAATCTCACCAACTGAGATTTTGTAAACAATGTGCTTAATCTTTCATTGCTGCTGATTTTAGAGCTTCGGCCATAGAAATTACCATATTTGGCACTTGAAAATTATCAGACCACAAATTAAGGAGTTTTTGTTATTTGTATTCTGCACATCTTTTCTATATAGATCTTCCTAATAGGTGTGCCATGTCTTGGTACAAGTAAAGGAAAGTGCACAGAGAATGAAATCAGTAGCTCTGGATTCTAGGTCTAGCTCTACCACTTACTGTATGGAAATCAGTAGACTTCTAATGCCCACAGTTTCTTCATCTGGGAAATGTAAGTAATAATGCCTGCCTTGCTTTCCTCTCTGAGCGGTTATAAAGATCACGTTATCTAATGGATAGGAAAGAGCTTTGCAAACTGAATTTTGCTATGTAAACATATGGCAGAATTATCATTCATATGGAATCACATGGTTAACATGATTCGAAAACAGGTCACCTATCTGGCCCTGGAGGAGGGAAACTTAGGGGTGATAAATGCAAAACTGTTTTTATAGTTTAATGTTTTCATAGCCTAATGAGAACAAGGCAGAACAGAAGAATTGGGTGGGGGGAAGGGCAAGTTTAAGTTCCATCTGCCCAGGCTGGAAGACTGGTGGGAAGGGAACAACCTTTGAAAAGATGAGAGGTTACAAAGTGGAAAAGGGTGACCTGGGAACAGGGTATTTTAAAAAGAGTGGCAGAACAGAGAATAAAGTCACAAGACTTGTTCACAAGAGGGTGCTGGGTTAAAGCCTGACCTTGAGCCACAAATCATGGAATCACACGGCTGGAAGGAATCTTAAGAGGCCATCTCGTCCACTCCCCCACCATTCAGCAGGACATTTCAACGATCCCAAACAGATGAGACTTTATCTAACTTTGAATGAAAAGCTCTGACACCAAGTGGGCAGGTATTGACTACTCTGGCTTCAACTGTTTACAATGGGCAGGAAAACAATTTCTGGTATTTCGTTTGAACCTGAACTGAAATGGGGAAACAATAAATGGATAGATTTTTCCTTGGGAACAATAAGTCCTGTAGCAGTTTAGGGACTGCTAAATTAGCACTAACTACATAACTACTCTTAAAGAGAGAGAAAAAGTTAACAACAAAACTAGGTTAGGGGATAAATGGCCCACAGTATTATATGAGTAACGATGTGTTGTGATCGTTTTTGGTAATTGTGGAGTCTTCTCTCCATGCAGGAGCCTGGAGCAGAATGATACTAACAAAAACAAAACTTAGTTGTTGTTGTTTTAAAGCAACATGGCCTAGCAAATTCCAGGACTGACACTGAGGACATAAAAGAGTTCAATTCTTTTCCTAACACAAGACAATAAGTCCTCACACAAATTAGAAACTGAAAAGGAAATAAAAAGGTCCTCATTTCTGATCGTGGGAATGTTACACATGAACTCTGCCTTGGAAGGAGGAGGGGAGAACATTCCACACCTGTAGGCCTTCCCAGGAAAGGGGCCTGAGCCTGGCTCTGAACCCATCTCCTCAAGGTTATACCATGGGATTATCAATATGAAAATAATGTTACTTTATTCCCTTAGTGGGTATATTCTTTCCAGCGCTATCAACAGTAACCATAACCTGCAAGGAGGCAGCTGAGAATTCCCAGGAAACAAAGTGAAAAGCTATTTTGGGATGTGCTCATAAATGGCCTAGCTATAGTTCATCTGGATGGACGCACATGGGGCATACATGCAGAGAGAGAGAGAGAGAGAGAGAGGAGAAGTATTTCTGTATTTATAAATATGTATGTTGGAGCATGCTATTGTAGTTTTAATAGATGCAGCACCGAGCAAGGGGCTTAGGAAAATAACATCACATTCTCAGATTCACCACTCAATTACATGTGAACTTGGAAAGTTAAGTTGATTCTTCCTCCCTATCACCAAATCTTTAGGCCGATTTAGTCAGGCATTCAGTGAATCCAGATGTTTGGCAGTGTATAGGAAACATCTGGATGATTGATTGAGTTTTCAACTGAACTCACTGGATCTTTTGGCAGTATGTCTATACAGCCATTAATGGCTTTCTGCCTCAGTTTCTCTAACTATAAAAAGGACAAACATTATTTATCCCTTACCTTCCGAAAAACAGTGAAAATGAGATAAGGTTTAAGAGTAATAATGAGTTCTTGAAAAGATTCTGTCACAGTTTTATACCTTATATAATTCCAAGTTGGATTTTTTTCCTAAGCAGTTAGACTTTAGAACATGACATCACTTTGAAATATGGGTAAATGCTATACAAAGACAACACATTATCATTATCATCATCATCGACATCATCATCATCATCATGACTTTCTTCTTTATGACTTCCCTGAAGTGTCTCACTTTCAGATCGAATCATGGCCAAAATATAAATTTTATTTAAGGACTGAAAAAATGTGTTTTGGCTATATAAAGCAACACAGATGAGAAAAAAAAATCAATGTGGGTGTTTGGAGTCCAACCAATTTTAACAGCTCAACTGAAACAGGTAAAACTGGTTTATCAATGAGAATTAATTGGCTGCTCAATGGTATTTGTATAGAAACTGAAAATGTTCATACACATATTCATGGCCAGAGGTAGGAAAAAGGAGTTGTAATAGCAACTTTTCTCACTCTATGTACATCTCCCTACCTGTCAGCTGGTTTCAGCTTTTGTGGCTGAAAGTTAGAGGAGAGGAAAAGAAGGAGACAATATGGGAGAGAAAGAAGAGATGCATCAAAGGGATCTACAAACATACAAAACTGGGGGAGAAGAATTAGACTCGCAGAAAGTACTGGAACTCCCTTTCAAACTCAAGTCCTGCCTATAGAGAAAATCCTAAACACAGTCCTCACAACTAACTGCCATATATTAAGTGCCTGTCATGCACATGCAATTACATATATCTATGTGTACATATTATATATATGTATATAATAGATATACACTGGAGTTTTTGATATCTTTACCATAATACAGATGAGAGAACTAAAGCTCAGAGAGGTTAACTGATTTACCCAAAGTTATGCGCCTAGTAAAATCTATAACTGAATTCAGATCCATTTGGATACAAAGCCCAAATTCTTTCTACTGTGCCCAAAGCCTTTGCTGAAAGGACTTGCTATAAATATTTTTTAGTGACTGCCTGATCATATAGAAGCCCATGTCTGATGCAGCTTTCCCATTTTCTAGGGTGGGGTCCGCCCACAGGTCTTCACTCGATCTTTCTTATGACTGCCCCTCCCTTGCTTGTCTTTACCTACTCAAACCCTACTCATTGCTTATGGCAGATCTTAACACTTGCCCCTCTCTGCAATCTTCCCACTAGCCTAATCATACCACCCAAAACCGATGAGCAGCACTCCTCTTCAGACTCTGCATCACAGGCTGCCCTTTATCTTTATTTAACCACTTCTTATGCTTATGCTTCCTCTCCCAAGGACGCTGTGAGGACAGAGGACTAGACTTCCTTTGAATCCCCAAAGTTCCTGGCACCTGGCTGAGTACATAGTAGGTAATCCTTAAGGTCTGTTGACACAAGGGACCTGTTGACAATATTCCTCATTTAGAATTAGGGACACAGTGATGGAAACTGAGATTTTGGCCTCACCAGTGTTGGGGTCTAACCAGTTGAACATAGCCACCTAGACACATTTTGGTTTGAGATAATTTGTACCACTGTCCCCAAGTGAAGCATATCATGCCCTCAACTCAACAGTAAGTGTTTTACATCGTTTGTGCTCTGATCCCCTCAGAGATGCATTTTGAAATCATCACACTATATCTAGCAAGGCTTGATAGAACTTAGTGAAGTTGTACTTTCACACACAAAAATGGCTCAGTTAGGTAGACACTGCCATTACCATGTGCTCAGCAGCACTAACAGCTATTTATTAAGTGCTCACTGAGTACAGAGCACCTTATCAGGCACCAGAGGAGTTTATACCCAAGCATGTTGTCAATACTTTCACAATGCCAATTGCAGTGAAAAATATACTACTCTTAGAAAGCCCTTCTAAGTATTTTCTAGGACCCACAAAAATTTCACTGCTAAAATCCATATTTTAAAAACTCATACCAATGTCTTTGTATTAAAACCTCTGTTCTTGCATAAGGATTTCAGTTTCATTAAGTTCTTCCTAAACTACAAATAGAAGTCATTGATGCCACAGTCCTCCCACCCATGGATCATGGGGCAGGAACACTGTCACTCTGGTATATGCCTTTTTGGTGGCATTTTTATTGTGGCCACAAAGCAATCATAAGCAGATGGTACAACTAACTTCTATTTGTGTCTTGTTACTAAACTTCTTATGAGAGGAAAAACTATGTGTACAGGTCAAGGGAATCTGTGGGTGTCTCTGTGCATGGCAGTGAGTCAGAAGCTGGCAAGGATGCAGTGAAATTGGACCTCTCCTGTCTTGCTGGTGGCAGTGAAAACTGATACATTCTCATGGAAAAGCAAATTTGGACACATGCATTTTAATTGCTCATATCCTTTGACCCAATAACTTTAGCATGTTAAGAAAATAAGCTAAGATCAGGATAAAGCACTATGTATGAGGAGGTACCTTTATTTATGATGGCAAAAAATTTGAAGCAACCTGTATATCCAGCAAAAGCATGCTGATTAATTATGATGAATACTCAACAGAATATTATGCAGCCATGACAAATAATTAATATAAAGATTTCTGGGGACCAGGCATGGTGGCTCACACCTGTAGTCCTAGCACTTTGCGGGGCTGATGCAGGAGGATTGCTTGAGCCCAGGAGTTCGAGACCAGCCTGGGCAACATAGTGAGACCTCATCTCTACAAAAAAATTAAACATTAGCCAGGTATGGTGGTGCATGGGCAACATAGTGAGACCTCATCTCTACAAAAAAATTAAACATTAGCCAGGTATGGTGGTGCATGCCTATAGTACCAGCTACTCGGGAGGCTGAGACATGAGAATATCTTGAGCCCAGGAGGTCAAGACTGCAGTAAGCCATGATTGTGCCACTGACCTCCAGCCTGGGCAACAGAGCAAGACCGTGTCTCAAAACAATACAAAACAAAACAAAACAAAACAACAATAACAAAAAGATTTGTGACAACATGGAAAAGAAAAGTGTTTCCAAGATAGTGTTAATTTTCAGAACTACAAATCACTTGTGGATTTCTAATTATGGAAAAAGTCTGTGTGAGTGTGCCTTTCTGGACAAATATTAGAAGAGAACATGTAAAAATGAAAACAGTTGGGATAAAATAGTGGGACTGTGAGAAATATTTTTCCCTCTATTTTCCAAGCTACCCCTCAAATTGCAATATTGTCTTTATAATTTAAAAGTGGGGTGAAAAATAAGGCCAGAAGTCCTTTCTAGCAGACAGACTATTTGAAGAAATAATAGCGTCTTTCCTAAAAGCCCAAGAATATAGTTTGAACAGTGGAAGCTGGCTATCTCTCTCTCTCTCTCTCTCTCTCTCTCTCTCTCTCTCTCTCCCTCTCTCTCTCCCCCCCCCTCTCTCCCTCTCTCTCTCCCCCACCCTCTCTCTCTCTCTCTCTCCCTCTCTCTCTCCCCCTCTCTCTCTCCCCCTCCTCCTCTCTCCCGGTTATTTCTACTTTTTATTATTATTATTTTTTATATTCCACATACCTGGTTAATGTGCTTCAGTTTGTCAATAATTTGACTGACCACTGGCTCAGGGCCCTTCATTTTCAGCTCATGGAGATTGAACTGGTTTTTCATTCCATTCCTTGCCGCCTTTTGGCTGTATCTGTAAAGGTGAAGGTAAAGAAAAGGTTTGTCAAAGAAAGTCCCAAACAAAGGAAAAGCTGACTGTATTTGGCATCAACAGTCAGACTGACCACAAGCTCATGAGACGACCTCATGGTGCAAAAGTAGACCACTCCACATAGTGTCTATTTACAGTAAAAAAAAATTCGTTCAACAATCAACAAATATATTCAACATGCTTTTTTTTCTCCTAGATGTTGGGAATACAACAATGAACAAGACAGACAAGGTCTGTATGCCCTTATTGTGCTCTCAGTCCAGTGGGGAGTCTAGAAGAGTAAGGGCCAATGACCAGGCAGAGTGATTAGAGCTGTGCTAGGGGAGGTTCAAGGTCATGACAGTGAAGCACACAGAATGAACCTTCACTGTGTGTGAGCCTTCTACTCATTTGAAGGAGAAAGATTCTTCCATGTTCTTTACCTCTTCCTTCTCCTCTTCTTCCTCCTCCCACCATTTCCTGTAGGCTCAGGAGACTTTCTCAAATCACTTTCACCATAAATTATACCTGTCAGCTTCCCTCTGCGTTCTCCATGAGAGGAGAGAGCACCAGCCCAAGGGAAGATTTTAATGTGCTCCTGTAGGATAAACCATAGGCTTTACTCCAGAATTGCAAAGTTTCAAGGTAGCAATGGACATCCTCACCATCATGAGAAGGGTAACTATTTAAAGTACTAGGCAATTCTGCCTTCCAGTGTGGGGTTTTGCCAACTTCAACTGGGACAGTGATTCACAAATGAGGTGGTTTCCTTATTGGTTCCAGACCTCTACATAGAATTATTCCTCATTTTGCGAAACAAAGCAAACAAGAAACAGATTTCATTTATTCTTTTTGCTTTCATCATGTGGAAATACCAGAACACCATTGCCAAAGAGAGAAAAAGGTTTTGAGCTCTTTTTTACTTGCTCCTGATCCTGATAATGGAATGCTTTCTTAAAGAAATGAAAAGATTCCCAGGGCTTTTGCTCTCTCATTATATATATTTTTTTCAATTACAATAGGGTAGCCAGGGTTATAAGGGCAAAATTGATATCTGTAATTCATATTTTTAATTACAAAATAATAATGTTCATTGTAAACAATTTAAGAAGTACAAAAATAAACAAGGCATAAAGTAAAAGTTGCCCCATCAATCTGTCTTTCCAAGAGTGGACCATGGTCAACAGTTTGATATACATGTAGAGGTTTTCACCTACATATACTAATAGGTAATTTTAACCGAAATTGGAATGATACTACTCATACTGATTTGCAACTTTGTATCACTTAATATACATACTTTGGACTGGACTTGTAATCCCAGCACTTTGGTAGGCCAAGGCAGGAGGATTACTTGAGCCCAGGAGTTTGAGAACAGCCTGGGCAACATGGTGAAACCCCATCTCTACAAAAAATACAAAAAATTAGCTGGGCGTTTTAGTAGAGACGGGGTTTCGCCATGTTGGCCAGGCTGGTCTTGAACTCCTGACCTCAGGTGATCCGTCCACCTCGGCCTCCCAAAGTGCTGGGATTACAGGTGTGAGCCACCAAGCCTGGCCAATTTTTTGTAGAGGCAGGGTCTCCCTGTGTTGCCCAGACTGGTCTCAAACACCTGGGCTCAAGTGATCCTCCTGCCTCAGCATCCCAAAGTGCTGAGATTACGGGCATGAGCCACGGTGCCCAGCACTTTTTTCTTTTGAACTATGACTCTCACATGATTTTCACTTCCACAGGTGGGGGTCCTCTGAGATAGTTTGTGTGTTATCTCCACAGGGTGATAGGCTGTGCTCTGGAAGTATGTTTAGGACTTGAATTTCAATTTTCAGTCACTCTCACTGGGTTCCCAAACCAGCCTAGTTTGGGACAAGAGATTATGAAACACTCCTTAGAAACACTAACTCATCTCAACTAAAATAGGGAGTGAATGAACCTGGCATACTAAAGTGTTAATAACGACAAACTGAAAACTATAAAATAACCACAAAATAATGAGGCAATCTCGATGGAATGGGCACATGTACCTGTGTGCCTCATTTTATGCAATGTAGGTATTTCAAAGAAGTTGTGTGTGAAATGAATTTCTGTGATCTGAATACTCTAAACAGGCCAAAGAAGCCTTGTTATTTAAAGAAATTCTGTAAGCAAATCTTTTTAACTGAAAAAATAAGGAAACTCCTGTTTCAGAAATCATTTAGTATATTTTGCTTAAAGTGAGGCACACTTGTATTAAACTAAGGAAAAAAAATCAGTGAATCGGGTTCTACTGTTTACATTATGTATAATTTCCAATGAGATAAGATAATGAAAAGTGAAGATGCCTAAACTGATTTGTGTTTAATTCGGCACATAGCTCAATCTACCAACAAAGAGTTTTCATTTGGCATTTGCAAACAGATTATCATTTAGATAGCACCACCAAAGCAGCTTCAATGTTGCAACT
This sequence comes from Pan paniscus, assembly GCF_029289425.2. Taxonomy (NCBI): domain Eukaryota; kingdom Metazoa; phylum Chordata; class Mammalia; order Primates; family Hominidae; genus Pan; species Pan paniscus. The sequence goes on from NC_073272.2 coordinate 133,093,575, forward strand.
TGAACATCTTTAAAGAGACCAAAATTTTATTTTAGGAATCAATTAGCTATCCACTTAAGGTAGGCATTAAGCATTTCTAATTCTAATTAATTGATTCTAAATGATCATTTTTTAAAGCACAATCAAACTGTTTTGGTCCTATAAAAAATATGGTGGTTAATTGCGGCTTTAAAAAGCTGGACTACATTTTAATGTTCAAAGTAGAAGTTAAATATTTTGTAAAATGATAGTAATGACCAAAAAAATGAAACTACATTTATGGTTTACTGCTTCTGTAATCTTGTTTATATCACCAGATACAAGTCACAACTGTCAAAAACAGCTACCAGCTGCCAAATTGTTGGATGTTATGCTTGAGAAATGAGGGAAAGGAACACTTTTTGTATTTTTCTGGCTTTTGTCTCTGATAAGAATGTGGAAACTTTGACAAAAATATTGAGTTGCAGTATTTTAATACAAAAAAACAGAACTGCTTAAAATAAAACAATTAAGAAACCGAACCACTCAAAAAAAAAAAAAAAAAAAAACATAGCCAGGCGTGGTGGTGCACACCTTTGGAAGCTGCAGTGTTGAGCCCGGGAGGTCAAGGCTGCAGTGAGCTGTGCTCTAGCCTGGGTGACAGAGTGAGACCCTGTCTCAAAACAAAAATTAAAACTAAATAAATACTTTGGACATATTTTCATGTTAGAACACATGGAAATGCCTTGTTCTTATTCCTCTGTATGGCTCAGTAGTAACTTCTTTATCCAATGCCTTACTGATTAACAATAATTTGTAATATTTTGTTAATATAAACAATGCTGCAGAGAACATCCTTGTATACTGATTTTCACACACTGGCATTTATATCTATAAAGGATAAATTTATAGATTTTGAGTCAATTTATATTTCTAATCCCAAATTATGAAGTACAAAGAATAATTAACATTACCATATTTTTGTACAGCACTTTACAAAGCAGTTTCATATCACTCAGCTCATTTGAGCTTCTCAACCACACTGTGAAGTTGAGAGGTAGATAGGGCATTAGCTCTTTATTACTGAAAATTAGATAGGGCATTATTTCTTTATTACTAAAAATTTCACAACTTCAGAAGATACTAATCTCATTCTATTAGATGTCCCTGTCCATGATACAATATATCTGCCAATATTAAGGACATACTTAGAAAAACATGCATGCTAACAGAGGAGGTCAGGAAATCTAGTTCTGACATTCATAATTAAAAGTCATCCTCTGAGAAGGAAAATATTTTGTAGCAAAGATGCTGAAGAGCACATTTGATTGCATTTCTTCTAAAATGATAGCTTAACACATTCAGATTATTTAACTTTAAAAGTTAATTCATGAATACACAGATCACCAATCATCAAATACCAATTGCCTTTGGGGGCTGTGTTAAAGAGACATAAAGGAACATTCTTTATCTGGTGGGTATCAGCTCACTACTAGCCTCCTCTTTTATGTTCATATAATGCGGTCTGTTTAAATATCATTCATCTTCTGATGATACTACCAACTCCATCTTCTCTTCTTTAACTCCTACTGATGCCTGAAGCAGAGACCCTATTTGCAGATAAAGAGGTAAGGCTCATTATAAATCTTCTGAAATGAACTTCAGGAATGTGTCCCTAGAGACATATCCTTGGTCTTTTTCATATCAAAGCTTGCCAACCACTTTTATGTCCACTCCTATAAAACAAGCGTCTTCCCAAAGCTTCTTATCCTCATTGGAATAGTGTAAAGACATCTGCCAACTTAGCGATTTTGCCCCGTACTCCAGCTTCCAAAACTATTATAAATATTAAATCAAATTAATCCCACAGCTGATCCTTTGTGGTCCTACTGTATTATTTTCTGTCATTCAGAAAAGTGCCCCTTTAGCTATGTATTTTTTTAAATTTCTTATCTCCCAGCCATGGATAAAGTGCCAGGACTAAACACTGCTCCCTGATCCCACAGTGACTCCATTTTTTAAAGACAGTTTTGGGTTTAAAAGCTTGCCAAGCTTTTTGAAAGTTGAAATAGCATCTACTGTTCCGCTCTATCCATGTGCTATTTAAATCCTCAAAGGACTCTAGCAAATTAAGCATGGTTTCTGGTTACAGAAGTGTTGGGAATAGCTGCCCTGTGGCTTAGGCCTAAAACTTGCCATTTTTGCATCTACTTCACAAGGCAGTAACCAAAAGTCCTGGTCCAACTGATGCCTATAGTTGCTTAAGTTTAGTGGCACTATTTAAAAACTCTGTGTTCTTGCACTATCCTTTAGGTATCTTGATACCTCTCCCACAACTCTCAATACTTTTTTCTGTTTCTCATGTCTCTATCCTTTGCTCCTTAGCCAGACAAAATATTGAACCAAATTTTAAAAGTAATGAGTGTTAGAATGAAATACTATGAGCACATTAATAGGGCAAAGTAGATCTGTATGTGTTGATATGGAATCAAGTACGAGATACATTATAACAGATACAAATAGCAGCATCTGCAGTGAAAATGGGTCTACATTTGCATTACTCTTATATACTCTATACATGTTCAAATATGCCCAGAAAAATTTTAGATGGATATATAAGAAAAGGATAAGAGCAGTCACTTTCAGTGAGTGAGAATAGGGAGATGCTAGTGAAATCTTATTTTTTTTATATCCTTCTATATTTTAAAATATTTTTTACCATGACCATTTTTAATCTTTATAATAGTTTAATATATAACGAATGAGATTTTATATAGCAGTTAATTAAAATGTTTTTCCAGCTTTCTTGAGGTAGAATTGATAAAAGTTAAATACATGTACACTTCCGATGTGATGTTTTGATATATGTACTCATTGTTAAACGATTATGCCAAACCAGCTAATTAACCTATTCATCACCTCACATAATTATCTTTATTTTTGTGGTGAGAACATTTAAGAACTACTCTCTTAGTGAATCTGAAATATACAATATAGTATTCTTTAATATAGTCACCATATTATACATTATATTCCTAGGCATTAGTTGTTTTAAAGGCAAAAGAGAACAAAACAAAAGAAAAACAAAAAGTGGGCCTGACTCAGATGCACATCTCAGGGCCTCTGGGAAATCCTTCCTGTTAATAAGAGTTATGTTGGCCATCACCAATGTCCTTCCTTAAAGGTGCTTTCTTATGACAGAACACATATTTGGGGCAATGTTCACAATGTCACCCTTGAGTTCCTTCAAACCTTAGGTGGTTGACATCAGGTCACCAAGTCAACTTTGTTAGGTTAAATATAGCCCATATTGGCTGGGTGTGGTGGCTCATGCCTATAATCCCAGTACTTTGGGAGGTCAAGGTGGGCAGATCGTCTGAGTCCAGGAGTTTGAGACCCGCCTGGGCAACATGGTGAAGCCTCATCTCCACAAAAGACACAAAAATGAGCCAGGCATGTTGCCGTGTGCATGTAGTCCCAGTCCCAGCTACCCAGGAGGCTCAGGTGGGAGGATCACTTAAGCCTGGGAGGTGGGGGTTGCAGTGAGCCGAGATCACACCACTGCACTCCAGCCTGGATGACAGAGTGAAACCTTCTCTCTCTTGCTCTCTCTCTCTATATATGTATATGTATATATATTTTCTTTTCTTTTCTTTTCTTTTTTTGAGATGGAGTCTCGCTCTGTTGCCCAGGCTGGAGTGCAATGGTGCGATCTCGGCTCACTGCAACCTCCGCCTCCTGGGTTCACGTCATTCTCCTGCCTCAGCCTCCCGAGTAGCTGGGACTACAGGCGCCCCGCCACCACACCCGGCTAATTTTTCGTATTTTTAGTAGAGACGGGGTTTTCACCCTGTTAGCCAGAATGGTCTTGATCTCCTGACTTCATGATCCGCCTGCCCACCTCGGCCTCCCAAAATGCTGGGATTATAGGCATGAGCCACCATGCCCGGCCCTATTTTCTACTCTTCAATGAGGTAACTCCGACCTGCCTATTTCAAAAAGACAGTATATTAGTGAGGATGTGAACATGAATGTAAATTATCAGTTGTACCCTCCCTCAAAACAGAGGCAAAGAACATATTCAAGTTCTCACTACCTTTTCCTGTAGATGCCTGAAGTCCTCACCTGATGAGAATTGAGGGCCTCCCTGAACCACCCTGAGTCATGCTGACCTCACTGCTCTCGCATTGAAATGTACTGTGGGCACTGCCCTGAGTTGCTAGTGCTCCTTTTATGTATATTCCATTTGCCACCCCATGTACTCTGTGAGGTCTTTGAAGGCAGAGGCTTGGTTAGTTTTTTTTTTTTTTTTTAAATCACCCAAAGCACCTCATGGTACTTATACTAGCTGTCAGTTACTGAGTGCTTTCTCTGTGCCAGATACTGTTCGAAGCACTGAAGAAAAAGAAAACATGAACTTAATCCTCCTGACTACCCTATTGGCAGCCTGTTTTTGCTGCTGCTGAGGCACAGAGAAGGTAGGTCACTTGCCTAAAGTCACACAGCTTGTCTGCAGCAGAGCTGGAGTGTGAACTTTGAGAATCCATCTCCAGCTGTGTGGGTTCTTAACCACTATGCTGGTCTTGCTTTCTTAGAGAGAAATGATGTTGACTAAATATTTGACATTTCCTCACCACCCTGCTACATTGCTTCCTTGTAGGAAACAATGGATGAGCTGCTTATATTGGTCTACAAGGCTCCCAGCAGCATCGCCACAAAGCTCTCTTGGCCTACTCAGCAAGATTCTTGGACTTGCCCTTTAAGAGCCCCTGGAGAGAGCCCTGTGTATAGGGTTTCTTCTCTTACACAGAGATACGACAGTATGGCTATTTAATAGCCATACTTTGGGAGGCCAGGGTGGGCAGGTCAAAGCCATTCAGTGACATACTTGTGTTCTTGGGAGACAAGGTGTTGAAGTTAGAGAAATAAATAATCCACCACCACCACCATCCATGCCACTAGACACATACGAAAGACTATTTGAAGATTTCAACTGTCTAAGGACAATAGGAAAACAAATGCAGCATAACAATGTCTTAGTGCATCCCCTGCCTTTGTCATCTTGGCTACAGCAAGGCAACATGTGTGATGTGCCCCTGGGGAATTTCATGTAACATGTGTGCTCTGAGCTTCAAGCCCAGAGGGAAGTCAATCGATGAAGGGTGCCTCTGCAGCTTTGCATTAATTCATTAATTCAGCATTTCATTTCCTCAGGCTAGCTCTGTGCCACTGGAGCACGTGGTTCACGACAGGCCTTGAATGAGGATGAGCCAGCGTGGCCCCAATTCTTCTTATCCACAGACTGCCCAGAGGATGTCAGGAATGGGGACACTGTTGGCCATGGGGGATTGTAACAATGGGTTAGCTACTTAGTAATACTCATCTGTAATTAAATTAATTGTCCTCCTCTGCAAAATGCTGCTTCTCTACTGAGGCTTTGACATGGTTCTGGCAATGAATACTAGCAAGTGGAGGAGGAAAAATAAACTGAGAGATGTTCCTACCTCCCAAATCTAATGTTTTCTTAACTGGACATGCTATGTTGGATGTTAGAAGTGTTACCTTACATGCGGCGTCTTCTTCTTTATCCAGTTTGGTATCTGTTTAGCACAAAGATGACTGTCATAATACTAAGAAAATCCTATTTGTGAAGTGAAAAGGGGGACATGCTTCTGTTCAGGCAGATTGGTTAGGGATTGCGGAGGGGGTTGGGGAGAGCAGGGAAAAACCTGCGCAAAAGCCATAAACAGAAAAGGAACCTCATTAAAACAGGACATCTGGGCATGCTTGTCTTGGGACAGTTGAAGCAAAGAGAGCACTTGTAGAAGAGGAATAGAGTCAAACAAGCGTAAAATAGGCGATCTTTTCTTCTCATTTCTGTTCTGGCTGAGGCAGCAATGTTGTAGTGGAGAGAAATCAACAAATTCAAATGTAGATCATTTGAAATGGAAGCACTCTCAGCGATCATCTGGTCCAATCCACTCACTGTGTAGATGAAGAATCTGATACCCAGACAGGGACATTTGTAACAACACATAGGGTTAGTATCACAAGTCCCACATTTAGAAGAAATCCCTTTCTTTAAAAGGTCTCTCAAACAGATCTTGCTGATTTTTGACACTTGCTAGTACTGATTTAGGACAAGGGAACTGCTAGAAAATTCACTTTCCTTCTTCCCTTAAGTATCAGAATGGTTCCAAGTGCTTGAGAGCCAATCAGAAGGACTAGGTCCCCACCAAAAAAAATTTGATTTCACAAAAGTTTAATATGCTGCCCAGCTATATATGGCTAAAAATGTTAGAGATCTCACATTCTCAGAGCGCCATCTTATGGACACGATTCAGTATTGCATGTAATCCCTAACTCAGTGATTTATCTGTTTCCTTGGAACGCATTCTGGCCACAACAATCACTGTGGGAAAAACTGGATAATTTAAAGAGCATAAATAGCTTTAAAGACAAACCAGAAAACAGGGTAGAAAAATCATCCTATTAAGAGGCCTAAGAAAACGTCCTTTTCTTTATCCATGATACAGTGTTAATTTACATAAATGCACAGTAAAATAAAGCAAAGGTGAAAAGAGCTGAGATTTGTAAATGTGCTTAATAAAGACAGAAACAATTAGCTTCTTCTTTATTTATGCACATATCTAAATAAAAATGTCTTTCTCCTCCCTGGCTGTCTGAGGATAGACAGCCATCATGAACGACACGGTAACTATCCAAACTACAAAGTTCATGACCAACCGACTACTTCAGGGGAAACAAATGGTCATTGATGTCCTTGACCCCAGGAAGGCAACAGTGCCTAAGACAGAAATTTAAGAGTGCCTAAGACAGGAAAAACTAGCCAAAATGTACAAGACCACACCAGATGTCATCTTTGTATTTGGATTCAGAACTCATTTTGGTGGTGGCAAGACAACTGGCTTTGGCATGATTTATGATTCCCTGGATTATGCAAAGAAAAATGAACCCAAACATAGACTTGCAAGACATGGCCTGTATGAGAAGAAAAAGACCTCAAGAAAGCAACGAAAGGAATGCAAGAACCCAATAAAGAAAGTCAGGGGGACCGCAAAGGCCAATGTTGGTGCTGGCAAAAAGTCAAAGAAGTAAAGGGCTGCAATGATGTTATCTGCGGCCATTGTGGATTTTTCATGAGAGGATTTATAAACTAAAAACTTTCATGTGAAAAAAATGTCTTTCATAATTGTTTGCATAGCAGTACTACTTCAGAGCCAATGTTAAGCTACGAGGGTGCTAGAAACAGATATATCCACTTTACTCCAAGAAGTACCTGTGTTCTCCAACAACAGCCTTTCAGAAATTACAAGTAGATTTCAGTAGAGAGGAAGCAAAATCTAGGAAAGAAACCCAGGGCATGTAAACCTGTTTCTCTTTCTTTTTCTTTTCTTTTTTTATTATACTTTAAGTGTGCAGGTTTGTTACATATGTATACATGTGCCATATTGGTTTGCTGCACCCATTAACTTGTCATTTACATTAGGTATTTCTCCTAATGCTATCCTTCCCCCATTCCCCCATCCCACGCCAGGCCCCGGTGTGTGATGTTCCCTGCCCTGTGTCCAAGTGTTCTCATTGTTCAATTCCCACCTATGAGTGAGAACATGCGGTGTTTGGTGATATAAACCTATTTCTATATTTCCGTTAGTAGCCATTAGCTATATGAGGGAATAACTGCATTAGATTCTGTTTACAGTGCAGTCTCCAACCTTACTTTGAGGAGGGACTAAAAGATTTGTCTTGGTACATAATCAGGAAGCCACTGAAACCCAGAGAAGCAAAGAATATTTTTCAGATGGTGAGGAAAGAGTGAGAGGTTAGTATCACCCACTACAAGGAGAAGAGTCTGTGGCTGTAGGGAACAGTCCCCCAGCAGAAAGGGGAAGGTAATGAGAAAATGCTTGAGATGAGGTCACCGGAATGTTAGTCTGAAGAAACCAATTTTGCAGAAGAGGCTAGAGATAAAGAGAGAGAAAAGTAAATAAGCACAGCAAAAGTGATTCTTGTGAGAATCGCAAGCTAGGCAGAGCCCAAAGTGTAAGCAAGCTGGTGAGAACTAAACATGGTGGTCAGGACACTAGGCCAGAGCAGTGTCTCTCTGATGGCTGTCCTTGAGGGGAACACACAAATGAGGAGAGGATTCCAACTGTGTTTAAAAACAGAGAAAGAAAAAGGTGTAATTCAAAGCTCAGTAATCGGGGGTGGGGAATAACAGAACAAGGAGTGTGGTAGAGACTTCTTATTCAATCACCCCAAACTCGTTTACCAAGTCCTTCTAGTCCAGAGAACTAGGACCAGACATTTTCTTGTCCTACTCAAGCTAAACCAAAAGGACACGATCTTTACCTGGTGTGTTTGTTTGTTTTTGAGACGGAGTCTTGCTCTGTCGCCCAGGCTGGAGTGCAGTGGCGCAATCTCGGCTCACTGCAAGCTCTGCCTCCTGGGTTCACGCCATTCTCCTGCCTCAGTCTCCCAAGTAGCTGGGACTACAGGCACCCGCCACCATGCCTGGCTAATTTTTTGTATTTTTAGTAGAGACGGGGTTTCACCGGGTTAGCCAGGATGGTCTCGATCTCCTGACCTCCTGATCCGCCCGCCTCGGCCTCCCAAAGTGCTAGGATTATAGGCGTGAGCCACTGCACCCGACTGTTTGTTTTTAAGATGGAGTCTTGCTCTGTTGCCCAGGCTGGAGTGCAATGGCGCAATCTCGGCTCCCTACAACCTCTGCCTCCTGGGTTCAAGCAATTCTCTGCCTCAGCCTCCCAAGTAGCTGGGATTACAGGCGCACACCACCATGCCTGGCTAATTTTTGTATTTTTAGTAGAGACGGGGTTTCACCATCTTGGCTAGGCTGGTCTTGAACTCCGACCTCGTGATCCACCTGCCTCGGCCTCCCAAAGTGCTGGGATTACAGGCGTGAGCCACTGCACCCAGCCTCTTTACCTATTTTTAAGTTAGATTTTAATTGATGAAAATATCAGGGTTAGAAAGGACCTTCAAAGTCATTCAGCCCAATGTTCTCCTCTTACAGAGGGGCAAACTGAGGCCCAGAGGCCAAATAACAGCAACTAAAGTTATTATTGGCATCACTGCTAGTGAGACAGGAATGAAGCTGTTACCTCCCCCAAATAGAATAGCAAAGAACAAGGGGGCAAGGAACTAGTCACATACCTCAATAACATGAGGGCATTGTGTGAAGGTAACTGACGTTCAAAATAATGATCAATAATTGTTGTAAGAGATTAAGTTCGGTTTGGCAGTCATAGTTTACTGAGGCAGCAAGTACATAATACATTTTAGGGAGGAAGAGTCACGTGGTGGAAAGAGCACTGGCCTTGGAGTCAGAGACATGGGTTCAAAGCTGGTGCCCCCACCTGCTGTGTGACTTTTGATAAATAATGAAACCTTGCCGAACTTGAGTTTCCTCATCTATAAAATAGGAATAATGCCACCTGCACTGTTTTGAGAATTATTTGATATAATGAAAGTTAGCAAATTGAGATAACGTGCTTAAGACAATGCCAGGCACATAGAAAGTTCTATATGAGGGCTGCTGTTATTATTTTTATCACGTGAAAGCACCAAACACAGCATCTCAAATGCAGTAGATGTTCAATAAAGGTTATTTGAAAAGAATCCCCTGCTAGGCATGGTGGCTCACACCTGTAATTCCAGCACTTTGGGAGGCAGAGATGGGCAGATTGCTTGAGCCCAGGAGTTCGAGACCAGCCTAGGCAACATAGGGAGACCTCGTCTCTACAAAACTTAAAAACAAATTAGCCAGGCATGGTGGTGCATGCCTGTGGTCCCAGCTACTTGAGAGGTTGAGGCAAGAGGAGCACTTGAGCCCAGGAGGTTGAGACTGCAGTTAGTTATGATGGTGTCACTGTACTCCAGCCTGGGTGGAGTACAGGAGAACCAGTCTCTAAAAAAAATAAAAAAGAGCTTCCTGAGAGAGAAGAAATAAACCTTGCAATGAATAGCCAGGGGAAGCTTCAAATCCCTTCATCCCCACATTGAGAACTTAAGAAGTGGAAGAGTCTCAGTTATCTTATTTTGGTCCTCGGTAAAGTATGGGTCAAGGCATGAGTAGGAATGGCTTATCATCAGGGAAAATGGGCAAGGGAAAAAGCACTGGAACTTTCTTTGCCATCGCGATTGAGCAATGATGTGTGAATGGCTGGCACTGAGCATTTAAGCCTAGCTGAGAGGAACTTTTTAGCAGAGGTGCCCTCCCAAACCTTCCAGGAGACAGGGCATCATCTGAGGGGGAAATGACCAGAAAGGGCTTCAAATGGCTCAAAATTAATTTTAGTTCACAGAAGAACTAATCATTCACCTGTGGCCCAGGGCAACCCTCCAAAGTTTCCCGAGTGACCAGCTTTGGGTGTCAGAAGCCTGTTCCCCTCCCTCCTTCTCCCACAGTTCATATTCCTCCTCTCAGTGATAGAAAATATTCTGCTTCCACTTTGGATACTGTCACAAGTAATGAATTAGATGACTCTTGAAAATGCCCACACGCTTTTTCAAATCTCTCCGCTCAGAACACTGCTTTGTTTGTCTCCAGTCGCTGCAGGGCCCACAACAAACATCCATTCTTTAATGTGGTGATCTTCAAAATGAAGAACAGGACTCTCAAAGTCCACCTAAACAATCACTCTTAACTGACTCCAGACACGTTTGGGAGAGAGGCAAGTCTGAAACAGGAAAAAGTGTGCCTGGTGGATTTTTCTCTTGTGTGGCATCTCTAGAATATGTAGTAAACAGAGGGAGGAAAGGCTCCTCAGTGTTCTTTTGGATGTCTGGCTGAACTGTGGTTAATAAATTGCCAAAGATCAGCCTCAAAGAACAAACTGTTTTCATGCAAATAGGTACTACTGATACACTTGAAAAGAAAGCTAAACATTCCTGCCACTGTTTTCCGTCAGCTCCTCTGGCCTTAGCCACAGTCACTTCCAGGCCTCAAACCTTCAACCTGCAGAATTAGCCCTACCCAGATCCTGAGCCAGTAGTGACAAGGGCAGGAAGGTGTTAGTTTAACTGACTCACTTGTCAGGCCCCAGGCTCTGGAATTCGTTTTGTTCCTCCAAGCCAGTATTTCATGTTTTTTTGAGTGAGCCCCAGGTGTTCAGGTATGACTTCCTCTTGCCAGCTGTGTTTTCCTGAGCAAAACTCTGTCCTGGGGCTCTTGTCTGTATTCATTTCTAGGCCCACTCCCTTACCCAGTACCTGGCACCCAGTACGCACTCAATAAATGTCTACTGAACTGACCTGAGATAAAAGGCCCCATCCAATGCTCAGTTTGTGTGATGGAGACTCTAAGCTACTCTGCCTAACCCTTGTCAACCTGTTGCCCCTGGGGCCTTTCCCCCAAATCTGCAGCCACTGACTGAGGACCTATGTACCTATGTTACACTGGGCCCTTCGAGGTAAACCTGTCAATGTGTCCCACCTGCCAGATCACACCATTTTAGAAACCAGTGGCAACCTAGAGAACAGCAGAGTTCCTTTTCTATGCTCCACTGAGTGTCATCATCTATTCTACACTTACCTATTAAGCATCTACATAGCCCTGTTCTCAACCACAGAACTTTAGTTGTTGGAGGTCCTGAATTTTCCAATGTTCTGGCCTACTAATTCCGGTCTGGACTTCATGAACCAGCATTTAGTTTCTGCCTTGGCAAATCTGGTCTTCAGAAAAGGAAACATCCAACTGATGACTGTGTTGGATTCCCACTGCAAACCGGTGATTGAGAGTGTGTAGCCATATTGCTTCATGAGCCATCTATACAGCCACACCATCCTACATCACAAAATCCAGAGTGCCGGTGCAGGGGGGCTGCCGTGGTTGCTGGAAGGGAGAAGGGACTACCAAGAATAAGGTAGCTAAGTGTTAGATTTGTCCAAGAACACTGGCTGGTCTTGTCTGCAGAGAGTAGAACTGCTCTTTCTATAGTCTTCCTAAACTCATGTCCAGAGATCTAGGACCAAGGCTGCAGCAAGAACCCTGAAGCAGCAGAAAGAAACACACTCAGCAAGTCTTTGCCTGGTGGCAAGTGCATGGCCATGGTGGGCATGGGCAGAGACACTGGCACAGGGGAAAGAGCCTACCTTTGCCAGTGTCCATATGCAGGACAGCTCTGCACTTGACAGGCCCAAGCCTTACCCTGCCACTCTCAAGTTGCCAGCAATAACATAACATGAAAGAATAACAAAGGGGGAGAAAAGGTGAGCTGAAGTGTAAACTACACCCACTCCAACTGCCCTGGTAGCTGCAGGTGCCCTCCACTGCTCAACTCTTTGCACCTGCTCTCCTGCTGGAACAAGTGGCCTATTGTGTGAGGCTGTACACATGGAGGTGCTAAGCAAACAAGAAATGACTCTTCTGATCATAAAGTAGATGGGATTCCAGGAAAACTTTACTAAGCCAAATAAAAGTGATTGTAAAGCACTTGGTAAAATATAAACTGCTGCATAAATACTTAATAAAAAGCTCACAGCCATGCACACAAGGACAACTAGGTCAAAATTTACCCAAGCCCTCTAGCCTGGAGGGTCTTGGAAAGGGTGGAAATTGTCTCTCTCCCTCTGGTTTTCTTAGCCACTTTGTATTCCTTTGCTCTTAACCTGCCCTTCAGCCCTTGGCACTCCCCCAATGTCTCTCTCCTGTCACTTATATATCTCTGTGGTTAGAAGGCTTCTAATTTTCATTCTGGACAGTTGTGTCAAATATTATTGGGAGCAACAGACATTGAATTCCATTTTCTTTTTCCTGCTCAGAAGCCCCATTGGAGTTATGCAGTGCTATGGGGGAAACATTTTCTTTAAGGTTTAATTATGTGAGTTGCACCCCAAACTCTCCAACATTAGAAATCGAGAACAACTCTGACATCTCAAACAGCCAACCTACCTGCTCCCCTGTAGCTCCAATAATACCTGGAGGAGTAAAATGAAGAGCTCACTGCTGTCGTCAGGAGAATGATTATACCCTGGGGTTCCTTTCGAATCACTTTCACTTTGGTCTACTTGGGAAGGCATCAAATTCAAAGTCATTAAGGTAGCTTTATGGTGTTCCCTTTCCTTTCATATTCCCTCCCCCATCAAATATCTTTGTTATAGGATCTCATAGCCTGTTATAGGTGGAAAGTGCTTTAGAGGTGATTTTGTCGAATTCCTTTATTTTATAAGTAAAAGAAAAAACAGAAGTGCAGTGACTTGTCCAAGGTCATGCAACAAGTTCACAGTAGAGCTAGGACTCAGGCTGGAGTCTCAGCCTAGGGCAAAGGTTTTTTGTTTGTTTGTTTGCATGGACTCCAAAGCGCCACAGGGGATGCACAGGCAATGGCTTTATTATCAGAGGCATGTGAGTAGAGGAGATTAAATGGAGAGCTAGCCTCAGAGGCAGGTGAGTGCCATTTTCTAGCAAGGGGCTGAAATATCTCTAAGAACTCCTTCTTCCAGGGGATGGCGCCTTATAGACTTGAGAGGACATGAGAGCAGAGAAGCATGGTATGAGAGGCAGGAAATGTACTTCTACTCTCAAGGAGCAAGACTGGGCAGGGAACAAGGAAAGGACAGGGTATAGCAGTACAGACCAGAGAAAAGCTGGACAGAACACTCATTCCAGGTCTGCTGGATGACAGATTAAAGCAAGCTGAGGTCAGGATTTCCACCAAGAATAGGAAGAAGGTGAGAAGGCTTTAAACCTTGCAGGAGAGAAGCCAGGCATTTGACAGGCAGGACAGTGCTGTGGGTAAGGGATGGATTGGATGGGTTTGAAGCCCATCTTGCTGTGGCCTTTGGTAATTTACTCAATGTCATCAGTAGAATCAGTAAAATGTAGGTAATAATACTGTCTGCTTCAAAAGGCTGTTGTTGAGAATCAGTCAATGCATACAAACTGCCTAGCATATTGTGTGGCACTTGGGAAGCTCCATAGAATGGTTAATTATTACTATTATTAGCCACTTTACTGTCTCAGTCCTGCTTTCTGAAGTCCCACTGTACCCTTAGAATTTGAGAGAGCAAAGGGAAGAGGGCAATGATCAAAATGCATCAGGGAGGAAAAGGTAAGAGGAGTTAAAAAGTGAAGGCAGAGAAACCAACAGAATGGGTGAGCTGCAGCTCTCCCAGCTCTCCTCCACCCCTTCAATGTAAACCCCCATGACTGCATCTTTTCCCTATATTTAGTAGCTGTAAGAGTCATAGGTACCAATAGGTAACCAACCACTCCAGTTTGCTGGGACTGAGGGGTTTCCTAGGACTTGGGACCTTCTGTGCTAAACCTGGAAAGTCCTAGGCAACCTGGAAAAAGTTGATCACTGTAGGGGCCAGAGGGTGTTTGCTGTTCGAGATTACTATTTGTTATAACCAGAGAGCAGGGCACTGCTGCTAGATGCTATCCACTGGGGTTTGAAAAAGCTGGGTTATCCAGAAGCCATGTATAGGAATTTGTAATGGTACTTTCTTCATGCCTATAAATGAAAAAAATAGGGGTTTCTTAAATAGATAAGCTTCTCCAGGGGAACATTAGCCAATTTGAGGAGGATGGTCTTTAGCAGGATAGCCACACAGCAGTAGCCTCATTATCAATGATTCTTATTTGTATGCTTCGATTCTCTGACACATGCTGTCTTTCTCCAAATTCAATTCCCAGCGTTGTTATTATATGTGCTTGAAAGTAATAAAACTGCATTTACTTTAAAATGATCTGTCACTCAGACTTTTCATTAATTTAAACTGATGCTACCAATCTCTCAAAGTATTTCCTTATCGAGGGCCAACTGGTTTAATTCAGCACCACGGGCTGACTTGTTTAAAAATAAAATTCATGGGGATAGGTGGATTTGCTTAAAATTTTTTTTAAGTGACATTCCTCAAGTCCTTGAGAGATGTACAGAGAGAGATACTCAGGAAGCTACTAAAGGATCCATGTTTGTAAAGAGAGCCCAGTAATGCTGTGTTGATTACCCAATGTTCCATTTATTCAGGGTAAAACTTCCCCTTACATCTGATCTACTCTTCTACACTAACATCTAGTAAATGGAGGGTAATTTATAATTTTCAAAAACATCTCATATGCATTTTCTTATTGGAGGCTCACAGCAACCCTTTGAGGTAGGCAGGGGAGGTATTAATTTCACAAAAGGAGAAAACAAAATAGAGTTTAAGTAATCTGCTTAATGGTACAGTGATACCATGGGAAGCTAGGCCTAGTACTAAGGTCTGTTACCCACAACTATGTTTGTTGGTTCATCCTACGAATTCAATAAACATGTATAGAGAGTTTATTCTATGGCAGGCACAGCTAAGCAATGAGGTTCTATAGATGGAAGACACAGTACTACTATTTATTTTTTATTTTATTTTATTTTATTTTTTGAGACAGGGGATCACTATGTCACCCAGGTTAGAGTGCAGTGGTGCGATCATAGCTCACTGCAGCCTCGACCTCTCGGGTTCAAGCAATCTTCCCGCCTCACCCTCTCAGATAATTGAAACTAGAGGCACATGCCACCACGCCCGGCTAATTTTTTGTATTTTTGGTAGAGACGGGGTTTCGACATGTTGCCCAGACTGGTCTCCAATTCCTGAGCTCAGGCAATCCACCCACCTTGGCCTCCCAAAGTGCTGGGATTACAGGCATGAGCCACTGTGCCCGGCCCACAGTACCAGTCACGAAGGAGCTACTAGAAGATTACAGACAGACATGTAAAAGCTCTCAATATAGTGTCGCTGGGGACATGCTAGAGAGAAGATAAGGTGCCAGCAAGCCTTAACCCAGACAAAGGTGTGGACAGGAGGATCCAGGGTCCTCAGAAGAGATAATGTTAAGGATAAGTAGGGGTAAGCTAGCCAATGGCTCTTTTTCTAGCCCATTCTAAGATGGTCCTTGTCTTAGTGCTCCCTAATAGTATTTGGAAATTATCTTTTCAGCATGAGTTCTTACATAGTGCAATCCTCTATGCATCCCTCCAACCCCAACTGCTGTATCCCTACCCCAGGTGGGAACACCTTACTCTGGCTCCTGCTGAACAAGTACTCATCCCAGCTCTAGGCCCGAAGCTGTGATTAGAAGCAAAGAGAACAATGACAAAATGGGCCAACAAGTGGCTCAAACCAAGAAAAAGTTCATTTGGGTAGTTTTTAAGATCCATCTGACCATGTGGATCACTAAGATCTCAGCGGGCAAAAAATAGGAAGCTCCTGTGACACTGGAGTTACAAATTAAAACAAATTTCTTTTCCAGGGAAATGAAACTACATTATAAAGGAGACAAACCCATGGATCAAAGCCATACTCACGTAAAAGAATAAAATTCATTGGCTTGAGAAATTGGGAAATCGTGACTGATTTTAATGATCTTTCTCCTTTTCTACAAAGGCTAACTCAAGGGTGACAGAAAGGACTTTAGAGCACTGAACAACTATTTTTGACCTGCAACTAGACTCATCATGGTTTTTAATGTAATTTAGGAACATTGCCTGAGTTAATCTCTATAAAGCAGTCATAGGAGAAATGGTTTAAGATGTCTTTGCTGTGAAACAAGATGCTGAAGGTAAGAAGGCCAGCCTAGCGCACACCCTTAGATGCAAATAACTCTCACTTGATCCCCAGTGGACTCAAATGCCCACCATTTGTACCAACCATGACCAAGGATTGGGATTTTGATGTTTTTGCAGAAAAAAGAGGAAATAACATAAAAATGAGAGGGGGGTAGGTGTTCCTGAAAAGTTAAGAATGGGTTATTGAAGGGAGCCAATATCAGGCCTAACTCCATCTATCTCCCAGTAAAGATCTTCAAGGGCTTTTTTATAGGTTTTTTTGAAGAACAGCAATAATAGCTACCATTTTTGAGAGACTAACTGTGTTCCAGGCACTATACTCTGCACTTCGCAATCTCCTGGAATCTTTTCAACAATCTGTTAAGGGAGAAACTATTAACTCCATTTTACATGTGGGGAAGCTGAGGATCAGAGAAGAAAAGGAGCTAATAGGTAATGGAGCAGGCATTCAAACCCAGGCTTTGCTGACTCTAAGGTTGTAAGTTTAAACACTCTACTACACTGCCTTAGGTTGCCACATAACTCTGTGTGCTTTTTGTTAATCCCTCAACTGTTTGGCTACATTTCTATCAGTAAAAAATCATCAGAGAAACTCAAACAAGATTTTGTACTTGCTGAAGTATAGGAAGAAAGAGCAAAAAATAGGAGAGCTAAATTTCTTTCAAAGAAGTCACCAAGAGCTTGTACCCTAGGGAAAGAACTGTGCCAGTAGCAGCAAAGAAAGTGGCACCTGCCAGCCATTTCCTGTGGCCTGTGGAACAGAAAAACCACCACCACAATCCAATGATCACAGCCACAACAATGACAACTGCCAGAGGTGTTCTAAGAGCAGGGCCGCTAGCAGGAAGCTCCCAAGAAAGAGGCTTCCCTAACATACCTTTCCCTGTGCTTCACACTCCAAGTCCCAAGAGTCCACTTTCACTGATGCTCAGTGATTGACTATCAGAAAGAAACTTTCTGAGTCAGAGAAATTGGACAAAAATGTTTCAGGCGGGTGTTACTGTTTGTAGAGGTCAGAGGTGTTCTGATGAAGTGACACTGATAACACTAAAAGAAATTTACCAGGGAAACGTCAGGACACTTATCACACTCAGCAGCCTTGTTTCAATCAGTATTCAACTTACATGCTCTCTGAGGGGTGAATATAAAGTCATGACAGATTTCAAACTTGTATAAATCTACCAGAATGTATGCAGCCCAAACGTTGTTGCAACAATTATGCTGACATCACTCAAAACACTTCTTGCTGGGCGTGGTGGTACATGCCCATAATCTCGGCTACCTAGGAGCCTGAGGCAGGAGGATCGCTTAAACCCAGGAGTTCCAGACCAGCCTGAGCAACACAGCGAGACCCAGTCTCTACAAAAAAATTCCTGGAACTCCTCTTTGGAAACCCCATTTAAAGCCAATATAAATGTTAGAAGAAGGAAACAGCCCTATTATTTTATCCTCTCACTCCAAATGAACCCCAAATGGTATGAGCCTGCTTGATCAGCCACCTCATTTAGCAGTTTGGTTCCCAAAGACTCACATTATTTCCCAAAAAAAATCCAGTTTACCTTTATGGGAAGAAACATGGCCCACACCTCTTCACCCTTACTCTGGACATTTACATGGGCTGCTCAACCATGGTATAATAGTAATGACAACATCAACACCAGCTATCAATTATTTAAGTGCCTATGTGCCAGAACTTATCTTCACAACAGCCCTGCAGAGTAGGTATCATTACTCCCATCTTATAAATAAGGTAACAGAATGTCATATTAAATGTCCTGCCCAAAGCACACAGCTGGTGTCTGAACCAGGATTAAAATATCCATCTGGGGCCAGGTGCGGTGGCTCACGCCTGTAATCCCAGCACTTTAGGAAGCCAAGGAGGGCAGATCACTTGAGGTCAGGAGTTCGAGACCAGCCTGACCAACATGGTGAAACCCTGTCTCTACTAAAAATACAAAAATTGGCCAGGCATGGTGGCACGTGCCTATAATCCCAGCTACTTGGGAGGCTGAGGCAGGAGAATCGCTTGAATCCGGGAGGCTGAGGTTGTGGTGAGTCAAAATTGTGCCACTGCACTCCAGCCTGGGTGACAGAGCTAGACTCTGACTCAAAAAAAAAAAAAATCCGTCTGGATCATTCTAAAGACTGCACTCTTCCCAGTATGTATTAATCACCTAGTGTATGTTTCCTAACGTTTCAGGGTCTTCTCACTGAAGATCTCAGCCTGCACCACCGATAATCAACTGGTTGAGAATCAACAACTTGTAGACGGCAGGGATCAGCCATAAACCCACAAGGCTTTTTCCAAAAAGGAGGTAGAAAAATTATTCGGAAGACTGGCAGCATCAGTGGAGTCCATCTGTCACTTACCAAGGCACTACCTTTGAAGGAGGCAATAATAGTTAAGGGGCAGAGAAGCTCTAGTATGTTAATTTACCCATTTCTTAAAAGCAGATATGTTTCTTCCTGGTTCCATCTCCTAAGCCTTCCAGGCTAAAATAGAAGATTTCTGATTCATGGAGCAGTGACAGTAAAAGGAGACAGGCCTTATCCAACCATCAGAATCACATTTCCAAGAGGAAATTAGGAGGTGATGTTTATTTGTTGAGGGTGTGGATATGCTGGGACCTGCTTTGGAGGCCCCCAAATGCTCTTTGTATCACAAAATGATCCAACTGAGCTCAACAGAGGCTAGAATTGTATACTAATAGGACACAATCTGCTTAAAGTAATAAGCTATCCAGTATTCAACAGGTTGTCTATAGACATATCAATGTTGAGCCATGAAAATGTCTCTTCCTGCTACTTAAGACATGACAGTCAACCAAGTCTAACACATCCTGAATGGAGCACACTGTATTAAGCCATCCGTCAGCAGCATAAGCTGTGTTTTTCTCACTCAATTCTGAAGGTAAAGCTACTGTATATGACACCATAATCTTAAGGGATAAATGTTACTGTATTGCCACGAGAGTATGTCCTGATAAATAGCTGTCACTAAAGACTACATCTAAGATAAATCGCTGCTGAAAAATATGCCAATCTAAGTCCATAGAGAGATTATTACATGGGGGTACTCTCCAAACTAATCTGTTCTGCCTTACCAGGATTTAAAAAAATTCTTAGCTGCCATAAATATTTCATGCTATACCAAATTAAGTCACTTTCTGCATAATCCATTTCTCCTTCAAAGGCTTTCCAAGAGCAATCTTGACTTATCTAAGGCAAGGTAGAATATGTAAACTGCCATACTAGCAAAGCATCATTATACTTCAGTATGTTCATTCTTGGGCACACACTCAGGCTAACATAGCAGTTCCCCAAATCGGAAAAAATGAAGTGTCATGTTTCTGCTCCTGGGAAAACTAAAGTAGAAATGAAATCCAAAAATGTCTTAGGGGGACCAGGAACTGTGGAGATAGATAGTGATAAATCAAATACCGAAGCCCTATTTGTCCCTCTGTCCCTCCCACCAGCCTTTCATAAGCAGAGCCTCCTCCAATATAGGGGCAAAGGAAGAACTAGCTATGAGAAGAGAGAGTTGGGAAGTTGAAGACTATACCTCAGTTTCTAACCCTCAAATCACCACAACAGTGGCTGAGAAGAGCTACTGAGTCTCACCTTCAGCATGACTTTAGTCTGACTTATGCCTGAATCAATGGACTTTCGGACCTGACTCAATGCTACTGAATATTATTTCCATTGTCCATTGTTTATGTTTTTCTGTACCCTCTTCCTCTTGGCTCTGTATTTTATTTATTTATTTCCCCATTGATGTTTGCATTGGTTATTCTATATTTAAAATTGTATGCATACTGCTTGGGCACTTTGGAGAAAAGCCACCCTATAAATTAAAAAACAACAACAACAACAACAAATAATAACTTATTTTAGCACGAGAGCATGGAAGCGATGTATAGCCACTGCTGCGTACCACTGGCCTGTTCTGACATGACTAGAATGAGATGTGCATGTTTTATATGTATGTGTGAGTATATATGCACTTTGGCATATAGGTCTTTTTTTTTTTTTTTACTTAATCTCTTTACTACTAGATTGAAGATTCTGAAGGTCTTTCCTTGTTTCCATGTAAACCAGTGAAAGACTTTTTCGTGTTAGAAATTTTTAGGTACAACATACACTACTTGGGTGATAGATGCACTAAAATCTCAGAATTCACCACTATATAATTGATCCATGTAACAAAAACCCACTTGTACTCCAAAAGCTATAGAAATAAAAACTAAAGAAAAGAAAGAACTGTGCCCCCAACCAAATTTCTCAAAATATACTGTGTTCTTAAAATAATTGCATTATAAAAGCAGAATCAACTATTCTCCCTTGCCTTTCCTAGATCATAGGGGAAAAAAGAAGCTATTTCGGTCATTTAATTGTTTGTATGATTTTACACATCTCATTATTTGGGTGTTCATGGTTCTCTCATATTCACTTCAACTTGCTGACATGCCACAGTCTATCCTTCCAACCCAGCAGAAGAGAGAGAAAAATGTTTCCTTACTGTACTTTTCTGAAACATCCAGAAGGTTTTGAGACAACGGACAAAACTGAGAATTAACATAATTGCTTTGCATATTCCCACTTCTGCCTTCTCAATTAAGCAGAGAAATCCTGAAGAGGCATTAGAAACATTGGAAGACTTGTCTGGTTAATGGAAATAAGAGAATTCAAAGTGTGTGTGTGTGTGTGTGTGTGTGTGTGTGTGTGTGTGTATATATAAAATTTCTCAGGTGAAATGAGAGGTAAGATTGCATAAGATAAAGAGGAGGCAGATTCACCACAATTTTCCCCTGCAGATCTTAGGGAGTTTATTTAGTAATGCCAGCTGCCCCATGTGACAGTCTCAGAGTCATCATGAGAGAATTAAAGATGAACATGCATTCATAACATAGTTTTTTTTTTTTTTTTAAGAGATGGGGTCTTGCTGTGTGCCCAGGCAGGACTGAAACTCCTGGGCTCAAATAGTCCTCCTGCCTTAGCCTTCTGAGTAGCTGGGACAACAAGCACGTGTCACCATGTCCAGCTCCAATTTGTAATGAACAGAAGTGGCTATGTAGAAACTGTCAGCCAGAAAACAGCAATATCCTGGAGCTGACATCTGGAGCTAGGCCCATCTGGCCCAGCAACATGATAAAGGGGTAGCATTAGCAGCTCCAGCTGAATCACAAAGGGAACTAAGGCATCGTGCCACAAAGTAAAGCAGTTGTCTATGCAGAGTTGATAAGCCTCAAAGTCACTAGGGAAATATAAACCCCTATGGGAGGTGTGCTAATTGTAGGAGAGGCCAGCTGACTACAAACAGAAGGCTGACACAAAGACTCAGGGGAGAATCATTGCAAAGGATTACAGAGATGAGGTCTGGTGATAGGCTAGCATTTAGATGGTGCTCAAGGATGATGGGGATGGGAGGCCTATAGGTTTGGCTGACCTGTCTTCAAGGATAAGGGTGAGCTAAGCTGAATGCAGAGGTAGTGAGAGAGATCTGACAGAGAAGTAGTTGCTCAGAGTTTATATAAAAATGGATAAAAACTGATGAATGGATAAACAAAATATGTTATATACCTACAATGAAATATTATTTGGCCATAAAATGATAAAGTACTGATATGTGCTACAACTTGGATAAACCTTAAGAACATAATGCTAAGTGAATGATTCCATTTATATGAAACCCTTAGAATAAGTAAATCTGTTGTGACAGAAAGCAGATTGTTGCTTGCCAGGGGCTGGAGGAAAGGGGAAATGGGGAGTGCCCATTAATGTACAACAAGGTTTCCTTTTGGAGTGATGAAATGTCTTGGAACTAGAGAGAGATGGTGGTTGTACAACATTGTGAATGGACTAAATGCCACTGAATCGTATACC
The DNA here is from genome assembly GCF_029289425.2 of Pan paniscus. NCBI lineage: Eukaryota > Metazoa > Chordata > Mammalia > Primates > Hominidae > Pan > Pan paniscus. Next base: position 133,116,008 of record NC_073272.2, read on the forward strand.
TTAAAAGGGTAATTTTGTCATGCAAATTTTACCTCAACACACACACACACACACACACACACACTTGCGCCTGCACACACACGCACAATACACATGGATGGGGCCTCTGTTGTGATACCTCTAAGAGGAGCTCTCTCTGGACTGCTGGGGAAGAGATGGGGTTGATTTTCTTTGTTTGTTTGTTTGTTTGTTTTGGAGACGGATGGAGTCTCGCTTTGTCACCCAGGCTGGAGTGCAGTGGCGCGATCTCGGCTCACTGCAAGCTCTGCCTCCTGGGTTCACGCCATTCTCCTACCTCAGCCTCCCAAGTAGCTGGGATTACGGGCACCTGCCACCATGGCCGGCTAATTTTTTTTTTTTTTTTTTGTATTTTTAGTAGAGACGAGGTTTCACCATGTTAGCCAGGATGGTCTCGATCTCCTGACCTCGTGATCCGCCTGCCTCGGCCTCCCAAAGTGCTGGGATTACAGGTGTGAGCCACCGTGCCTGGCAGAGATGGCTTGATTTTCTTTCCTCATCCTTCTCTAGGTTGTGAACTCCTTAGCAGGGGCAGGAGCTGGATTCTACTTATCAAGGTATGCCCTATTATATATTAAGTGCTCAATCTGTGTGGAATGAGCCTGAATTATCAGAGTTTTTTTTTTTTTTTTTTTTTTTTTTTTTTTTTTTTTTTTTGAGATGGAGTCTTACTCTGTCGCCCAGGCTGGAGTGCAGTGGCATGATCTCAGCTCACTGCAACCTCTGCCTCCTGGGTTCTCAGCTCACTGCAACCTCCACCTCCTGGAAAGTGATTCTCCTACCTCAGCCTCCCAAGTAGCTGGGACTACGGGTACCTGCCACGACGCCCGGATATTTTTTTTTTTTAATATTTTTAGTAGAGATGGGGTTTCACTATATTGGCCAGGCTGGTCTCGAACTCCTGAACTTGTGATCTGCCTGCCTCGGCCTCCCAGAGTGCTGGGATTACAGGTGTGAGCCACCACGCCTGGCCTATCAGATATTAAATGTAAAGACAAAATACGTTTTTTTTTTCTCACAAACTAGGGGTTTTTGAACATATATAGTTTAAACAGTTCCTGTGTTATACTAATTTAAACAAGTGTCAAACTCTGTTTACTAATTTATAGATTCTAAACTAATTTATAGAAACTAAAACTAATTTATAGTTGCTCTGTTATACTAATTTATAAAGTATCAAACTATCCAGAAAATGAATGAAAATTCAGTCAATTATCCAGATATTTGGCCTAGCAAAAAGGGTGTTTGAGAATGATTTACAAAAATGTTCACTGTTCATTTGGGTGTTATCAGGGCAAAGACATTTACTTATTGTGAAGTCCAGTGTTAACTCAGCAATCTGGGTTCCTTTATCTTTCTCTTGGTCTCAAGGACTCTCTAATTGAAATTCTCTGTAGTTTGACAAAGGCAGAAGCTGGAGGATCTTTCTGCCTTTGGCAATTTTAGGAAATCTTTGCCTGTAGGATATGCTAGTGGCTCACATAAAAGAGGATATCTCACATGGGCCCAGTTTGCTAATTTGAAGGTTTCTCAGCTAAGTCCTGGTAGACAAACCAATGTTTATCTCAAGCCCAGATAGGGTGGTGGTGGGAAGCTGAGAAGGAAGAATGATAGGCTTATGTGGTACTCTCTAAGACTGGATCGGTGAAAACATTCTCTTCATTCATATTTCAATTGATTGCATTCATAAGAGATAAAAATGGAAAGGATGGAAAATATGACCTTATTCAGAGAGATAAGGAATTAACTCTTTAAAAGTTGAGTGATCGATACATCCATAGTAGGCTACAAACAGCTCTAATAACCCAACTGACATGAATATTGCTCAGTATTTCCCTCAACATCAATATTTTCCTTTTGATCAAGTGTCTCCACTGACAAGTCTCATTCCCTATCAGGATCCTTGATTTTCATAATTTTTCTTGACTAAAAGTAAAATTTTTCACAGGCACACAAACTTGACCTAGAAAGATAACAAAGTTACAACCCATTGGACAATAGGAAGTGGTAACTGTTACTTAAGACTAAACTAAATGAGAAATTTATTGAAAAGCTCTAGAAAGAGGTTTTCACTATAGATGAGACACGAGTGCAAAGCTAATCTTTATAAATGGTACAAATAGAAGCCCTACATGTCTTCAGGCTAAAGAACTTCATATTATTAAAGGTATATTCCTGAGTAATTTAAAAAAAAACTTAGTTTGACATTATTCCCTAGTTTGATCATTGCATTAGGTCAGTAATACAAGCACAAGTTAATTATAACCTGAGGTTACTAACCAAGAAGGAGTCACTTCCTGGATTACACTACCCTTATTCTCTCTGAAAATATGTTTGATTTATTTTCTTCCTCCCTTCCTTGCCTTCATCCTTCCTTCCTTCTTACCTCCCTTCTTTCCTTTCTTTCTTTCCTGGATAGTATATATTAACAATAAAAGTCGTTTTGAAAATAAAGATTTTTCAGAAATCAGAAATATAAATAGGAGTTTGGAATATTAGCTTTTCTCCATACTACAATATTTATTTTATTATTTTGTTCAGTACCCTAAGGCTTAAAGCTAGCAAATGAAACAAAAATATTTCAGTTACCATAGTTCTTTTAATGATATAAAAGTACATTTGGCTAACTTTTGGACTCATTCAAATTTAGCAGGCTTCGGAATCCACCATTTGATAGAAGAGAAATTTCTTGGTTCCAGGGCATCATTCTTCACCAAAGTGTACCAAACATGAAGTAGTCAGTATGAGCAAAATTCAATAAAAATTCCACTAATTCAAAATACATAGGCCTAGGAATAAATTATTTTACAATTAACTAAAACTGGATCGATCCGATTTTTCACCATAAACAATAGAAGATAAATCCAGCAGGGTTATAATATTTGCTTCAAACAATCACAATGAAGAAACAAATATTAGTGCTTGATATTGGATAAGTGCTCAAATATTTGTTAGAATGAATACGTGAATGAATGAACACATCAGTAAATAAATATATTTGTAAAGTAAAATTTCCTTTTTAATAAGAAACCATGGTTAGAAGATAAGCTGCTTAAAACAAATATTCAGGAGTTGTTCATTTTTCGCTAAAGTAACATATAACACTGGACAAGGCACTGGAATGGTTTGTCATCAAGTTTATGTAAGAAGCACATATTTGACCTGTGGATATATTCTTTTTCAAATAGTTATTGTTTGTATCAGTTTTAAAGCATCAGCTTTTTATAAAGCCAAATACCAACTGTTTTTTTCTGAAAATTAAAAAAAAATGTTCATGATTCTTCTTAGTACCTGATGAGCTTTTAGGATGACAAATATACATTATTTCTCCAGTGCATGGAGCCATTAATCCTTCCAGGCTGATTTACATTTGCCAGAGAGAAGTGTATCTCCATACAATTTCAGTGCCTCATTCAGGGTAGCACGCAACCTTATTCTCATTGTCCCATGTCAGTAAAATAGCATAGATGAGGAACAAGCTATTTTCTGACATGTCTTTTGTTTTGCGTTGGAAAGAGGAGGAGTGAAGGGGAAAGGGGGAAAAATAGAGAAGTAATATAAATTGAGCTTCCAGCATGTGCCAGTTTGCTAGGGGCTTTTCATTTATGACCTCTCCTAACAGTTACAACAATCCTGTGAGATGCCCTTCCCTTACAGAGGAGGAGGACCTTGAGACTTTTTAGGTTAAGTGACTCACCCAAGGCCACAGTTAGTAGCAGAACTGAGAGGCAAATCCAAATTCATCTGGCTCCAAAGCCTTCCTCTTTGCACTCCATTATACTGTTAATAAATTCCATTCAGCATTCCATGTCCTGGTATTGGGTCCCACTAGAATGTAAGCTCTTCAAAGCAGCTAACTTGCCTTTTTCGCCCTTGCATCCCTACCTAGCACCTAGCTTGGTGCCTAACACATAATATCTCAAAACATAAATGTTGAAGGTATGAATGAGTGAATAAATTAATAAGAAAAAAATACAGATTGTCAGACCTGGAGGGGCTCTAATCCAACCACTTCCTTTTTTAGATGGGGGAAACCAAGGCCTAGAGAGATTAAGTCACTTGCCTTTGGTTAAGCAACTAATTAGTGAAAGATTCAGACTCGATTTTGGGTCTCTTCTGTATTCTCCTCTACAACATGCTACTTGTACAAACATTTTCTAAAGCATGTTCATCAACTCTTTGTGGTTTCCTAAGCATTCTGTCCTCTTGATTTAATTTTTTTAATCACAAGCTATTCCTCCCACATGGAAAGCAATGGAGATTAGGAATACCACTAGCGCACCAGAATGAAAGCTCTGCGAGGACAGGAAATTATGTCTGTTTTGTTCATTTCAACAGGCTTGGCACTTAGAAGGTGCTCAGTAAATACCTGCTGAATAAATGAATATAATGAATATATATGATTTCCTTTTCAGTGATGAGCAAATTCTTCACACATAATGATAGCATAGATTATATTAACAAATACTCGGCTGGGTGGAGTGGCTCACAGCTGTAATTTCAGCACTTTGGGAGGCCGAGGCAGGTGGATCACCCAAGATCAGGAGTTTGAGACCAGCCTGGCCAACATGGTGAAACCCCATCTATACTAAAAATACAAAAGTTAGCCAGGCATGATGGCAGGTGCCTGTAATCACAGCTACTCGGGAGGCTGAGGTGGGAGAATCACTTGATCCTGGGAGGCGGAGGTTGCAGTGAGCCAAGATCGCACCATTGTACTCCAGCCTGGGTGACAAAGTGAGACTCTGTCTCAAAAAACAAAACAAAACAAAACAAAACAAGCAAACAAACAAAACCCACAAATGCTCCATAAAATATTTCGGTAAAATTGCTCAGTGAAATGGTATTCCTCTTTCCCTCCCTTTTCTTCCTTTCTCTATCTTCATCTGTATAATGGGGGAAAATAACAGTATTCATTTCATAGGATTTTTATAAAGATAAATAATACATACAAAGCACTTAGCATGGTACTTAATATACAATTAACTCTCAATAAATGATAGCTTTCAAGATGAATGTGATTTCTTCAAATCAAATAAATAAGGACCCACATAATGAGGAGATGGAAGAATCGAAGACAAAAGAAAGTTGTTTTATGCTTTAAACTCTGTAAAATTGCCTTCAGACACAGTTCTCTATGTGTTTCAAACTTTGCAACTTCTAGGAGGGCTATAAATTATAGACATCATCTGGAATGTCATAGATGTTTTCTCTTTTTCTTGGAGAGTCTTGCTCTGTCACCCAGGCTGGAGTGCAGTGATGCGATCTCAGCTCATTGCAACCTCCACCTCCCAGGTTCAAATGATCCTTCTGCCTCAGCCTCCCCAGTAGCTGGGACTACAGGCTTGCGCCATCATGCCTGGCTAACTTTTGTATTTTTAGTAGAGCTGGGGTTTCACTGTGTTAGGCTGGTCTCGAACTCCTGACCTCAGGTGATCTGCCCACCTCAGCCTCCCAAACTGCTGGGATTACAGGCATGAGCCACCGCACCCAGCCTCATAGATTTCTCTAGAATTTTTCTGGTGAAATTAATGGAGATAGAAGACATAATTAACTTTTATATAAACATATGGCAATTATTCCTCAAATATTGCTATATGTAACTTTCAAAAAAGATCACCTCTCCACGAGTTCTTGTCCATTCCAGCAAAGGGTGTCGTTTTCCGCCACAGGGCTATGGCTGCAGATGTAGCCAGGCAAAGCACTATAGAAGCTGATGAAAGACTTCAACTTCTGAATTAGTTCCCTAAAAGAAAAACAAAACATCTGTGCATAAGAGGCAAGTAAACTCAGTATGAGAAAAGTTTAATTTCCTTATCAGCATGACAGAAAGGCTCTGCCAGGCTGATTAGAGCAATAAATGACTTTTAAAGACATTCTTGGCTACAAGGCCACAGTTTAGTTTTTTAAAAAAAATCAATAAAATGATATTAGAAAAAAAGTTGACTGCCATATAAGGTGCTGTTTCTATCAGAAGGATGATTTAATTCCAACATTCATTTTCTAAGACGTTCCACTTCCATTTTTCTTATTCAGAATGCTGTTACCTACATTTTCAAAGGTGCTGATTACAAGGTACACTGGAGCACTACATATCTTTTGGTTTCTGAGTGTAATTGGGTGCATTGATTGTAATTTACAATGCTATTACCCTAGAGATGGCCCGTTTCCATATAGGCTCTGGCTAATGGTTGCAGATCAGAATTGCAGGGTGCTCAGAACAGTATAAGCTCTATGAAATTCTCCTGGCAATACAGTCAGAGCAACTCACATCTGCCAGAAGAGGAAGGTTTCTTTGTTATTTGTATATTGTGGCTCCTGTGAGGGAGAGGGAGCAGGGTGGGGGACAATTCTAGTATATTTTATTATTTATTTGCTTTTGTTTTTGTGCTACATATAAGACAAGTGTGTGTGTGTGTGTGTGTGTGTGTGTGACAGAGAGAGAGAGAAAGAGAGAGTGACAGAGAGAGAGAATATATTATGTCTGCAATTGTATGTAAACACATACACATATACCAGAAAAATTTCAGGTCTGTTATCTCATTTCAGATGTACATGGATACACAAAGTAATATGCCTTAGACTGGAGAGAAGTGGATATGTTTAAAAAGAAATATTAAAATATCTATGTAATAGATGTACAGTGGTAAATAAACAAAGATAAAACACACTTTATTTTCTAAAGCAATGTTACTGGTAGAAAATTAAAGCATCCTTCACATCCAAATGTACCTTATGTCTATACTAAGTTTTTGGAGACTCTATTCAGGGAATTTTCTGGCAGTGGAGTAATTATTCAATATTGTCTCCAGGCTAAGAATGGACTGGCCTGATGTACAGGCCTCTATAGGAACCAGAGGCCTGAATATCATTTGGACACTGGTAGAAGTCCTTAGCCCAGAAATGCCTTCTGGGAGCTGTTCTCAGATCTGGCCAAATGAGGAAGACTGGTGAAAATATCCTCTTGGACTTAATCCGATTCTTCATTTTATTACTCTATGGTTTAAGATGGCTTGTCCTCACCAAAACTCATGTGGAGGTGTGGTCCCCAAGGTGGCAGTGTTGGGAGGTGGTGCCTTTTAGAGGTGAAAATGGACTTATGTCTGCCTTGCAAGCCTGGGTTGGTTCTCCAGGGATTGGATTAGTTACCAGGAGAGCAGTTGTTATAAAGTGAGACTGCCTTTCATATTTGTCCTTTTCACTTGTGCTCAGTTCCCTTTCCTTTTCTCCACCATGTTTTCACACAGTATGAGGCCTTCTAAATGAAGGCCTCACAAGATGAGGCCGCCTAATCTTGAACTTCCCAGCCTAATAAATAAACCTCTTTTCTTGATAAATCATCCAGTCTTAGGAATTCTGTTACAGCAACATAAAACAAACTAGGACAATTACCATAAAACTCTTCATTTCAACTAATGATTTAAGAGGCGGGGAAGGGAGAGAAAGGGCTCTCAGCATAGATTCACAAAGGCTTGGGTCACTGCAAAGCCAAGGTGATGGACAGAACAACTCAAGAAAGGTTGTTGGGACATATTTAACTTCTGATACCCACAAGTCACTTCCTGTTATGCCTGTACCCCCTACCCCACAGCCTACCCCTGGTGTCTGAGCACCATCAATCTCCAAAAAGAAGAGGCTCAATACAGAGCTCTGAAAATAAAAGTCAACATTATAGTTCCTCATAGAGGAAAAAGATGGGTTCAATTAACAGCTAATAGGAGAGATGTTCTGTTTTACAAGGTAATAATACAGTTCCCAAGAGTGGAAGCTGAAAGAGTAAAGGCTGAGTCTAAGTAATTCCCCCCACTCCATAAGGAAATGGAATATGGCCATTAGTCTACGAGAAACAATGGCCCTCTCTTAAAGGAAAGAGTTTCCCTTAGGCCTCTCCCTACCTCCAAACCCCCTCTCACTAACACCGCACATGGCAAGAAAAATTGAACCCATGCAAGGCCTTCCATTTTGATTTCCATAGAAGTTAAAAAAAAACAAAAAAAACCACCCTGAACTTCTCCCAACCCTTGCAGTTTTCTTGGTGGATCATAAAGATTATTGACAATTTGAAGAAGACCAAGATGAGGTTCGATCTAAATGTCAAGAGCATGAGGGGCTGCAATAAACATAAGACCTCCCACTTTAGTATAGAAAGATATTACCTGGAAGGGTCAAGATAAAAGTCTAAGAAAACCACAAAGAATGTGAATATATTAGTCTGTTCTCACATTGCTATGAAGAAATACCCGACTGGGTAATTTAAAAAGAAAAGCCAGCTCTGCATGGCTGGGGAGGCCTCAGGAAACTCACAATTATGGCAGAAGTGGAAGCAAACGTGTCCTTCTTCACATGGTGGCAGGAAGGAGAAAAATGAGTGCCAAGCAAAGGGGGAAGCCCCTTATGAATCCATCAGATCTTGTGAGAACTAATTTACTATCATGAGAACAGGATGGGGGAACCACCTCCATGATTCAATTATCTCCACCTGGTTGGGGAATGATAGCTAAAGGGTACAGAGTTTCTTCCTGAAGTGATGAATATGTTCCAAAATCTACTGTGATGATGGTTGCATAACTCTGCGGATATACTAAGAACAATTGAATTATACACTTTAAATGGATAGATTGTATGGTATGTGGATTAAATCTCAATAAAGCTGTTACCCCTGCCCCTAAAAAGAAAGGGTAGAGAAGAGGTGAGAAATATGTCTTAGAGAAAGAGAGGGTTCTCTAGTATGGGGAGGGATGCCCCTTGGAAGAATGAAAACAGACAGGGAGGAGAGTTGGGAAAAGCCAGGCTGGATGCAAATAAAATAAACACATAGGTGGTGAGGGAAGAAAAGAGAAATTTGTAAAAGCTGCAGCTTCAGTGCCGCACCAGCTGTAAACAGTTCAAATATATTCTTCCTCCATCTTCTAAAATAAAGTATTTTGTTTTCTTTCTCATTGTAAAAGAAATATATGTTCACTATGGAGAATTTAGAAAATAAAGAAAGATAGAAAGGGAAAAAAATTCATGGTCCCACCAGACACAGATAATCACTGTTAATATTTCAATGTAGTTTGTTCTAGATTTTTCTCTTGAGTAAAGTTTTACATTTATTTCTTTAAAACCTATTCTTCTTGATAGGCTTGTTCTCTGAGTTCTTTTTGGTTCTTAGTGTGTATTATCTCCATTAGAATCCACTTAGAATCCAAGGTAGATTTGACTACAAGAACCTCAGAATTAAATAAATCCTGGTTCTCAACTAATTCCCAGGCCCTGTGGGATGAGACAGGGAGAACAAAGAGTAGATCTCCAGCACAGTTCTCAAACTGATCAATATCTTAGAGTCCCAAAGGACAGTGTTACGGTGAAGACCATTCCTTTATGGAAAACCTTCTGAATTACTGTGAGAAAATACATCTTGGTCTCTAAAAGAAACTGATTATTGAAAATAAGTGCAGACATACTGTTTTGGAGGGTAGGGAAGAAGACTTCAGAAACTGTTGGAGAGTTAATGAGTTTTTCAAAGGACAGCAACAACAGGTGATAATGTCCTCTGACACTACAGCAGCAGAGTTACAAGAGTAGTTTACCTCCTACCAAGTTTACTGGGCCTCTCTCATCTCTCCTCTTCTTTGTCTCTTCCTGTCATTCCTTTCTAAACTTGTTCCAGCACAGGAATTAAGCATATTTTAATCTTTTCTTAAATAAAGGTTTATATTCCTCTGCTTATAGTTGTAAAAGAGGAGTTGAATATTTCTATTTTTCTCTTTAAAGAAAGACACATGAAACTAAGTGACATGTTAATTACCCATGTATGACACAGTCCAGATTTTTTTCCTTTGTGCTAGTAGCCCATGACAGACAACAAAAGAATCTCCACCTGTGAACTAAGACAGTCTGCTCAACTGAATTGTTCCTAGGGGAAAAAAAAGAGGATAGAAAGTTTGGACAATTCGTTGCCTGGGATGGGAAAAACAATTTGATTGAAGGGAATGTTCTTTGATTGTAATTCCACTTTATTCTAATACATAAATGTCAAACATAGCATTGACATACAAAAATTCTGATGCCTACAGCTCTCAGTTAGACAAATCCAACATTTGCTTACGACAGCCTGCTCAGGAAAAAGTCTCTTCATAGAGGTTTCCATTCAATGTGTTAAATGTGGAACTAAAGGATAGGGCCCCTTTGCACGCACGAGCCATTTTCAAATATGGCAGCTGGGTGCACGTGATCTTCCCTGGAGGGCTTCCATCATCCTGAAGAGGATCATCCCTTCCCTTCTTTGGTTGCAGGGGAGGAGATTGCCTTTGCTTTCTTGCAATGATTTGCTTGGGCAGGCATCAAAGCAGCACTAATTGGAAATCACTGCAAGTAAAAACAGCCTTTCATCCCTGACTGCAGACCTGGAACTTTTTCCTTTATTATTAAGGTTCGTTTTTTTCTCTTCATGTAAAGTAATATGAGCTTATTATTTTTAAAAGTTGACAATGCAAAAAAGTACCTAAACTAAAATAACGAAAATTGGAATGATGTAAGATCATGCCTAATTCTGCTGGAGAGAGCCTTTCACAGTTTAATCCCAAACTAGAGCTTTCTACCATTCTAAAGACTTGCCCATACTTTTTCTCATAGTGTTCCCTTTGCCCAGAACGCCCTCCTTTCCTTCCTCAATCTGCTGAGCTTGTTTGAACTTATCCTTCAGGCTGAGCTCAAAAGTTACCTTTTCCAAGAAGTCTTTCTTAATGCTCCGAGGAGAGGGGCTATCTTCCCCATCTGTGACACTGCCACTCTTTTGCACCTAGCTCTGATTTGGCACTCACCCCCCAATGTATGGAAATTATTCATTTGCATGTCTCCCTCCCTAACTAAGCTAGGTGCTCCTCCATTCCTCAGAGCCTAACCCTTACACAATGTGAAGCATAGAGATGGTGTTGACAAATGTTGAAAGAAGTAGAGGCCTATTTAGGGCAGAATGACTTGTACCAGATCCAGAACTCGTTGATTCACTCAGGACATACTTTGTTGTTTTGTTCAGAGTGGGTGGGAGTAGGCATTGATTTTGGACTAGGGGAGCTGAGGTCAGCTTTTGTTCTTTTCTTTCTAGGTCATTTACTAGTGTCACCTGATCCGTTGCCGCTTTAGACCAAGTCAGAGGGGAAGGAGAGGAGGGGGAGCACAGGAAGGAGAAGGCTGGAATATGTAGATATAATTTCACAAGGGTGGAGGGAACTGTGTGACTTTCTCACAAGTTAGCAGTTGGGCCAGAAGCTTGGTATCTGTAGATGCAAGATGGACTATTCAACCATAGATTCAGCATTTGAACAATGGAAAAATATTGTTCATGTACTCAACCAAACAGTACATTGTGGCAAGGTAAACAGTATCATAAGGGAAGCAGTGAAGTAGACATTCGGAAGGGCAAAGAAGGGAGAAGCTGACAACTGAGATGTGCCAAAAATATGAAAGCTAGAAGGGGCAGTGAAGATCTGATTTCTTCTATTCTGATTGTACTAGTTGTGCATCTTGTTCTCCACTCACTGTTTTAAATCTATGACAGATATTTTCAATACTTATCCCTTAAAGGAACACTGAGTCCCACACATAGACCACCAGTTGAGTATCAAATCGCCTTGAAATTGAACTAAGCTATTTCTAAGATTAGCTGTGTGTTGCAAACTACCCAGTTGGGGGCAGACAAAACAAACAGATGACTTCTGAATACTACCAAAGGAATTCATTGTGTGTTGTTATTTTAATAAGGCAAAGGGCTTTTCAACTCATGATCAGATTCAGACAGCTCGCTCACAACCTCCACAGACTGAATACTACAATAGGGTTCCTTTGCAATTATCATATTTTTAACCACAGAGGACGGAGCTTGGGCATGGGCATGAGGAGAGCTAGAGGCACATATATTTTTCTGGACAGTGTGAAATGCTGTGCAGAACATACTGAGAGATTTATAGAGGTACTAACACTGCAAAAACAAACCCTCTTAATAACATCAGATTGCAGGGGGCAGTGCATTTAGCAAGAGATCATCTTAATTCCCACTTCTCCTCTCTCCCTAAAAGGGGTTACAATGCCTATTTGAGGGAGTTAAATAAAATCAGATACTCTCCTGTTGTTTCGTTTTCTTCTTCTGCCAGAGAATTCACAAAGAAAGGCTCCATCTCAGATTCTAATGCTTCAGTTTCAAAAAAAGTGAGTAACATCATTGGGCAGGCTCGATCTCCTAACACCAAAGAAGCTCTGCCTGACCATCATTTACTCAACTCTACAGGCTTTGTCAGTTTTTCTTACTATCCTTTCTTTTCCTTGGAGGATGAATCTAGGCCACATGTGGTGGCTCACGAGAATGGCTTTAACCTGGGAGGCATAGGTCACAGTGAGCTGAGATCGCGCCACTGCACTCCAGCCTGGGTGACAGAGCGAGACTCAGTCTCAGAAATACATGTATATGAATCTAAACAAAGTACCAAGTCCAGTGCCCAGCCAAAATCTCATTTATCAATTTCTTCTTTCCCTGGAGGAATCAACACACATACAGCTGTCCCCACTAAGGTGAAAGGGAATGAGTTCCCCAGAGCCCAAGATAGAAGTTATAGCAACAGGCCTGGGTAAACCTCCTACTTATAAATGTGTCTAGGTTGGCAGAGTAATCTCAAAATGGGACTGAGTGGGTGTGTTAATTTTGAAAAAGCTCTGCATGTGATTCGGCTACAAATTCATATACCACGTCCTCCATGAAGCCTCAAGGTTCTGTCTTTCCCTGTAGGCTGCCTCTGTACTCTGGACATTCTTTTGCTTTAGCACTTAAAAAGCTGTTTTGGAATTATTTGTACTTAAGTCTATTTCCCCATTAAACTGAGCTGGAGAGCATAGATTGTGTCTTTGTATTTTCAGTGCCTAGTATACATTTTGGTACTTAACAAGTGTTTACTAAATTTTCGCTGAATTGAATAAAGATACACCCCACCCACACACACATATAGAGTAAGTCCTCACTTAATGTCATTTATAGGTTCTTGGAAACTGAAACTTAAAGTGAAACAATGTACAGCAGGTCCTCGAATAACGTGGTTTCATTCAACATCGTTTTGTTATAATGGTGATGAGGAAAAAATTGGTTTTGTTATATGTTGTTTTGCTTAAAATTGCAGTTTTTAAGAACTTACAGACACAGTTAAGTGAGGATTTTCTATCTATCTATCTATCTATCTATCTATCTATCTATCTATCTATCTATCTATCATCTTCACTTCAGTCAAATATGGAAGGGGTTGCCACTAGTTAAAGGTCAATGCCTTAGATGAACTGAAGTTTATTCCTAAGGTGGTTCAGTCCAAGAGTAAATGCAAAGGAGAAAAATGGACAAAGGACAGGCAGGTGCAAAAGAGGGCCTTAATAAATGGCCTAAAAGACAAAAATTTTCCAAAGAACCCCTATGCTATAGCAGAATGGCTCTCAAACATTTTGATGTTGGGAGCCCTGAAGTAGTTTTGAAATACATCCACAAACGCCTTGATTCTCCTCCCTTCAAGAGGTGGAGCTTCATTTCCTCCCTCTCCTTGAGTGTGGATTAGAATTAGTGGCTCACTGGCTGGGTGCAGTGGCTCACGCCTGTAATCCCAGCATTTTGGGAGGCTGAGGCAGGTGGATCACCTGAGGTCAAGAGTTTGAGATCAGCCTGGCCAGCATGGTGAAACCCTGTCTCTACTAAAAATACAAAAATTAGCCAGGCATGGTGGTGGGCGCCTGTAATCCCAGCTACTCAGGAGGCTGAGGCAGGAGAATTGCTTGAACCCAGGAGGTGGAGGTTGCAGTGAGCTGAGATCGCGCCATTGCACTCCAGCCTGGGTGACAGAGCAAGACTCTGTCTCAAAAAACAAAACAAAACAAAAAACCACAAAGAATTAGTGGCTCACTTCTGACAAATCAAATATGCCCAAACTGATGGTGTGTCACTTCAAAGACTAGGCCATAAAAGACACTATAGCTTTCTCCTTGCTGTCTTCCATGGATCACTTATTGTGGGGTAGCCAGCTGCCATGTCCTGAGGCTACTCATATGGTCCATACGGTGAGGAACTGAGACCTCCTTCCAACAACCAGCACTAACTTGTTACACTTGTAAGTGAGCCACCACTTTGGAAGTTGGTCCTCCAGACTCCATCAACATTTTGAATGACTGCAGCCTCAGGATCCCAAAGAGCTTTTGTTTATATGATATATATTTATCGATATTTACTGTTTTAGAAATTTTTAAAAATTTTAAATTTATTATTAATTTGAAACTAGCAATTGTGGACCCATTACATGTTAATATAAATATTAATAACATTTTATGACAACAGTGAGAAAAATGGTATCATTTTTCATTTTTGCAAGCTGTCTCTACTGTCTGGCTTGATAGGGGATAGGTAGATTCTCCTATTGACTTCTGCATTTAATATGTTGCAATAAATTGTTTTGTTTGAAGTATATGAACAATATCCAGCTTCACACAAATATGTAATTAGCAAAAGGAACATCTCATAGGTGCCCTGAAAGCGTCACTGGGACTCCCAGCAGTCCTGGAATCACATTTTAAAATAGCTGCTACAGGGAAACTAGGAATCCATTAGATTGAAAGTCAACAAAAGAGAAGAAATGAGGACTTTCTGAAATGCTTCAGTGGGGGAACTCTGTCAAGCTGCATTACTGCCTTCTTTCATCCTAAATTGTATCAGATCACGCTAAGAATTACCATCTCAGAAACCCCTATAGGAAAATGAGAGGAATGAAATAGTTTAGCCCAAATCTGGGATGTTATTTAATTCCTTTCTTCATTTTCTATCTATAGGCCAATGTCACCTAACCCCCTCAAGGTCAACAGGAACAACTCATGTCTAGCTATTCTTGAGCCAGTGGCAGGGCTGGCTACATGTGCAGTCTTTTCAGGTAGGGCACTTCTTCTAGAATTGTATTGGGCTTTTGATCCAATTTCTACCCCTTTATTGTAATCAAAAAAATAGAATGGGGATAGAGGGAACCTGGATCAGGGGAGAATGGATGAAGAGAATAAGAAACAAACGTGGATTTTGTCCCCTGACTGTTGTTTTAAGAACCAGGAACCAGATCCTTCATTTTATCATTTTTAAAAGGTGTGTAAAGTGTGCAGTGTCTGTGTATATACATGAATGTGTCTCACCAGCTTCTCTCTGGTGAATTTAACTCTGACTCACTGTTAATAATGGGAAAAGCTACAAAGCAAGCCAAGGAATCGTGAGACCAGATTGTAAGCAGAAACAATTTTGCTTAATCAATAAAAGATCTTGAATAGGGAAGTCCTTTCCACACATGTTGCTGTACTAGATATTTATGAACAGTAAATTTACATTTAAATATGCCTTGGATATAATATCATCTTTTTTTAAACATTGACAGATGATAAAATTTAATTAATCAAGCACTCTACTCAGAAGAACTAAATAACATGTATTTAAGAAGTTTCACTCTAGTGGTTTTTGACCTTAAAATACAATTGTTAATTGTATTGTGGAATAAAGAAAAAAGAAACCTCTCACCTTCTTCGGCTGGATAAGGTTTCTTCATGTTCTACACGAGCAACTTTTAATACTTTCTTGTCAATAAAGAGATCTTCAGGATAATAAGCAGATCTATATTGGCGTTGTTGAGAATGGGCACATAACTTGCCAATCTGAAAAAAGAAATGCAATATAATTATATGATACTTGTGCAGATATGATAGTAGAAACAAATTCTGAAAGGCACTTCGATTTCTTCCCCCAATTTTAAATAGCAGAACAAAGCTATGACTAGAGTCAAAAAAGGTGATAAGCTTGTAAGACAAAGAACCACTGGTGGAAAGAAGGCTGGAGACGGGGAATGGGGGCCCCATTCTAAGTACAGCCTATTCAGAGATTTCCTAAGATAAAAAATGACTTTTTTTCTATAGTGAAGTATACATTTGAGAGGACTGTCAACGCAGGCCTCACGCTATTGATACCTTTCAATGGCACTTAGTATTAATACGTATGAAGAAGTTCACAAAAGGGAATTGCAAAATTTAGGAAGAACTGGTGCAGAAGATGGGGGTTGTGTAGCCAGTTAATAGAAGAGCAGCCTCCCAAGCACAGAGTGCTCCCAATTTCTATGAGTATTTTTTTATAAGACCCAAGATAAGGTACTCTGATAAAAAGCATGATTGCTCATCTGGATTTCCTAAAAATACCCAAGGGAAGAAGGCAAGTCAACCAATCAGTAGCCAGCGACAGGCAGCTCACACCTGTAATTCCAGCACTTCGGGAGGCTGAGGCAAGAGGATCACTTGTGGCCAGGAGTTCAAAGCCAGCCTGGGCAACACAGCAAGACCCAGTCTCTGCAAAAAATAAAAAATTAGCCAGGCATGGTGGCGTACACCTGTAGTCCCAGCTACTCAGGAGGCTGAGGTGGGAGGATCGTTTGAGCCTGGGAGGTCAAGGCTGCAGTGAGCCATGATTGTGCCACTGCACTCCAGCCTGAGTGATAGAGGGAGATCCTGTTTCTAATAAATAAATAAATAAATAAATAAGCAAGCCAGTGTCATCACCTATGAATCATATATCATTAAATAAGCCCAGGATTAAAAGTATTTTAAAAACATAGGTGCTCAACAGTCTCCCTTTCTTCCTTCCTCCCTGTCTCCTTCTTTCCTCCCTTTCTTCCTTCCATCTTTTCTCATTCATTCATTCAAAAATATTTATTGGATATCTCTCGCTAAAGCTGACCTCTTTTACACTCATATAGCAATACTTTTTAAAAAATGGCATAATCTTTCTTACTTAGCTCCATTCTACTTGATTTTTTTGGTTTAATTATTAGTAGATTTGCTACTTTTTTCACTTTCAAGCAAAAGCCTAAATGAACCTCCATATAAAGAAATATGAATATTAACATTCTTATATATCTCCCTTGTGCCAGACACTATGCCAACTATTATCATCCCCATTTTAGAGATGAGGAAATTGAGGCTTAGGGAGTTAAGTGACTTGCATGAGGCAGAAAAACAGTGGACTCACTTGTCTGACTTAGAACCCATTTATCTGACTTCAAAGATTATGCGACATTGCCTCCCTAGCAGATAATGCTTGACCTTCCAGTGGCTTACATTCTCCATTGTAGAAAAATATAAAGAACTACCAGTCCTCAAAAACATAGCCATCCAACGTAGCCAAGGTGAATATATGGACTGTAAACTTCAGGAAAAATATTAGAAATATCTGGCAAGGAGAAGGGTTGTATGTTTGTCACTTTTGTATTTCCACGCTATTCAGACTGGATTTTGTGTGCCTAAGTTAGGTGAATTAATTGAAGTGAATTGAAAGAATCTTCTATTATCAGCCTCAGCTCAGCACTCTACTTATAAGCCATGGGCTCTGTGTGGTAATCCCAGCTTCTGGATTTCTCAAGATGGCCCTGACAGCATTTACTAAGTTATCTATTTATACAGCTTTGGAAGGCTTTTCATATAAATAAATTCTCGAATTAGAAAAAAAAATCTAGAATCAGAGTAGCATCACCTTCATTTATAAAAGATAGCATCTATAGTTTGATATTCAGATGAGCTATACTCAATAGTTTATCTTAATGGGAATAAAACAAAAGCCGAAGACACTTAAAGACATTCAATTTGGCTTTGGAATGCATGATACTGAATTTTTCAGATGTGCTTATGTAATGCTATGTGACTTGAGCTAATATTAACTTCAAACGAAGCATGTGCATTCCATGAATATGCCTTAACTAGTAGCAGTCTGGTAGGGTGCTTTAGGTCAGGGGCTGCCTAGCTGGACTGGGGAGTTAAGTTCCAATCATTTTCAAAGCATATAATGCAGATGCCAAATAAATGAGGGCAGACTGTGTATTACCACTTTCTGTCTGAAGACATATACATGTTTACTTTGTGAAAATGCAGGTAAAATTTCATGGAACAAAACCTTGATGTTTGTTCCATAAATATCTATTATTCTGTGAATAAACATTCATGTGAGAACTTATTTCAGTAGGATCAAAGTATTCTTAGCACATTCAAGAGCATAGTACACATTCTCTTGACCTACACCTGTTCCCAGTCCAGCACCAAAATCAAATCTTTCACACATCTTTCACAGTAACTTGTCTACTTGCAACCCACAGCTGTGAAATCTCCCTCCCCATTGAAAGTCAGCCCTTTGTATCAGTGAATACTAATTGGCCCACAGAAAGACTTTAAAGTTTTTAACCCCCTCCCCCCTCACCAACCCCAACCTACTGGAAAGGGGTGCAGCTGAGGCAAAAGTAGGAAGGTTGAGAACAAATGATAATGTCGCCACTCTGCAGTCTGATCTTTCTTCCCAAGCCACCCAATATAGTATTATCAAGCCAACTTTCCAAGGCTCTGTGTGGGGTAAGGCGCAAACAATGGTGTCCTGCCAATAACCCTACTCCTCCATCTGAAATGTGCCACATCTTATCAGACAGGCTGCATTTTCTTCCACAAATCTACCATGAAGCAAATTCTTCTCATATACAAAGCATTTGTCAAATATATTCCCTCCTTTGGGCCCTTCTCCCTACATCTTTCACCTCCACACTATGTGAGCTATAGGTGAATATTATGAGCTTATTTTGAGAAGTGGACACTAAAAGAAAACATAACTTACAAAGAGATGCAGCATTCACATTAAAGAAGTCCTTTCAGCTTCACACTTGGGAAACATCAGGCTATGCTGGGAGACTTGAGTCTTATTCTTCAGCAGCCCTTACTGAAGAAGCCAGCCTCCCAAGTGGCATTTTAGAAATCAGTATCCTGCCCAGGAGTTTTAGGCTCTTAAATAAGAAGTGCAATCCAATTTCCTTTCGCTGACTAATGTATCTAGTCAAGGATGCTGCTACCTTTAAATTTGGTTAGTTGGAGGGAATTTATTGGATAGGTGAGTGTCTCTACCAAAAGACTGGAATATAAAACCTTTTTGTTTTCCATAGACCATGATTCCTAAAGGTGTTTTTATTTATGTGCTAGACTTTTGACAAGGAAAGCAATAGTGCTCTGCAGGGTTACAAGTCCTGAAACATAAGAAGAAGGCAGGGCCTCTGACCATATCCAGGCCAGGAAGATTTTTTTTTTTTTTTTTTTTTTTTTTTTAAGACAGTCTCACTCAGTCGCCCAGGCTGGAGTGCAGTGGTGCAATCTCGGCTCACTGCAAGCTCCGCCTCCTGGGTTCACGCCATTCTCCTGCTTCAGCCTCCCGAGTAGCTGGGACTACAGGTGCCCACTACCACGCCCAGCTAATTTTTTGTATTTTTAGTAGAGACAGTGTTTCACCGTGTTAGCTAGGATGGTCTTGATCTCCTGACCTCGTGATCCACCCACCTTGGCCTCCCAAAGTGCTGGGATTACAGGCGTGAGCCACTGCGCCCAGCCAGGAAGACATTTTAGTAACCTTAGCATCATTCTTTTCTGCCAGGATCCAGAAGCACCGTCCTTGTACCTACATAAGGAAAATACACTGCTGGGACCCAGCAAGGTATAGATCAGGGGTGTCCAATCTTTTGGCCTCCCTGGGCCACATTGGAAGAAGAATTGTCTTGGGCCACACATAAAATACTGGCCACATTGGAAGAAGAATTGTCTTGGGCCACACATAAAATACTAACGATAGCCGATGAGCTAGAAGAAAAATCACCAAAAAATATCATAATGTTTTAAGAAAGTTTATGAATTTATGTTGGGCCACATTCAAAGCCATCTTGGGCTGCATGCAGCCTGCAAGCTGCAGGTTGGACAAGCTTGGTCTAGATCATGCAGAGCCCAGTAGGCTGGGCATCAGGAAACCTGGCCTACCACCCCACTTCCACCTCTCACCCACAGCAGGACTTCACTGTGACCTGGTCCCATAGCTTCACTCTACCTGTAAGTCTAGCCCTATACACAGGAAGAAGATAGGATATTTGAAGTGCCATATTTTCTTCTCAGTTTCCTTGAAAAAAAAAAAAGGTGAAAATTACTTTCTGAATGGAGTATGTTATTGTAGGGCAGGGAAAATTTTATTTTCTTGACCTATGCCTGAGGAACCTGTAATAAAAGACAGATTAAAAAGAGAAATCCATACAAATATGTTTAATATAAGTTTTACATCACACAAGATCCTTTAGAAAGGAAGACCCAAAGAAATGGGGAAAGCTGTGGATTTTTATGCTAAATTTGTTAAGGAAATGGAGAGTGGTGAAGTGTGATTGGACAAAGAGGTTATAACTGAATGGAAATAAACTGGGGGAAACTTAGCCAGGGCAGTTTCTTCAGATTTTTCTCTGTGTCCCTGAAACTTTGGAGGTAAAGATGTTTCTTTCTTCTGGGTATAGGGTGGGCACCTCCACATGACGGTCTTACGACATACTTCAGAAGAGGGTCAGTTAGGTTTTATGACCTGCTTCATGGGAGAAGGGGGGAGGGGAAGGTGAGATTGACTTTCTTGTTTTTGAAGTTTTCTTAAATGCAAAGGTGCCATATTTTGGGGTGGTGTGTCCTGAATCCCATTATTACCAAAGATTCTGAAATCATGCAAACATTTGATCTGATACAATTCACTCCTATACTCTATAATGAACATGTCAAGAAATGCGGCTACTCTATTGGTTAAAATCTAACTGTCATTCTCAGGCCCCTATTCACTGTTGGTTCTGGGAACTCTCAAGTGACAAAAAAATTCAGATTTGATCTTTCACTCCAGAACAGAGAAAGAGAGCCTGTATCGAAAGCTTCTCAACAATACCAACACTTCACGTTTCTTACACAATACCCTATTCCAACCTAGTGCTTCACAGATAACTTCTACATCCATTCTCCATTCTCTTCACTCAGTCCTACCAACAAACCTCTGAGGTATACAGAGCAGGTATTACTTATTTATTTATTTATTTATTGAGACAGGGTCTTGCTCTGTTGCCCAGGCTGGAGTGCCATGGTGTGGTCACAGCTCAATGCAGCCTTGATCTCCCCAGGCTCAGGTAATCCTCCCACTTAAGCCTCCTGAGCAGCTGGGACTACAGGCACACAACACCACGCCTAGCTAATGTAGCTAGACACGGGATCTCAGCATGTTGCCCAGACTGGTCTTGAACTCCTGGACTCAAGTGATCTGCCCACCTTGGTCTCCCAAAGCACTGGGATTACACAGAATGGGTATTATTAGCCCCATTTTTAGATATAAGGAAACTGAAGCTCACAAAAGTTGGGGAACTTAAAAGCAAGGTCACAATGTTAGTAAATGGTAGAGCTGAGGCTTGAATGCTGGTGTGTCTGATTCTAAAACCTATGTTTTTGTTTTCGATTTTCCCATGTCATGGATTTCTGTCACAGGCATAGGCTCTGGGGCTTCCCAGTATTGGGTGTGGCCCAGGTCTGTGGTTATGTGGACACCTTACCTATAATTGGAGGACAGTAATAATGATGAAAAATTCTCTAAACATATCCCAAGAAATGGCTAAAGTTGTTCAACAGAAAACTGACATTCAATTTTAACCTAAGTTTCAGGTAGTATTTCAAGTAGCAGTAAGCCAATAGTGGGATGATTTAAATTCTTTGGTCTGCCAAGTAAGAGTGAATTAGTAACCATACGAAAGCACTGCATGTCAAATTCTATGGAAAATGAGGCTCCCAAGTAGGTCTAGCTTGCCACTTGCTGCCTGCAGGATGTCCCTTGACCCTGGCTCCAGAATTCAGATTATTGGGTTGGCTACAAAATCTTCGGTAATTCCTACATTTAAAAAAATTCTGATGTCTAACCATCTGATCTTTGGCAAAGCTGACTCCCTATTCAATAAATGGTGCTAGGATAAATGGCTGGCCATATGCAAAAGATTGAAACTGGACTCCTATCTTTTACCATATACAAAAATTAACTCAAGATGGATAGATTAAAGACTTAAATATTAGACTTCGAACTATAAAAATCCTACAAGAAAACTAAGGAAATACACTTCTTGATATCACCCTTGGCAAAGCATTTATGGCTAAATCCTCAAAAGCAATTGCAACAAAAACAAAAATTGACAAGTGGAACCTAATTAAACTAAAGAGCTTCTGCACAGCAAGAGAAACTATTAAGGGAGTAAACAGACAACCTACAGAATGGGAGACAATATTTGCAAACTATGCATCTGACAAAAGCCTAATACCCAGAAGCTATAAGGAACTTCAATAAATCAACAAGCAAAAAACAAATAGCCCCATTAAAAAGTGGGCAAAGGACATGAACAGACACTTCTTAAAAGAAGACATACAAGTGGCCAATAAAGATATGAAAAAATGCTTATCATCACTAATCATCAGAGAAATGCAAATCAAAATCACAATGACATATCACCTCACAGAATTTAGAATGGCTTTTGTTAAATAGTCTAAAAACAACAGATGCTGGTGAGGATGCAGAGAGAGGGGAACATTTACACACTGCTGGTGGGAGTGTAAATTAGTCCAGCCACTGCGGAGGGGAGTTTGGAGATTCCTCAAAGAACTAAGAGGTGAACTACCATTTGATTCAACAATACCATTACTGGGTATATAGCTAAAGGAAAACAAATCATTCTACCAAAAAGACACCTGCACCCATATGTTCATCACAGCACTATACACAATAGCAAAGACATGCTATCAACTCAGGTGCTCATCAATGGTGGACTGGATAAAGAAAATGTTGTACATATACACCATGGAATACTACTCAGCCATAAACAAGCATGAAATATTGCCCCTTGCAGCAACATGGATGCAGCTGGAGGCTATTTTCCTAAGCAAAGTAATGCCGGGACAGAAAATCAAATACTGCATGCTCTCACTTATTAGTGGGAGCTAAATGTTGAATACACTAATGAACATAAAGATGGGAATCACAGACACTGGGAACTACAAGAGGGCAGAAGGAGGAAAAGGGGCATGGGCTAAAAAACTATCTATTGTGTACTATGCTCACTACCTGGGTGATGGGACCATCCATACCCCAAACCTCAGCATCACACAATATACCCATATGACAAACCTGCACATGTACTCCCTGAATCCCAAAAAAAGTTATTTGAAACTGTGATGTTTTTATGTTTCTGAAACATATATTTAATATTTTGTAGGAGAATCCTGTCCTTATGTAACACCAGTGTAATTAAAACATCCAAAGGGAGAAAACCCAGATCAATATTCTGGGTTTAACAACGATGAGAGATTCAGCAAGATGAGGACCTAGTATGTACTGTGTTTAGTAAATTTAGATGATTGATAATGATGACATGAGTCACTTCAGTAGAGAAGTTCTGAAAATAAGAATCATAAGATGTAGAATATATGGAGAGTAAGCAAATAGATGGAAAGCATAGGCAGTTATTTACATAAAGGTTATGTCATGTATCTTATTAAGTATAATTAATATAATTAATAGTGTGTTAATTATCCGAGATAATTTTTTAATGGGGGGGCAGAGTTTATGCTGCAGTACATTACCTCTTTTGGTTGCTGTACTCTTTTTTAAATTAAATGTTTTGAGACCCAATATACATAAAATGCATCCCTAAATTGTAGTTTGATGAGATTTGTAAATGTATACACATGTGTAAACACTACCTCATAATGTAGAAAATATTGTCATAATTTTATAGTGACTGACATTTTAATCACTACAGATGAGATCTGTCTTTTTTAGGATTAGATTGATAACAGAAAGAAAGAATAGAAATATAGAAAATAAATATGGATAGATTCGGTATTTATGTCTTTGTTTCTGCTTTTTTGCTCAGGATAATTTTTTCTTTGAGGAACTCTATGTTGGTGGTTTACCAGTACTTTTTTCTTTTAATTGCTGAATAAATATACCAAATATGTTTACACATTTGGGTAGTTTCCACATTTTTGCTTTTGTGAATAAAGCTGCACTGTTTACTCAAATCTTGCCATTTCATTTTCAAATATATGTTTTGTAAATACTCCTTCCCATTATCTGGTTTTTCACTTTTCTTAGTGATGCCTTTTGCACAGAACACTTTTTAAAATTTTTTGATGAACCTGATTTTATATATTTTTGCAGCTTTATGATTGATGCTGTTTTCCATCCAAAGAAGCCTTTCCATATGGCAATGTCACAGACATATTTTCTTCAGAACCTTTATCATTTGTACATTTATGATGAGGTATTTAACCCATTTTGTGTTAATTTTTGTATATTGTGTGATGTAAAGATTGCTGTTTTCATGGCCTAGGCGATGGGATCATTGGGACCCGAAGCCTCAGCGTCGTACAATATACCCATGTAACAAATCTGCAAGTGTACCCTCTAATCTGTAATAAAAGCTGAAACTATTTAAAAAAGAAATAAAAGAAATCTATCTTAAATAAAATTTGTACATGGCTAGATATTACTTGTTGATTTCCCTTTCACTGACATTTCTACTTCATTTCACAGTGCTTAAATCATATGACCTGTTGGATTTCTACTTTCACAAAGTTAATGACATTTTTAGGCCTAATGCTTTTCCTTTAAATATTTTTCTCTGGTATTTAAAAATAATGTGTATGCTCTGTTTATCTGTCATGAATGCTATCCATTTGTTTATCTGATTAACTTGTCAAACTTTCCAAGTTATTTAACACTCAAGAAATAATGATTATGTTTTTCCAAATATTTATCAGATTGTTTCAGTACAATTTGTTAAGATCATTTCTCATTTAGTTACTTCAATTTTTTATTTCTTTAAACTTAATTGGCCATGTTTGTGGATCTATTTCTGAACTCTATTCTGTTTATTTAAATGTTTGTGCTTATGCAAATATATCATTCTCTTAATTGAAGTGTTATTATAATGTCTCGAATTCAGCTAATAAAAGTTCATCCAACTTAGAAAAAAAAGTGCTTTTCTGAGAAATGTTGCCAAATACCATTTAAATTTAGTCTTGGATCATTGATGGATTCATCAGGACCCTAAAGAATTAAAACTAAAACTTCCTTTGGGAGTTATGCAATTTAATTATCAACTCTGATCTAGTTGTCTACTTTGGATGAGTATTACCTGTGGCATTCGCTTTGTGGTACCTTGGGGCTGAAGGTGGAGTTGGGTGGGAATTTCAGTTTTTCAGTTAAAATAAAATGATGAATTTCAGTTCATTCTCTTGAATCATCTATCATACCACTATACAATTTCATTTAATTAAATCTTAAAAGTTTAAAAACAATATATACATTGAAATTATGTGATATACAACATAAACTTTTTAATAGTAGCAACCGTGCCCATTTAACAATTCTACAGGTATAATAAAAATGCTAATATATGTTAATGTTTAGACTGTGGTTAATGTTTTGTCTTGTTAATTTCCCCAGGGCTTTTATTACTGATTTAAATCTGCCACACTACTCAACTGATTGCACTGCTTCCACAAACTGCATGGAGGTAGCTCAAATGAATACTGATTAACAGAAATGAACAAACATTTGGCTAAGCAAACCATTCTTATTATATGCTTGTAATCATTACATACATTTTCTTACAATGAGATGGGCATGGCAGGCATTTTCCTCTCACTTTTCCTACAGAAAATATGCATATGAGCATTAAATTAATTTATAACCTTGTACTTCAGGAAGAACATCATTATTAATTAACTATTGATTGATCTGATATACAGCACAGAGGATAATGAACAGACCTGGTGACAATGTAAGCATTTTTTTCTTTCCTCACCTTTCAGACATTTTGCTGTGACTCATTGTTAATTGCTTGACCATTAAGATAAAAGCTCACTAATAATCTGTAATGTATTATAAATCAAGCAATTTTAAGAAATCAAGTGCTATTATTTGAACATTTCATACAAGTTAGTTCTTGAAGTAAATTGGAATCCAAAAAAGGAACAAATGTCCTACAGATCAGCCTGCTGCTAAATTGAACTACAGCATGGTATTATCGTGAAAGGAACACACAATTTGGAGTCAGAATACCTGGGGCCCAGTGTCAGTTCATCCTCTTACCATTTCAATAACTCTAGACAAGTCATTTACTTTCCTTGAAACTCAGCCTCCTCATCTGCAAAATGAAGATAATTAAAATGCCTGCTGGACCTGGCTGTAATGTGAAGATCAAGCGAAACAATGGTTGAAAGTGTAATGTCTCCCCCAACCAGATAGAAATTTGATTCATTCTTAAGTGGGGACTACTTCCTTCTGCAGCCTGCTTTGTGTGTCATAATCCTGGTTCAGCTGGTCAGGAACATGGGTAGCTATATGTCCCTGAAAGGGAACCACATGGAATTTGCCCAAGTCTGGCAGTCACACAATTGGGTCCGGTCTGCTCTGGAATATCTGGAATATCCTCTTCTGTTCTTCTAATCTCGAATTACCAATAGGTGGTACGTGACTTTGGCTGTTTACCCTGTGTCTCATACCCACATGCTTTTGTCTGAGGGGCTGAATGCTGTAGGGATGGGAGACAGGTTTTAAATGCTCCTTATGTAGAAGAGACTTATATTTTGCTAATTTATATCTGCCACAAACGGAGTCTGAGCTGAAAGCAGAATCCTGCATGTGTGCCTAACACTTCTCATGCATTACCAATCCCTTTGCAGCACCAGGAGTTCATGACATTATTATTTAACCACGTGAAACCATTAATGTGCAGATTAAAAGAGAACTTTGTGTAGTAAATCAACTCAATACCGAATTCAAATACCACTCCCCCAAATATACTCATCTCCTTGTGTCCTTTGTCCCAGTGAAAAGGAATTACCTCCTACTCAATTGCTCAAGCCAGAAGAAACCAAATAATTTCTGGTGATTTCTCCCTCCCTCTAACTTCTCTACATCCAGACATGAAGTCTTGTTTATTGTCTCTTATAAATAACCATTCAACTTGTGAACTTTTCTCTACCTTTAGGTCTAGGATTCCATCAACTATCTCTTAGAGCAGTGCTTCTCAAACTTTAATGTGTATACAAATCACCTGAAAATCTTATTCACAGAGTTTCATCTTCAATAGATCTGGGGTGAAGTCTGAGATGATTAGCAAGGCCCTAGCATAGTGGTTCTCAAAGCATGGTCCTAAAATAAGCAGCATCAATACCATCTGGGCACTTGTTGGAAATGCACATTTTGGGGCCAGACTTAGACCTACTGAATCAGAAATCCTGGGAGTGGAGCCCAGCTTTTAACAAGCCCTTCAGGGGGTTCTGATGCATACAAGTTGGAGAACCATTGCCACACAGACCATCCCAATGGCCTCTTAATTGGTCTCCAAAGCTCCAGTTTTGACCTCCTCCAATCCATTCCTTCCAGTTCTCTGAGACCTCTCGGGAGGTCCTAAAGGGCAAACCTATTTTCATAATAATACTAAGACTTTATTTGTCCTTTTTACTCTTATTCTCTCACAAGTATACAGGGGAAATTTCAAGAGGCAACATGATGTAAAGTGATATCACTGTTCTGAAATATGTATTTGTGCATTCTAGAATGTTCTAAGGGAGCAAGTAAAAATACATGCATTTTCAGAGTTTACCTTATACCCAGAACTGAGTGCTCTTACTGGCTATCTAGGTTATGCAAACCATAATCTTTGTAACCTTCTTATCATTTAATAAATTGTTATTTGGAAATCTAGAAGTTTTGTATCTATGTGAAAATATATGAAGTGAATATATTTTGTAGTCTTATTTTGCAATAACACTTTAAAATATTTTTTGAAGAATATAAATTTTAAATTTTTTCTATAACTTATTGGACGTATTATACAATAAGATAAAATTTATTTGCAACATGTTTTTCTGATATTTAAGAATGGATGATTGGCTTTGAAAAAGGAGATTAGAAGACTTACTTCACCAACCCACAGCAGCAATGTCTATGTCTGAAACTGATAAAAACATGTCAAAACAACTTATCACAGAGTTCTGGCTCATGGAAGAGAGGGATCTACTCTGTAGATTACAACTGTAATTAAGAAACAAATATACAACAAAAGCTGTCTTTTCCTTGACCTTATAGACATGCATAATTTATCTTGTTTTTCTGATGCAAAAGAACATTTTGGAATAGGATATTAGAGTGTAAGTTAAATTGTAGAGTCATCTTGAAATTAATTATTTGGAGTTTAAAGAAAATGAAATTAAACATTTAAAGTAAATGTTATGAGCTCTTTAAAAGTCAAAAGTGTTTGTTATGGCTTTTCCAAATAGAAACGAAAAACGCACTGAAACATACTGTAGGGTAAGTTACTGCATTATATTAGCTGTAGAAGTACACACAATAGTGGAAAAACTAATAAATCCCTGTAGAGGCCGGCATGATGGCTCACACTTGTAATCCTAGCACTTTGGGAGGCTGAGGCGGGCGGATCACTTGAGGTCAGGAGTTTGAAACCAGCTTGGCCAACATGGTGAAACCCTGTCTCTACTAAAAATACAAAAAAAAAAAAAAAATTAGCCAGGCTTGGTGGCAGGCACCTGTAATCCCAGCTACTTGGGAGGCTGAGGCAGGAGAATTGCTTGAACCCAGGAGGTGGAGGTTGCGGTGAGCCGAGATCACACCACTGCACTCCAGCCTGGGGAAAAGAGCGAGACTCCCTCTCAAAAAAAATAAAAAATAAAAAATAAACCCCTGTAGATTTGACATTGCTGAATGCCTGCTGGGTGAAAAGTCATAGAAGAAATCATGCCACTCTCCAATGATTGAGAAACAAACTCATCAAATAAAAGGTTTACTTGCAAACATAAAGCCCTCTTTAGTTAATGTCTCTTCTGCAGAATGTGTTTTTGCCTTATAAATGGACAAATCTACAGATTTGGGGTGGAATTGCTGTTTTGCTTATATTCATCCAGTATTAAGCACTAACTAATCATTAAAGAAGATCTATTATGTGAAAGCTTTGGGAAAAAAAACCATGAGTGGTGCTGAAATATTCAAAATGTTAAATAGCATTGTTAAAATTCATGGTTTTCCCTCAAACAAATGTGATGACATTTGCACTGATGCAAAAGCTATGGTGGGTAAAACTGCTTGCACCTTATCATGAGTCAGGGTAGTGACACCAAACTGCAATAGTAGTCATTGTAGTTTTCACTGCCAAGCACACACATTTTTAAAAAAGCTAGTTTCACTTAAGAATATACTTGAAGAGGCAGTAAAAGTTAATTTCATCAAATCTTCACCCTTGACTACATGTCTTTTTTGATATTATGTGTGATGAAATGGGAAGTATGCATAAAGTACTTCTGGTACATACTAAAGTATGATGGTCATCTAGAGGAAAAGCACAAGTGTGATTGACTTGTGAGATGAACTAAACACTTTTTAAATGTAACACTATTTTTACTTGAAAGAAAAACTGACAGACAAACTCTTATTCAAACTCAAGTATTTTGTAGGCATTTTCTTGGAAATGAACAAAGCAAGCCTGTTACTTCAAGGAAAACAACTGACAGTGTTCATAGCCAATGATAGAATTTGCACTTTCAGGTGAAAATTAGAATTTGGGAAAACTTGTTATCTTCTACTATGAAACTTGACAGCTTCCCAATACCTGAAGGCTTTGCTGATGAGAACAGAGGTGACACTAATGAATATGAGTTTTGACGTTACATAATGAAGTGTGTTAATATTTGGAAAATCGGCATAACTCAGTGAGCCAAAATTTTTCAAATGACCAAGGCGCCATAATGGAAAAATCACACAATGACTAATAATTCACCCAAAATGTAAGATAGATTTTAACATAACAGAAAATGAAAAGTCAATTGATATGTTTGCAGCTTCCATATTGTAACTAACCTTTAAGAAACTATCACTTGCCAACTTCTTGTACAGTATCAGAGAAAATATCCCTAATTGTCAAAAAAGGGTATTAGGACACAGTTCTTCTTCCAACTGTATATATTTGTGAGACCAAATTTTCCTCAGTCAAACCAGATTGAGTGCAGAAGAAGATACGAGAATCCAGCTGTCTACCATTAAGGAAAAAATTAAAGAGATTTGCAAAAATGTAAAACAATGCTATTCTTTCCACTAAAGTATTTTATTTTGGAAAGCATATCTTGAAAAAACACATATGAGTGTCTGATTCCTTTATTATTAACTTTAAATGAATTAGTAAGTAAATACTTTTAATATTCCTAGTTTTAATGTCTAATACAGCAAATAACAATAGATATAACTCCATCGACATCTCTTTGGGGTCCTGTATAGCTTTTAAGAATGTAAAGGGTCCTGATACCATAATCTCTGCTCTACACTAACATCCAAAATAATCTGAAAATAATAATTTATAAGTACATTATAAATTAAATTATTTATAAATAAATAAAATGGCATTAATGAATAACATATTAATTCATCACCTACTATGTGCTGGACAGTGTTTTAAGTGCTCCTCCATAAAAGCAATGAGAAAATTGGCAAAAACATTCAGAACCAACTTCTTTGGAGCTCTGGAATTTAATAAAAGTATTTGCAGCAATCCGAGAAGCATTTATTCAAGAAAATGGCTGAATGTCAGTAGGAACAGTGAGCGTTGTGGCATTTTAACTTCCCTATTCTCATTCCTCCTCTCCAGTTCTGAAGTACTTTTGAAAACTAACAGCCCACATTCATGGTGAAATCTAGCATCCTGGCAGCCACTGGAGGGAGCAGAATGGGGTTTGTAATGGTTAATACTGAATGTCAACTTGATTAGATTGAAGGGTGCAAAGTATTGTTCCTGGGTGTGTCTGTGAGGGTGTTGCAAAGGAGATTAACATTTCAGTCAGTGGACTGGGAGAGGCAGACACAACCTCAATCTCTGTGGGCACCATTTAATCAGCTGTCAGTGTGACTAGAATAAAGCAGGCAGAAGAATGTGGAAGGCACTAGACTAGCTGAGTCTTCTGGCCTTCATCTTTCTCCTGTGCTGGATGCTTCCTGCCCTTGAACATCAGACTCCAAGTTCTTCAGCTTTTGGACTCTTGGACTTAACACCAGTGGTTTGCCAGGGGCACTTGGGCCTTTGGCCACAGACTGAAGGCTGCACTGTCAGCTTCCCTATTTTGAGGTTTTGGGACTTGGACTGGCTTCCTTGCTCCTCAGCTTGCAGATGGCCTATTGTGGGACTTCATCTTGTGACTGTGTGAGTCAATACTCCTTAATAAACTCCCTTTCATATATGCATCTATCCTATTAGTTCTGTCTCTCTAGAGAACCCTGACAGGTTGGAGTTCTTTCAAAGCTACACTCAGTAAACTGTAATTATTTGACCTGTCTGATGGTTACCTAAAATACCCCATTTGCAAGGCTGTTTTTATTTGAACTGATATTGAGCTCACCTGTGCAAAAGCCTTTTCCCTGGAGACATCTGCTGAACTCAATTAGAGGTAATTATTTTACTTTGTAGCTGCCTGAAGCAAGGGGACAATAGTTAGAGCAAATAATAGGCTAACCAAAAAATTTTCAGGAAAATCCAGGTAATGAGATGTCCATAAGTGCTATAAAAGCTACATATTCCTGGGGATCTAGTGGGTTACACTCAAGCATAAGGCTGTGTGCATGCCAGATCAAGAAAGATCTGAGAAAGCCCTATTCCCTCACCTTTGACTGACCTTGAGGTTCTGTGCAAGGAAGTGAAGGCTAAGGCAGGGTCTTCAACTGCTAGGCTGAATGTTAAAGGTGTGCCCAGCATACACAAAGAGCACTTCAGCAAAGACTGAGAGACTTACTGGTTCCAGAAAGTTAAGGAAAACACTGTTCAATCATTAACTTACTACCACTAAGCTAACTGAACAAAGACTTCAACGGCTACACATGACAAAGAATACAGACTTTACAGAATTGGTTGAGAAAAGTTACAAAGAAATAAGAACTACCACCACAATAACAAACACCAACAACAATGCCTGAGGATAGGGGAGAATCTGATTTCCAGAGATACTACATTATATTCTTTAAATATCTAGTTTTTGACAAAAAAAATTACAAGAGATGTAAAGAAATAAGAAAGCATGGCCCATCCACAGGAAAAAAATCAATCAACAGACACTGTCTCTCAGGAAGCCCAGATATGGGCTTTATTAGACAAAAAACTTTAAATTAGCCATTTTAAATATGTTCAAACACTTAAAGGAAACAATGCCTAAAGAACTAAAAGACGGTAGGAGAATGATGCCTTGATAGGCAAAAAGATAGAAATTACTTTTTTTAAAGAAGAACCAAATAGAAATTCTGGAATTGAAAATTGTAATAACTAAAATTAAAAGTTCATTAATGGGGCTTAGCAGGAAATTTTAGCATGCAAAAGAAACAATAATCACATTTGAAGATAGATCAATTTAAATTTTCCTATCTGAGGAAGACAAAGAAAAAAGAATTAAGGAAAATGAGTAGCACCTCAGAATCCTGTGGAACACCAGTAAGTGTACCAACATACATATAATGGAAGTTTCAGAGAGAGAAGAGAGAAAGAAAAAGGCAGAAAGAGTACTTGAAGAAATAATGGCTAAAAGCTTCCCAAATTTGATGCAAAACATTAATCCACACATCCAAGAAACTCAGTGAATTCCAAGTAGACACATAATAATCAAAATGTCAAAAGACAAAGATAATCTTGAAAGCAGCAAGAGAGAAGTAATTCATTGCATTCAAAGGGCCCTCAATAAGATTAACAGTTGCTTTTTTTTTTCTTGTTTTTTAATTTTTTGAGACAATATCTTGCTCTGTCGCCCAGGCTGGAGGGCAGTGGCATGATCTCAACTCATTGCAACCTCTTCCTCCAGGGTTCAAGCGATTCTTATGCCTCAGCCTCACGAGTAGCTGGAATTACAAGGCACATGCCACCAAGATCGGCTAATTTTTGTATTTTTGGTAGAGACGGGGTTTCACCATGTTGGCCAGGCTGGTCTCAAACTCGTGGCATCAAGTGATCTGCCCACCTCAGCCTCCCAAAATGCTGAGATTATAGGTATGAGCCACCGCACCTGGCTATAGTTGCTTTCTCTTCAGAAAGTATAAACACAAGAAGGCAATGGGATTAAGGGAGGAGACCACCCCTCATATTGTCTTATGCCCAATTTCTGCCTCCAAAGAAAGAAGAAGTAAAAGCTAAAAGGCAGAAATGAAATCCACAAGCAGACAGCCCGGTACCACACCCTGGGCCTGGTAGTTAAAGATCGACCTCTGACCTAATTGGTTATGTTATCTATAGATTACAGACATTATATAGAAAAGCACTGTGAAAATCCCTGTCCTGTTCTGTTCCGTTCTAATTACCAGTGCATGAAGCCCCCAGTCACGCACCCCCTGCTTGCTCAATCAATCACAACCCTCTCACGAGGACCCCCTTAGAGTTGTGAGCCCTTAAAAGGGACTGGAATTGCTCACTCGGGAAGCTTGGTTGTTGGAGACGTGAGTCTTGCCAAAGCTCCTGGCTGAATAAAGCCCTTCCTTCTTTAACTCGGTGTCTGAGGGGTTTTGTCTGTGGCTTGTCCTGCTACAGGATGATATATTCAAAGCACTGAAAGGAAAAAAACATCACCCAAGAACTCTATGATCATCAGAAGTATACATGAAAAATGAAAGTGAAATTAAGGCATTCCCAGATAAAGAAAAATTGAGAGAGCTTATCACTAGCAAATATATACCACAAGGAACACTAGAAGGAGTCCTTCAGTATGCATCCTGTAACGTAATTCACACAAAGAAATAAGGCTGAGGTGGAAGGATTGCTTGATACCAGGAGGTGGAAGCTGCAGTGAGCCATGATTGTGCCACTGCCCTCCAGCCTGGGCAACAGAGTGAGACCCTGTCTCTAGAAAAAAAGAGAAAGAAAGAAGAAACATCCACAAAGTTTACTATATAGGTTAATATGGAAAACAGTATAAATATATTTTTGGTTATAACTCTTTTTTCCACCTATCTGATTTAAAACACAACTGCATAAGCAATAATTATAAATCTGTGTTGATCGGAATACAATGTTTGAAAATGTAATTTGTATGACAGTAACAGCACAAGAAGGGGGAAGGGAATTGAGCTTTACAGAAAAAAAGGGATTTACATGCTATTAAAATCAAGTTGGTATTAATCCAAATTAGATTGTTATAAAACGTTAGTTGCAATTTCCAGGGCAACCCCTAAGAAAATAACTTTAAAAATATGGTTAAAAATGATAGGAGAATAAAACCATTACCCTAGAAAATAACTATTTAACACAAAAGAAGGCAATACTGGACAAACTGAGAAACAAGACATAAGGCATTTAGAAATCAAGTAGAAAATGACAGATATAAATCTTACCTTATTTCATTACTTATTCATTATTACTCGTTTTATTACATTAAATACAAATGGATTGAACACTACAATCAGAAGGCAGGGATGGGCAAAATAGATTTAAACCAACATGATGCAAGTCTATGCTGTCTACAAGAGACACACTTTAGATTCAAAGACACAAATACGTTGAAAGTAAAGGATAGAAAAAGATATACCAACTAGAATCAATAGACATCAAGAGTGGCTGTACTAATGTTGGGGAAAATACCAGACTTTGAGACAAAACTTGTTACTAGGGAAAAAGAAAGACATTTTATAAAGATAAATGTGTCAATCTATCAGGAAGATAGAATAATTATCAACATATATGTACATGAGCCCAAAATATATGAAGTAAAACTACCAGAATTGAAGGGAGAAATAGATCATTAAAAAACAATATTTGGAGTCTCCAATTCCCCACTTTCAATAATGGATAGTTCAAACAACTAGGCAGAATATAAAGGAAATGGAAGATTTTAACAACACTATAAGCCAACTAGATCAAACAGACATCTATAGAACACTCCATACAACAGTGGTAAAACACAATTCTCTACTACACGTGGAACGTTCTTCAGTACAGGGTACGTGTTGGGCCACAAAACGAGTCTCAAATTTAAAAAGTTTGAAATCATACATTTTCTGACCACAATGGAATAAAATTAGAAAACAATAACAGAAGAAAATTTGGGAAATTCACGAATATGTGGAAATTAAACATACATACTCCTAAATAACCAATGGGCCAAAGATGAAATGATAAGGGAAATTAGAAAACCCTATGAGGTAAATGAAAATGAAAACACAACTTAACAAAAATTATCATATGTAGAGAAGGCAGTGCTTAGAAATTTATGGCTGTATTTTTTCATGTGTTTTTTGGCTGCATAAATGTCTTCTTTTGAGAAATGTCTGTTCATGTCCTTCGCCCACTAGATGACGAGTTAGTGGGTGCAGTGCACCAGCATGGCACAGGTATACATACGTAACTAACCTGCACAATGTGCACATGTACCCTAAAACTTAAAGTATAATAAAAAAAAAAAAAATAAAAAAAAGAAATTTATGGCTGTAAATGCCTATATTAAAGAGAAGGACTTTAAACAAAATAAATAAATGGGACCTAATTAAACTAAAAAGCTTCTGTATAGCAAAATAAATAATCAGCAGAATAAATAGACAACCCACAGAGTGGGAGAAAATATTTGCAAACTCTGCATTCAACAAAGGACTAACATCCAGAATCTACAAGGAACTCGAATCAGAAAGAAAAAACAAATAGTCCCAGCAAAAGGTGGGCAAAGGACATGAATAGACAATTCTCAAAAGAAGACAGACAAATGGCCAACAAACATATGAAAAAATGCTCAACATTATATCAGAGAAATGCAAATTCAAACCACAATGAGATACCACCTTACTCCTGCAAGAATGGCCATAATTTAAAAATAAAAAAATAATAGATGTTGGTGTAGATGTGGTGAAAAGGGAACACTTCTACACTGCTGGTGGGAATGTAAACTAGTACAGCCACTATGGAAAACAGTATGGAGATTCCTTACAGAACTATCATTTGATCCAGCAATCCCACTACTGGGTATCTATCCAATATATGAAAAAGACACTTGTACACACGTTTATAGCAGCATAATTTGCAATTGCAAAAATATGGAACCAACCTAAATGCCTGATATGGTTTCGCTGTGTCCCCACCGACATCTTATCTTGAGTTCCCACATGTTGTGGGAGGGCCCTGGTGGGAGGTAATTGAATCATGGGGGCAAGTCTTTCCCATGCTGTTCTCCTGATAGTGAATAAGTCTCATGAGATCCGATGGTTTTATAAAGAGGAGTTCCTCTGTACAAGCTGTCTCTTTTTGCCTGCCACCATCCATGTAAGATGTGACTTGCTCCTCCTTTCCTTCTGCTATGATTGTGAGGCTTCTCCAGCCACATGGAACTGTAAGTCCATTAAACCTCTTTCTTTTGTAAATTGCCCAGTCTTGGGTATGTCTTTATCAGCAGCATGAAAACAAACTAATACAATGCTCATCAACTAACAAGTGGATAAAGAAAATATGATATATATACACCATGGAATACTATTCAGCCATATAAAGAAACAAAATAATGACATTTGTAGCAAGCTGGATGGAAATAAAGACCATTATTCTAAGTGAAGTAACTCAGGAATGGAAAACCAAATAGCATATGTTCTCACTTATAAGTGGGAGCTAAGCTATGAGGACGCAAAGGCATAAGAATGATATAATGGACTTTGGGGACTCAGGGGGAAGGGTGAGTGGGGTAAGGAATAAAATACTACACATTGGGTACAGTGTACACTGCTCAGGTGATGGATGCACCAAAATCTCACAAATCACCATTAAAGAACTTCTCCATGTAACCAAAAACCACCTGTTCCCCAAAAACTATTGAAATAAAAATTTTTAAAAAATAATGAGAAGGGAGATCCCAAATCAGTAACTTAAGCTTCTACCTTAAGAAACTAGAAAAAAAAATAGCAAAGTAAACACCCAAACCAAGCAGACAGAAATATAGACTAAAATGGAAATAACTGAAATAGAGAATAGAAAAACATTAGAGAAAATGAATAAAACTAAAAGCTGGTTCTTTGAAAAGATCAACAAAACTGATAAACCTTTAGCTAGATTGATAAAGAAAAAAGAGAAAAGACCCAAATCACTAAAATCAGGAATGAGAGCAAGGACACTACTAGTAACTTCACAGAAATAAAAAAAAAATGATCATAAGAGAATACTATGAACAACTTTATGCCAAAAAGTAGATAACTTTGATGAAATGGACAAATTCC
Source organism: Pan paniscus (assembly GCF_029289425.2). NCBI lineage: Eukaryota > Metazoa > Chordata > Mammalia > Primates > Hominidae > Pan > Pan paniscus. The sequence continues at coordinate 133,153,173 of NC_073272.2, forward strand.
TAGAAAAACTCAAGAAGAAATAGAAAATGAATAGATTCATAAATAAAGAGGCTGAATTATTAATTTAAAAAGCCCAGGTCCAGAGGCTTCACTGGTGAGTTTTAGCAAACATTCAAAGAATTAACACCAATCCTTCATAAACTCTTCCCAAAAATAGAAAAGGTAGAACACTTCCCAACCCATTCTCTGAGGCCAGTATTACCCTGATACCAAAATTAGACAAAGACATCCTAAGAAAAGAAAACTACAGACCAACATCATTTATGAAGATAGGCTTAAAAATCCCCAACAGAATCCTAGCAAGGCTATTCCAGTAACATACCCCTGAATTTGGACCCCTACTTCACACCATATACCAAAATTAAATAACAATTAAGTGCTAAATCTGTAAAACTCTTAAATAAAAATTTTGTACATTTTTGTAATCCTGGATTTGACAATGTCCTCTTAGATATGACAATGAAAGCACAAATAACCAAAGCAAAAAAATAGATGAAATGGACTTCATAAAAATTAAAGCACTTTGGGGCTTCAAAGGAAACTATTAAGAAAATGAAAAGACAACCTACAGAATGAGAGATAATGTTCTCAAATCATATATCTAATAAGGATCTAGTACTCTAAATACAAAAGGAACTCTTACACCTCAACAATAAAATCATAATATTATTATGCATACAGATACAGTCTGATGAGCCCCTTTATAGTCTGTAACTTATCTGATATTGACTAATACGTACCTGTATTTCATTTTTCAAAGTTTGTTACTATTCACCTGTCTGTTCCTATTTATCATATACAATTAAGACTTGAGTCTGATTTAAGATGTTTTTTTCTGGGAATGCATGGGAATGGCATATAAAACCAGGATTGACTATCATGGAACATTACATACCACCCTATCACAGAACCCCAAATCACATAAAACAATGTCACTGCCTTTCCAATTTACAAGGTTCAGAGTACAAGATACCACCACATAGCACGGTATGTTAGAAGAGGCCAAATTTTGATCTTATTTTCTCACTGTCATTCAATTATTAAAGGCTAAAGGAGTATTACAGGCTATAAAGGAAAATATTAAAGTGCAACATATGTCGTTTTCATAATTCATTTGTCATCCAAATAGTATAAAACACTATATTTAACCGGGCATCATTCCTAAAATTGTACAGGAAGCTTTGTACCTGGTAGGCAGCAGTGCCGTTGCAAAATTGCTCTGATTGTAACTTCAGCCAATCCGATTAGCCACAGTCCATCTAAATGAAGATATCATCTCTGACCAATACCTTGGGTCTCTGTTGATTGCCTTGCACTGTAAGCAGACCTCTGCTGATTGGTTTTAGCAAAAGTTGTAATCAGAATGGCTGAGAAACACTTCTGAGATGAATTTTGAAAAGGATATGATTGAAAGGAGAGGAAAAAAAATCAGGTGAATTGAGAAGAGTCTGACCCCTGAACAAAAACAGCACAAAGAGACTCATCTTGCACATTTCCCTCTGTGACAGCAGCATTACACATTGCTATCGTCCCGGGCCTTCCTGTCTACAGATGTTATTTTCACTTTCCTCCGATCGCTTCTTTTGATCAGTTCCTAAAATGTCAGTCATGGTTTCTTCCACTTAGAATTGACTTCTCTCTTTGCCCATTCTATCAATGAGGTGACACTATTTTGGCAGCTTGTGATTTCCCCCCTAGTATTTGCACAACTTCAGCTGCCCAATAAAACTTTGTGCATCATCTAAAACTGGCTTTCCCCTGTTGCCTTCCATATGTCTAGACTCACAGACACATGGACATCGGAGCTGGCAGAGACTGTGTGACTAGTTAGGGCAATTCTCCCTTCTACAGGTAGGGAACTGAGGCCCAGAAAAGGGCAGGGACTTGCACATGGCCTGCTTCTGGAATTCTTCCTCAGTTGAATTTCACTTTCAGCAAACAGAGTTCAGAGGCTTCCCCAAACTAAATGTATTTTAAACACAAACACAAATGGTAGAATGTTTCTGTTTTGTATTATCTGTGCTCCTCGCCTGATATGGTTTGGATGTTTGTCCCCTCCAAATCTCATGTTGAAATGTGATCTCCCATGTTGAAAGTGAAGCCAGATAGGAGGTGTTTGGGTCATGAGGGCAGATCTTTCATATATGTCTTGGTGCCCTCCTCGAGGTAATGAGTGAGTTCTTGTTCTGAGTTCATGCAAGATCTGGTTGTTTAAAAGAATGTGTCACCTTCTCCCTCTCTCCCTTGCTCCCTCTCTTGCTATGTGAAATCTCCTGCTCTCTCTTTGCCTTCTGCCATGAGTGGAAGCTTCCTGAGGCCCTCATCAGAAGCAGATGCAGGTGCCATGCTTCTTGTACAGTCTGCAGAACCGTGAGCCAATTAAACCTCTTTTCTTTATAAATTACTCAGACTCAGGTATTCCCTTATAGCAATGCAAATGGCCTAACAGATTTCCTTACCATTAGTGTGAATAATCAAGAGATAGCTGTTTTATTGCTGTGCAGAAGGAACTGAGGGCATCCCAGACTACTTTCGTGAAATACATATAGTAGATATTCTCATAACTAACACTTAGGTTGGGCAAAGTCCTTTATTCTTTACAAAGCACTTGTCCACATTACGTTATCACATGGAGCTTTGTAACCAGCCCTGTGAGGTAAGATATCATGCCTATTTTTATCAGCTTAGGTTCCAAGAGGTTAAGTGATTGCCCAAGGCCACACAACTAGTAATGGACAAAACAGGGCCCTGAAACCAGGATCTACAACTTCAAAGCCTAATGCGTTTGCTCGTAGTCTTTACTTGAGGAAACCCTTTGGGAATAACTGAGGATCAAAGATTCAACTAGCTGAAGGTAATTACTTAGAAGCTATGGTCTTCAGGAAGATGGAAATAATAATTAACAGAAAGAGAAACAGACCTGACCAAGTGTTTTCTCTATTCCTACCTTAAGAATGAATCGTCTCAAGTGATACCTACATTATAAGAATCTCCAGTTGGACATGGGGGCTAAGGAGTAGGGTCTATTTTTCTTTATGCTGAAGAATAATGAAGACTTTGCTTGAAATGTATCTTAGGAGCCCCAATTTGAAATTTTAAAGCCACTAATCATTCTTTCTGGAACACCGAATTTGGGATGTGAATAACAAAGTCTACAGTGCTAGCCTGCTACTGAGATTGCATGCCATTGGTAAGGTCCCTTCTCTTCTCTGGGTCTCAGTTCCCCCAATTATAGAATGAAAGGGATTGAATTAAATATCACTCTCAACTCTGGAATCTTATAATTCTATTGATCTAAGAGCAGGGCTAGTGAAAGGAATGGGAAGTAATTTCCCTTTGAAAATAGAGGATGCCTCCTTTTCCTATCACCCTGCCATTTTGTTCCTGAAGAATTTGCAGTAGCCATAATAAAGGTAATACTTGGACAAGAGCTTTGCTCTTTGTGCCACAATCTTTTAACAGTCTTCATAATTGAGCATAGTAATAAGATAAACGAAAAATAAAGAAATAGCTGTTTGGAGGTCATGCATGGGGCTCCTGATAGGTATTATCAGGTCAGAAAGGCTGCAGTCTGTTAGGACAACACATTACCTCAGGCAGTTGGGGTCCAGAACAGATTTGAGGGTCAGTAAAGCAACAGAGAGTCTTCCATTGATTTCAGATGCCCTTTTATGATGCCCAGAATATTGTTAATAGAAATAATCTCAGTTCTGCTACTGATTCAATGTGGACAAATCACATAACACAAGAGAATTCTCAAAGCAAGTTGATTCTAAGAAGGAAAGGTGCTTTTGGCAAAAATTCTGGCCAGGCACAGCGGCTCATGCCTATAATCCCAGCACTTTGGGGAGGCCAAGATAGGAGGATCGCTTGAGCCCACGAGTTCGAGACCTGTCTGGGCAACACAGGGAGACCCTGTCTCTATTATTATAAAAAAAGAAAAAAATCCTGTTGTAACATCAGATTCTTCCCATGTGGGTATTGCCTGAACAATATCAGTGATTCCTATTACAAAATATTAGTAGACACAATTATGCTGTTTCCACAGTTTGCATGGCAGCTGCACAATTCCATTTGGACTAGGGACACCTGAAACACATTGTTCCACCTGAAGAAAATCAAATTACTTCATCTTGGAGTTGACTTACAGGGAGAGAAGAGCCTCAAAGACATAGGTCTAGAGGAGGGCAAGTGTGATAAAGAAATGAGTTATTGTGAATGTGACCAAACGAGGGAGGAAAAGCAACACTTGGCTACACATAACTTGTGTTAATAATTCTTCCAGCTCTTCCAAGGAATCGGCCCCCAGCCTATTATCAAGAGGAAGAGAGACAAAATGAGATTCTCACCCTTTACAACTAGGGCGCAGGTACTACTGTTGGTAACACTGCCATGGAGAACAGGCAGCTCAGACACTAGAAGTCCAATAGAGTCACTGGGAAAAGACAAGATGATGATTAGCTTCTTTTGTGTTGGCTTTCCTTTAGCAACTTTTGATGAACTGACAAATCAGCAGGCCTCTTGCTAGCAGCATAAAATCACATATATCTAGATTCAAAGAAGGGGAGTGAGACTAGACACATGAACGCTCTATCTCCTAGGTTTTATTAAAAACTCATTGCTTGGTGCTAAGAAATATCACAAAAGATTGCTTTTCTAATAAAGGCAATCTCTTCATTCTCTGTTTGCTTATCTAGGTTTCTGTAATACAAAACAGTATCTGCCTCACGTCCTGCCATCCTGCCAGAGCTAATAACATACATGAATCAGAAATGGATTGTTTTGATCCAAACATTGGCAGCTGGGTAACAAAAAAACCTAGCATTCAGGTTACAACTCCTCTGCAAAAGGCTGCTGGGTAGGGCTCCCTTAGGACATTGTCTCAAATATCAACTGTAAGACAGGGAATCCAGATTAACGAGTCATCATAAACACTGAAAAAGCAAATAATGATAATAAAGACACAGGAAGTAGCAATGACTACATGAAGTTAGCATTCAGTTGTCTCGATCACTCTAAAAATACTGCTTGTACAAATGTCTAAAGAGCAAACCAGCCTGTTAGGAATTCCCTGGAGTCTTTTTGCTGTCCCCTAATTATTCACTTCCGTAATCACTCATCTGCCAACTCTCTCAACCTCTTCTTATGGAGTCCCTCTCAGCAGGCAGTCACTCTCTTATTACTCCACCTTCCTACTCTTGATCCCATGTGCTCAAATATTCCTTCTCCCCTTCTTCCCACCTGCTTCCAGGTTCACAAATCTTTCTGTTGGCTCTCATTTCTCCAAAAAACAAAACAAAACAAAACAAAACAAAAACAAACAAACCGAGTGGCCACACTGGCCACTGTAAAAGCTGGAGCACCCATGTGCTCTTCCTATCAGGAAACTCCCTCCGCACCTGGATTTCCTACTTTCTGATTTGCTCCTCTCTGCATATTGACTTCATGACTGACACCTGTATGTTCCTTGTATTTGCTCCTAGGTTACAGACTCAGCAACATGGGCCAGGAAGCAAGATGCTTGACTTGAGTTTCTGTTTCCAGGTCTCCTGCTTCTTCTCAAAGGGAAAGGCAATAAGGGAAAGGCAATATTTTACTCCTCTAAGCCTCAGTTTCCTCATCTGTAAAATGAGGGAAATAAGAAGTTCCACTTTATGTGTTTGTGGTGAGGGTTAAATGAATGAATATATATGAAGTGTCTAGCACAAAGTTTGGTACATGAAAGGCACTTAATAAGCTGCAGTTCCCTTTTCCCCCATCTTTATGACATGCCAACCTTCTCACACCATCTTTTAAAATTTTAAAAAGTGATATGTGGGCTGTGTGCGGTGGCTCACGCCTGTAATCCTAGCACTTCGGGAGGCTGAGGTGGGTGGATCACTTGAGGTCAGGAGTTCGAAACCAGCCTGGCAAACATGGTGAAACCCCGTCTCTACTAAAAATATATAAAAAAATTAGCCGGGCATGGTGGCAGGTGCCTGTAATCCCAGCTACTCATGAGGCTGAGGCAGGAGAATCACTTGAACCCGGGAAGTAGAGGTTGCAGTGAGCCGAGATTGCGCCATTGCACTCCAGCCTGGGCAACAAGAACGAAACACTGTCTCAAAAAAAAAAAAAAAAAGTGATATGTGGCAACTTTTAACATACTTCATATTCTTCCTTTTGACTCCTTTGCCATGGTTATTTCCAGATCCCTGTTCTCCTCTACATGCATCTCCCCATCTGGTTATCTGTTTCTTCACTGGTAAAAGAATGAGATTGGACTAAATAATCTCTAAGGATCTTGCAAGTAGCACCACTGTGGCCACAGCCTGGGTTCCAATGTTTCTTAGGCAATCAAATGTTATAACTACTTCCTCATAAATAAGTTAGATAATGATAGCACATCATAAAGGAAATTATACAAAATTCTGAAAGGCATTTTTTTGTTCTGAATTTGTCTCTGATCAGGGGAAACAGCATGAGAAATAGTTAAAGGAAAGGCATTTGTCATTTCAATGAAAATCTCTGGAAAGCAAATACTTATTACTACAATCTAGATGAAGCCTTGGCCTTTTGATTAAAAACGTGAAGCTGACATATGGTGCCTCCCCATGCCCAAGGAAACAAGCCTTCTAGGTTCCATTTATTTGCTTCTGAAAGTTTTATTGAGTTTCCACTTTGAGTCCTGCAACCTATCTTAAAGGCAAGGGAAAGGTGCAAGGCTGGCTTCAGTTCTCCCCACATGCAAACAGCTACACACCCATGCCAGTGGCCTACGTGTCAATGAAGACCCTTTTGGCTTCACTTCTCAGATCAGCTAAAGATTGGCCTCTGGAGACAAAACACCCTGTAGCAGGTTTTCCCTTAAAAGGACATTGCAATCTGCTCTTACCAGTGCATTTTTCTTGAAGAAGAATGAGAAGGAGAAGGAGAAAGGAGGAGGAGGGAAGGAAAGAAGGAGTGAAGGAAAGAAGGAGAAGATGAAGGAGGAGAATTTAGATAGGAAACACAGTTACCTTCTAGGATATGTAATTCTCAAATATGAACCAGAAGTCATCATATGAATCTCTGCTGTCACAAAGTGTTGATTTAGAACACCCCCTACTCAATATGTTTATCCAACTCTATTCCTGCTAACTTAAAGTCCACCAGTCCGGCCTAGTGGCCTCTCAGCACTGTATCTATGCAGGTCATTTGGCTTAGTATCTCCTTTAGCAATGTTCTCTACAAAGACTGGCTATGGCTTGACTTTTGTGGCTATGAATCCAATTTGAGACAACAAATACATTTTACTGCAGAAGCTAGCAATTAGCTATTTGTATGCAATTTATGATTAAATATAACCTGAGTCTTGAAGGGCAATATGCTGAAAAGCTGTGCATTAGCTTTTCCACCAGTGACTTCACAGAGGCTTTTATAAAATTAACTACTCATAAAAGTTAAGTAGAAAAATATTGATGATGTTCAGGTCTCTTAATTAGTTCTATATCCCCCTAATAGTCTAAAAGCAAAGGTACACTTTTATAGAAAACAGTTTCTTTAGAAAAAGGACCAGTTTTTTCACTCCCAAACCTTTTGTTTTCTTTTCTGGAACTAGTCCAGGGCCTCCCAGACTTATAAGCTCCTGTGTCCAAACGTCCCATATATGCAGGTGGCTGGTCCAGTGTGGGAGGCCTGACTTCTCTAGCCACCATGTTACCCTCTTGCTGCCAGAGCCATCTTTAGTGGGGCTTCAGGGAAGGCAGTATAACAGCATCCTTGCTCCCAGGGTCAATGTTAGGTCTCAGGATTTGAGTGGTTTGGTACTGCTCAGAACATGTATCTGGGCCATCAAATGAGTTCCGGACTGGAGTAAAAAGGACCCTATTCCCTCCATTATTCCTCAGTCTCCACCCAAGCCCTAAGTTTCCTTTGTTCCTTCCCAGCAGTCATCTATTTCTCACAGACCCTTCCCTCACCCCTTCAGTGGTTAGAAGAGTTTTCATTCAGGGGGAATTCCTCTAGGACAAGTTCCCTGTCCTACCCAGGCTGGGTTAAATAATACTCCCTTAATCTGTGCGATCATAATGCCTGGGCATAGGCTGATCTCTGTTTCTGTGACTCTCACTAGACTATGAACTCTCTTGAGGGCAGGTGCTGGCTTTTACATCTCTCTATCTGTATTACATATCTAGTGAAGAACATATCAAAAGTACTCAACAAATATGTATTGAGTATATAGACGAAGCTGTGACCTTGGCAGTATTGGCTACTGCTACTTAGCTAAGCATTTGCTACTGGGGAGAAACCTTATCAAATGAAGTCAGCTCTCTAAAATTAACCAGGTAACAAAAGAATCTTCATACACATTGTCAAACATTTAAATGTAACATTCAAAGGTTCTTTTCTACGCATATTTTTAAGCATTAGTTTAATTAACGCTGATACTTTGAAAGTCCTAGAAATAATCAGAATCATTAATGTCAGCCTGACAAAGGTATAAAGAAAGTTTCTGTAATATAGACCAAAGTGCTTTCACAAGATTGTCTGGAAATAAATAGCTCACTGTGAAATTTATGACTTGCTTTATATATTAATCAACGATACAGTGATGCTCTAACAAGGTTAAAAGTGTTCTCTGATTTCCATTATAAAGACAATTTCAATCAAGCAGTCTAACAGTCTAATAGTGTAGGTCATTCTATAATTCAATTGTACTAATGACTGTGGCATGCATGCAAACAACAAAATAAAACAGGCTGAGAGACCAAACCTAGAAAAAATGCTTTATTAAAAAAACAATGATTTGCATCTCACATTTTCAATGACCTTTATAGTACTCATCTGCAAATGAAATAGAATCATTCCTCATGGCCCAACAGATACCTTTTGTTCCTGCCCATCCATTTCATGTAAATTATATATGTTGACCTTTAATTGGCTATAACTGAAGCACATTTTGAGAAACACTTTTATATTGATTTGCTTAGACTTATGCAACAGTCAAAGCTGAGAGAAACAAGACTGAAAGTTTTTATTCACTATTTCTATAGTGAGCCGTATTTCAGAGGTTCTCCTAGTCTCAATTGCGTATTTATATTTGATTCCTTCATCATAAACAATTTCTCAGGTAACCTGTAAAAACACAGGTCCGAAAATATCTTGGCAAGAAATGTCATCTTCTGCCTATGTTATTTCTCTTTTTCACATAAAAATGCTCATAATAGTCTGTGCATTGAAATACATACTAATGTTGCATCTATTGTGATTTCTAGGAATCCTACAATCAAAAAGCAGAGAAAATCAAGAAGCATCTTAGATGCTAATTTGAATATTTTTAGGTAGCAGAAGATACAATAAGTCTAAAAATAAGCCTTAGAAGCATACAATGTCATATATATAAAAAAAAAAGGAAGGTATGGCAGAAAGAATACTGGTGTTATTGCCAGAAGCCATGTTTTAGTTCTGGTTTGACATTAACTGGTTGATCTTTGGCAATTCCTTTGCCTTAAATCATATGCCTCAGTTTTCTAGTCTTCAAAATGAAGAAACAAAACTAGATATTTGAGGGCCATTCCAGATGTCATTCTCTACCTCTAAATGGAAAGTAAAGAAGAAATGATTTTTTAAAAACCACAAACTTTAGGTAAGAGGAAGGAGAGACAAGGATAAGTGAGGATACTTTACAGGATCAGAGATGAGGAGAAAATTTTGATAACAGAAACAAAGGTCCTAATCCAAGGACAGTATTTCTCTAGGATGTTTTGAAGAACAGACCATTAAGGGAAGCTTGTAATTTCAGAGGATACCTCCCATGGCACCTCTAACAGAGAAGAACCCTGGTTTACATAAATGCCATGGGGCTAATCCAAAAAAAAATTTCCAGGTCATATGGCCTTTCTTGGACATGTGTGCATGGGTGACTTTGGACTATTTATCTATATTTCTAGACTTAAGCATTTCACTTTCCCCTGTAAGTTGATTTTTAAATTAGCCATATAGTACAAAAGCAAACTTCTTGAAGTATTTACAGATTTTTTCTTTGATCATAGAACTTGTAGATGCTACAAAAATACCCATTTAGCATTTGTTTTTCTTTTCTTCACAAAAGGCAGCCATATCTCACTTGCTTACTTTGCCATATTTCTAACCCTCACTTTTCTATTTTGCTGGTTTGTCTACTACGTTTTTTTCTTTGATCATAGAACTTGTAGATGCTACAAAAGTACCCACTTAGTATTTGTTTTTCTTGTCTTCACAAAAGGCAGCCATATCTCACTTGATTACTTTGCCATATTTCTAACCCTCACTTTTCTACTTTGCTGGTTTGTCTACTACACCCAACCAACTAAATCTCCCTATTCTGCCTTGAAAAGATAAAACAAGGAAATGTCTGCCCTGTCTACGTTAAGCCTTCCTAGTTGCTGGGCTGATAGGTTTGTTTCCTTTTTCATCCAATAGCCTCTTTCATTCTGCAGAGTAGAGCTCCCCCAATAGATGTCTTCACTTGCTGCTTCTTGAAAACTATGCATTGCCTTACAAATTGCATTCAATGAGTATTTTGTTCTTCCTCTTTTGCTGTCACTTTCAAATCCAAGGCCAGGATCCAGGATAGTTGGCTGTGGTGGACGTGAGATAGGGTTTCTGGCTAATACTTAGTCTAAATGCTGTATTACGAGAAGTGTGTGAAGGAAATAAAGGAGAAACAGGTAGGTAATTTAGATCCTGGGAAGACTGATGGCCTGTACAATCAGGATGCAAGGTTCAGAGACCCAGATAAGGATCTATGAAACATGAGATCAGGGACCCAATCACAAAATCTGGGAAAAAAGAAAGCAGCATCCACACACAGTCTGATTGGCGGGCTCATGAAAGGAGCAAAAAGGGAACTTGAATCTTAAGCCACTTACTGACAAAGCCAGAGTAATAGGTGGAAATCAAAGTTGGGAGAATGGATGAGGGAACACAGAGCATTTATAACCTGAGAAAAATCAGAGGTCTAGGTTAGTTCGTCTGGGCTGCCCCAAACCTTAAACAAATAGGGTAGGCATGGAATTAATTGACTAAGGAAACTGAAGAATTGGATGGGAAAGTAAATGATAACTAATTCTTCTTTAAAAGGCAAAGGTGAGGTAAAAAAATAAGCAATTCTCAAGTGCTGAGAAACCTTTAATCATCCTTATGATAAGTCTAGTCAAGCAAAATGATGGAGAGATTAGGGCAGATATACAGATGGCTTCACTCATCTTACCACCTCCTAATTTCTGGCCAAAAAGAAAAAGAAAAACAAATACACAGTTCAGGAGAAAGAGATCTGTAGAGGATCTAAATCACCCAAATTGGCATCTGAAGTGAATGGATTCCTCCATTCCCTGTGCAGCTTTCCCCTTGCTTGGGCCTCTAATTCAGTTCTTTGGAGGCAATCCACTACAGAACCTTGGTATCAAGAGTTCACATTTCTTTCTTCCTTTTGTTTTTTTGAGACAGGATCTCACTCTGTCACCCAGGCTGCAGTGCAGTGGCACAATCGGCTCACTGCAGCCTCGACCCCCCAGCCTCAAGTGATACTCCCACCTCAGCCTCGTAAAGCTGGGACCACAGGTGCACACCACCACACCTGGCTAATTTTTGTATTTTTGTAGAGACAGAGTTTGACCATGTTGCCCAGGTTGGTCTCAACCTGAGTATACTACTCAGCCATTGAAAGGAACGAAATAAGATCTTTTGCAGCAACTTGGATGGAGCTGGAGGCCATTATTCTAAGTGAAGTAACAAAGGAGTAGAAAACCAAAAACTGTGTGTTCTCACTTGTAAGTGGGAGCTAAGCTATGAGTATATACAAAGGCATGCAAAGTGATATAATGGACTTTAGGGACTCAGAAGGGGGAGGGTGAAAGGGAAGCCAGAGACAAAAAAGAAAACTACACATTAGGTACAATATACACTACTCTGGTGATTCATGGACTAAAATCTCAGAATTCACCACTATATATTTCATCCATGTAACAAAAAACTACTTGCACCCCAAAAGCTATTGAAATAAAAATTTTTAAAAATCTAAATTGTTGCCTGAAGACACTAGAAAGAAGAGCACATTAAACATAAATCAAGCAGTAGGAAGGAAATAACAAATTAGAGTGAAAATCAGTGAAATCTAGAATAGAAAAACAATAGAGAAACACTGACAAAATCAAAAGTTGGTTCTATGAATAGATCAACAGGTTTGATAAACCTTTAGCTAGACTGACCAACAAAAAAAGAGAAAATACTCAAATTACTATAATTAGGAATGAAAGAGGGGGGACATTACTACTGGCCTTATATACATAAAAAGAATTATAAGAGAATATTAAAAAAAAACTGTATGCCAACAAATTAGCAGATGTGAAATGTACAAATTCCAAAATGATTTCTAAAAACTATCAAAACTGACTCAGGAAGAAATAAAAAATTAGAATAATCCTATAACAAAGAGTTTGAGTTAATACTTTTAAAACTTTCCACAAAAAAAAAGCATAGGATCAGATGGCCTTACTGGCAAATTCTACAAAACATTTAAAGAACAGTTAATACCAATCCTTCTGAAACTCTTCCAAATAGAAGATCTTTAGAAGAGGAAGGAATACATCCCAAGTCATTCTATGAAGCCAGTATTACCCTGATACCAGAAGCAGACAAAAATCACAAGCAAACTATAGACCAATATTTCTCATAAGGACAGATATAAAAATCTTCAACAAAATCCTAGCAAATTGAATCCAGCAAAATATAAACAGCATCATATACCACGACCAGGTGAGATTTATCCCAGAAATGCAAGGTTGGTTTAACATCTGGTAATCAATGTAATATATCATATCAATAGAATAAAGGATACATTCCCATGATTATCTCATCAGTTTCTAAAGAGGGATTTAATAAAATCCAACATGCTTTGATGATAATAAAAACAATAAAAAAACTGGGAATACAAAGGAACTTCCTCAACTTGAAAAAGAGTATTTATTAAAAAGTCACAGCTAATACTACACTTAATGGGAAAAGACTGAGGCTTTTCACCTAAAATCAGGAAAAAGACAAGGATATCCATTGTTGCTAGTTCTATTTGACATTGTACTGGAGGTTCAAGCCAGAGCAATGAGGAAAGGAAAAGGAAAGAAGAAAAAAAAGAGAGAAGGAAGGAAGGAAGAAAGAAGGGAAGGAAAGAAAAAGAAAGAAAATGCATACAGGTCAGAAAGGTAGAAATGAAACTGTATATGCATCTGTATTTGCAGATAATGTTATCTTGTGTATAGAAAACACCAAAGACTGACAATCTCTCTCTCTCTCTCTCTCTCTCACTCACTTACACACACACACAATTAAAACTAATAAACAAGTTCAGTAATGCTAGTGGGTACAAGATCAGTATGCAAAAATCAATTTATGTACTCTAGCAATAAATAACCCAAAATGAAATTAAGAAAACAATTCCATTTACAATAACTTGAAGATGATAATATTTAGGAATAAATTTAGCAAAAGAAGTGCAAGGCTTTTATACTGAAAACTACAAAACATCATTGAAAGAAATTAAAGATATAAATAAGTGAAAAGACATTAATATATTAGAAGACTTAATGTCAAGATGGCAATACCTCCTAAATTATCTACAGATTTAACACAATCGCTATCAAAATCTCAGCTGACTTCTTTGCATAAATTGACAAGTTGCTCATAAAATTCATATGGAATTGCAGGGGGCCCCAAATAGCCAAAACAATCTTGAAAAGAAGAGCAAAGTTGGAGAACTCACACTTCCCATTTTCAAAACTTGCTACAAAGTATTCAAAGCAGCATGGCACTGGCATAATGATAGACATAGAGATCAATAAAATAGAATTGAGAGTCAAAAAAAACCCTACATACATTTATGGTCAATTGAATTTTGATGATAGTGCCAAGACAATTCATGGGGGAAAGAACAGTCTTTTCAACAAATGGAATTTGGGACAAAAGGATATCCACATATAGAAGAATGAAGTTGTGCCACTACCTCATACCATATACAAAAATTAGCTCAAATGAATCATAGACCTATATTTAAGGGCTGATTCTATAAAATTCTTAGAAGAAATCATAGGTATAAATCTTTATGCCCTTGGATTAGGCAGTGATTTCTTAGATATGACACATAAAGAAATATATAAATTGAACTTCATCAAAATCATAATTTTTGAGTTAAAAAGACATTATCAGGAAAGTGAAAAGACATCCCAGAATATAGGAGAAAATAATTATAGGCTGGGGGCAGTGGCTCACACCTGTAATCCCAACACTTTGGGAGGCTGAGGGGGGTGGATTGCTTGAGCCCATGAGTTCAAGACCAGCCTGGGCAACATGGTAAAACCTCATCTCTACAAAAAATACAAAAATTAGCCTGGTGTGGTGGTGCGTGCCTGTAGTCCCAGCTACTTGGGAGACTGAGGTGGGAGGATTGCTTGAGCCCAGGAGTTTGAGGCTGCAGTGAGATGTGATCACACCACTGCATTCTAGCCTGCATGACAGAGTGAGACCCTGTTTAAAAAAAAAAAAAAGTAAATCATGTATGTGATAAGGGTCTACTATCCAGAATATGTAAATAATCCTTACAATTGAACAATGAAATGACAAATAGCCCAGTTTAAAATTTAAGATTTCAATAGACGTTTTACCAAAAAAGATCTGGCCAATAAGCACATGAAAATCACTCAACATCATTAATCATAAGGGAAATTCAAATTAAAACTACAATGAGATACCACTTAAAATCCACTACGATGGCTGTAATAGAAAAAGGTAGATAATAACAATTATTGGTGTGGATGTGGAGAAATTGGAACCCTCACATTGTTGGTGGGAAAGTAAAATGGCTCAGCTTCACTGGAAAACAGTTTGGCAGTTCTTCAAAAAGGTAAATATAGAGTTACCATATGACCCATGATTCTACTGCTAGGTATATTCCCAAGAGAGATGAAACATACATCCACACAAAGATCTGTGCACAAATGTTCATAGCAACACTATTCATAATAACCAAGAAGTGGAAGAAACCCAAATGTCCATCAACTGATAATAGACAAACAAAATGTGGTATATACATACAATGGAATATTATTCATCCATAAAAAGTAATGTGGTGATCCATGCTACAATGTGACTGAACCTTGAAAACATGCTAACTGAAAGAGGCAGATGCAAAAGGCCATATATTTTATGATTCCATTTATGTAAAATGTTCAGAACAGACTAATCTATAGAGACAGATAGCCAGATTAGTTTTTGCCAGGTATGGGGGACAGGGGAGATGGAGAGTAACAGGGGAGTAATAGCTAACTGGTACTAAGTTCCTTTTGGGGTGATGCAAATCTTCTAATATTGATTATGGTAATGGTTGCACAGCTCCATGAATATACTAAAAACCAATGAATTGCACATTTGAAATAGTTGAATTGATGAATTGTATTCTATATGAATTACATCTCAATAAAGCTGTTTTTAAAAAGAAGTAATGAGGTATAATTTACCACTAATGCAATGGGAATAATGATTAGGACTTGAAATTCAATTAATATAAAAGTAAAAGATGCTCCAAAGAAATATTATTCAACACTAAAAAGAGATAAACTATCTAGCCACGAAAAGACATGGAGTAAACTTAAAAGCATATTACTAAGTGAAAGAAGCTAATGTGAAAATAGTATAATTCCAACTATGTGACATTCTGGAAAAGGCAAAAGCATGGAGACAGTAAAAAGGTCAGTGGTTATCAGAGGTTAGTGGAGAGGGAGGGATGAACAGGTGAAGCACAGAACATTTTTATAACAGTGAACCAATTTTGCATGATACTAGAATGGTGGATACATGCCATTATACATTTGTCAAAACCCAAAGAATGTGCCACACCAAGAGTGAAACCTAACATAAATGACAGGCTTTGGGTGATAATGATGTGTCAATGTAGGTCCATCCATTGTAACAAATGTACCACTCTGGTGAGGGATATTGCTAGTGAGGGAGGGTGTGTGTGTGGAGGAGTTAAGAGGTATAAACAAACACTCTGTAATTTCTGCTCAATTTTGCTATAAATCTGAAAGCACTGTAAAAAAGAAAGTCTATTAGCAAACAAACAAAAAAAGAAGGGCAAAAACATAAATAAAAGAGCACTCTTTCTTATACTACTGATTTTGTACGTGGAGATCCACATTCCATATGGTCTCAATGGCTCCTCACTCTCCCAAGGATGAACTCCACACCCCTTTAGCTTGATTTCTTGATTTAAGAGAAAAATTAAATACCTATTACGTGTAAGATGAGGTATACTAGGGGATGAAGAGAGAATAGTAGTCTCACATACTAAAACTGCTGTTTGATTTAAGAAAATGGCAAATATATCATAGTTGAGACATAATGTTTTTCTATATTTTTAAAATCTAGAATTTGTGACATTTGTGTTGTGGCAGCATGAGTGGGGCAATGATAATATTAAGTAAACACTGCAGAAGACATATGTCTGGAAAAAAAATCATTTTCAAAATGATCTGATTCACTTTTTGTTTTTTTCAGACAGGGTCTCACTCTGTTGCCCAGGCTGGAGTACAGTGGTGTGATCACAGTTCACTGCAGTCTCAACCTCCCAGGCTCAAGCAATCCTCCCCGCTCAGGCTCCCGAGTAGCTGGGACCACAGGCATGCACCAGAACACCAGCTATTTTTTGTTGTTGTTATTTGTAGAGACAAGGTCTCGCTATGTTGCCACTGGTCTCGAACTCCTGGGCTCAAGGGATCCTCCCACCTCAGCCTCCCAAAGTGCTGGGATTACAGGCGTGAGCCATTGCACCAGGCCTCTGATTCACCTTTCATCTTCCTTGTACTCCTGTTAAACTCCCTTCACTCCCACTGTCATTGCTTTCTCCCTTTCCTTCCATCAAAGAAACAGTGATAACCCATAATCCCAAGAATCAGAAAGGTAGTTGTAATTCATTATAAAAGAGGAAAGACTCTTAGTAGGCAGGATAGATAAGAACAGACAAGTAAATTTAAGGACCCAATAAAAGGAAAATATCTAAAACAAGGAGATATCATTAAATTATCCCAAAGATTTGTAATAGACATCTATTCATTTTTATACCCAACCTAAATTTAATCATCATTTAACAGTGGTACCCAGCAAAAGCAATTTAGCATTATACTGCACAATTCACACTCCAAAACAAAGGAGCCATAAACACAGCTTGAGTCTTCCCTCTATTCCCAGGGATTTCAGCACTAAATCCGAGCAAAAGAAGATGAATGCTAAAAATCCCCATAGGGAATCCAGATATATCACACTGCCCTTTATTCATGAGTCTTCTGTGAAGACCACTGTGAGTAGTTACAAAACCTGTGTGTTCAACTTGGTCTGCTTGGCTGTGAATCAATTTATCCGAACATCTGGGGGATATGATTGATTCTCCTGGTTATTAGTGGCAAAGGTTGGGCAAATAGAAGCAGAGGACTACAGCCATACATGCTGAATAAACTTGTTCAGAGACACAGCAATTTCTGAATGCAAAGACTAGCAGGAACTTCAGTAGGAAAGGGTGGAGTTGTTCTATTCATCATCATTAGTTATTGTCATTACTCTCTTAGTGTGCCTAATTTATAATAAGCTTTATCACAGGTAGGTATGTATAGGGAAAAAAAAAACCCACAGTATATATAGGGTTTGGAACTATCTGTGGTTTCAGGCATCCACTGGGAGTCAGGCATCCACTGGATGTCTTGGAACATATCTCTCTGTGGACATGGGGATATTAGTGTATTTGTGTTGGCAGCTCCTGACATAGGGCCTTTGTCACAGAAGTCGGGTAAATATTTATCAATGATGGTGCTACTAATGAGAGTACCCCAAAGATGAGTGCCTCCATGTGAGAGAAGGCCTAGGAAAAAAAGGCTATTTTGCCTCACAGCAGATTAAATAGATCATGTTACATGTCAGATTTTATAGTGCTGCCACGTGGTAGGCATTGGTGCAAAATTTTCATAGTAGTTCTGCGAGGTTGGTATTTTTATCCCCATTCTATAGTTGAAGCAACCAAGGCTCAGAGATTATACTACATGTTCAGGTCACTAAGAAAAAGAATGGCTGAATAGAAATTCACAGTCTGGCCAGATGTAGTGGCTCATGCCTGTAATCCCAGCACTTTGGGAGGCTGAGGTGGGAGGATCACTTGAGCCCAGGAGTTTGAGACCAGCCTGGGCAACATAGCAAGACCCTGTCTCTACTAAAAAAAACAAAAACAAAAACAAAACAAAACAAAACAAAAATTAGCCAGGCATGGTGGTGCACACCTGTAGTCCCACTTATGGCATGGGGCAAGGGGTGAGGTGGGAGGATCACTTGAGCCCAGGAGGAAGAGGTTGCAGTGAGCCGAGACGGCGCCACTGCACTCCAGCCTGGGCAGCACAGTGAGACTTTGTCTCAATAAATTAAAAAACAGAGAGAGAGAAAGTCACATTTTAACTCCTGAAGCCCATGTTCTTTTCACTGCATCACACAACCTTTTCTTCCTCTGCTCCTTGCAATGCCAAGCCGATCCATTCCTGTGCAGGGTATTGACTCAGCTTTCCATCTAGAAAGGTTTGCTCTTAAAAATCTCTATGGTGCCATTAAAAATGAATGTTTGTTGTAATTTATTATTCCTGGTATCTCATAGAGTTTTCGGTCAATGCTAACCAGAACTGAGACAATTCTGAATGGGGCCTTTCAGAGCAGAGCAGTTTGAGTCATGCATTAATTGTTTTTAAATCAATGTATTACAGATTCAGGAGAAATGGTAGGGGAGGAAACAGACTTTAAAACTTGATAAACACAGATGTGTGAGGAAAATGTTTCCACCACTGTGTATTCTTTCACTCTCTGTGATCTGGGAATTGTTAACATCCTTTTCAGACTGATAGAAATCTAACATGAATTTTATAGCTTCTATCTGTCAAGTCTGATTATACCAATTTGTCACAATTATTGCTTTATTTTTAACCAGAGTAAGGACATTAGTTTAGTTCCCTGCTTTTTTGTCTAGAACTTGTGAAGAAACTGCTCAAAGATTATTTAAAGGGTTCACAATTTAAAAAAAAAATATGCTAGCAGGTTGCTACAGTCAAGAAACTCATTCATTTTGCATTAATAATTTGTTAAGAGGAATAAGCAGTTGAGTAAATCAGAAACTTAGTTAATAGGGAACTCCTTCCATGTATGGAAAGAGATCATTACAGGGTTTAAAACAGAATAAGAAAGACACAGAGCTTGGTATTTCACAATTCTTAGGATTTCTGATCTGAAAGAGAGAAAATGTAGAAGCCCTATATCTTTTAAAGTATTTTTAAAATACTTTTAAATACTTTTTAAAATACTTTTTTTAAAGTATTTTTTCAAAAAGCTCATCAAGAATGAATGTGTGGGTTTTTTGTTTGTTTGTTTGTTTGTTTTAAAAAAACGTAAATGAAATAGGCCCTGATTCTGGGGGAGGCCTGAGCTCCAAGCAAATTTAGAAAAATTTAGTTAGCTCATTTAATCTTAATCACTTCATTAGAGGCCTCATCTCTGAATAAGTGTGGGGCCCTGATCTAATAGGATTAGTGTCTTCATAAGAAGTGATACCAGAGAGGTTATGCTCTCTCTCTCTGTCTCTCTCTATGTCCTCCTCTTTCCCCACAGGGTGCACATGCACCAAGGGAAAGCCATGTTAAGACAGAATGAGATGGCAGCCATCTGCAAGCCAAGAAGAAAGCCCTTGCCAGAGACTGAATCTGCTAGAACCTTGATCTTGGACTTTTAACCCCTGGATTTGTGGGAAAATAAACTTCTGTTGTTTAAGCCAAAAAAAAAAAAGAAAGAAAACTTTAATTAGGATTAATTAATACAAATATGAAGAAAAGCAGAGAAGAAAAGCTAAGCCCATTGGAAGTTTCCATGCAATTCTCAAGGCCACACGTAGAAAACAGGATGAATAGTAACTGAAAGAGTAGGCAAGAATGAAAGACCCTTAATAACTTCTGGCTCCCCATCCTGCCTCATTCCAGACAACTGAGTCAGCTTATATCCATCTGCAGACAAGGCCAAGCCACGCCCATATATTCTAAGACTGGGTCTGGCCCTGGGCAAGAGATGCACCTCAAAAGTTGCTGCAGTAGAGAGCAATTAGCTGAAGCTGCCTTGTTGCTGGCACCTGCTTCCAAGTCTCTCTGTCTCAGTTCTTTAACTAGGAAAAAGGTAATGATAATCCCCGTCTCATTAGTATTGTAAACATTAAATGAGTTGATCCATGTAAAGAGCTTAGAATTGTGTGAGGCACATAGTAAGTGCTTATTAAATAATCACTCTTGTCATCATCTTCCTCGTTGTATAGATTAAGGAACAGACACTAAGAAGTTGCTTTTCGCAGGCCACTTGCCTGTGGCAGCACAAGGCAAAGATCCTGTATCAAAATTCTGAATGAATGTTCTTTATAGCTTACAATGTATAGTAGGTAATTTCATAAGGTCCCACACACACTTAAATATTTCTCCCTACAACTGCATCACAGTGGCTGAGATCTACCTTTTTCAATAATCCTTTTTAAGAGTTTTCTAGCGATAACTTTGCTAATGAAGTTTGCTTCTCAAGAGAAGGAATGCATTAGAGAACTAGTAGAAGCAGAAATGGGCTTCCTGTGATGACTAAACCATAATCACACATCACCACTCTAAATAAAGTACAGGGTTTGAATGAACAGAACAGAGCAAGGTACAAATCTGAAGCAGAAGGAAAAGGGATGGGCTTAGTGTAGGCATTGGCCAGAGGTTGGGGACAGGCAGCTGGGATAGAAGGGCAAAAGCTTTCCAAAAGAGTTCAGAGGAACTCATTCACAAACACCATGCTCTTAGTGTGGGGTTTCATCCATGAAACTGAGCCTGTAACTTAGATCTGATCATTCATTATTTCCTGGAAGCATAAGAGAAACCCACACCCAGAACTCAGTAATGTGTATATGTTGCTGAGATGATTTCTAAGCCAAATCAGTCTCTTTCAGCTCCACTACATGAGATTTAATGATAAAAAATAATTCACAGCATAGGTTTGAGTTTGAAAAAGAGGGGCCCATCTATTAACTATATGAAAATACCAAGAATGACTTTTAAAAATCATATAACATGTATAAAAGTTTTTCTTTGGAAAAAAAGATAGAACATTAACTTTGAGCAGTACTTGGGCTGCATATTTTATGAGGTTTATTTGTACTGCATATCTTTGATGGGCTCTATTTGTGGCTGAAAGTACAAACACACTGATTACAATCACTCTTCCCTACATTTAGGAACAAAATTAATTATCTGCAAAAAGCAGAAAGGCTTAGATAGATTCTCAGTAAATGATAATAGACAGCACCCAAATATAATGACTCTGCTTCCTACGTTATCTGTTTTAGGCATTCTGAGTGGAACGAAAAAGGGAAAAATTAATTCACTTTCTGAATATTCTTCAGAATGAATTTGAATTGGGTAATAAGGAGGCAACAACAACCCTCCCCTCACCCCCCGTATGAAATAAGAAAGCAGCCTTGCTGGATTATGTACTTCCCAAAGGGGCATTTTAAAAGGACATTAAGAAATCTGTAATTTCACCAAAACAAAGGCTATTTGTTTTACCCCATTAACAGTCCCCCGGACAAGGAAGGGAAAGGTAAACTGTAAGACCTAGAACAGTGCTCAGCACTCAGCACTCAGAAAATTGTGGTTGCTGGTAATGATGAAATTTGTATTTTATCTTCCAAAGGCTGCAACATGCTGGAAGACATCTGCTCAGAATTCCCTTATCTTTGACTTTTGTAAAATTCTTTATTACAGCAAGTATTAAAATTGCCACCTCCCTTGAGGAAATTACTATAGGACAGTGCAACTTCATTAAAAAATGCTTCTGTGATATTTGAATATGTTTTCCATTTTTAAGGTAGGGGCAGGAGGAATGGTCCTTTTAAGAAACAGTGAAGTTAGAAAACATTTTTCTGCCAGATACCTGAGCAAGATAGCAAAATGTATGGGCATAAGAGGTCAGTGAGCCAAGGTTACTTGTGGTGCCATTGTGAGTGGATAATGCAGAACTACACTCGCCAAGAGGAACCTTGCTCCAAGTGGGGGAAATTGAATCACAGGGAAATCACAGTGTATATGACTCTGTTTTGTGTGGCATTTCAGCTTTTCTAATGAAGGGAGCAAGTATCCAGGGGCTTTTCTGCCCCCACAAGGTAGGAGGCTACTTTCACTGTACTCTGATTCCCTAGCCACTCGACATCTTTTTAAAAAGGCATTGTGGTT
This sequence comes from Pan paniscus, assembly GCF_029289425.2. NCBI lineage: Eukaryota > Metazoa > Chordata > Mammalia > Primates > Hominidae > Pan > Pan paniscus. The sequence continues at coordinate 133,175,486 of NC_073272.2, forward strand.
ACTGTAGCCTTGTAGTATATAGTTTGAAGTCAGGCAGTGTGATGCCAAAACAGATATACAGACCAATGGAACAGAACAGAGGCCTCAGAAATAACGCCACACATCTACAACCATCTGATCTTTGACAAACCTGACAACAACAAGCAATGGGGAAATGATTCCCTATTTAATCAATGGTGTTCGGAAAACTGGCTAGCCATATGTAGAAAACTGAAACTGGACCCCTTCCTTACACCTTATACAAAAAATTAACTCAAGGTAGATTAAAGACTTAAACGTAAAACCTAAAACCATAAAAATCCTAGAAGAAAACCTAGGCAATACCATTCAGGACATAGGCACAGGCAAAGACTTAATGACTAAAACACCAAAAGCAATGACAACAAAAGCGAAAATTGACATATGGGATCTAATTAAACTAAAGAGCTTCTGCACAGCAAAAGAAACTATCATCAGAGTGAACAGGCAACCTACAGAATGGGAGAAATTTTTGCAATCTGTCCACCTGACAAAGTGCTAATATCCGGAATCTACAAGGAACTTAAACAAATTTACAAGAAAAAAACAAATAACCCATCAAAAAGTGGGCAAAGCATACGAACAGATATTTCTCAAAAGAAGACATTTATGTGGCCAACAAACATATGAGAAAAAGCTCATCATCAGTAGTCATTAGAGAAATGCAAATCAAAACCACAATGAGATACCATCTCACGTCAGTTAGAATGGCAATCATTTAAAAGTCAGGAAACAACAGATGCTGGAGAGGATGTGGAGAAATAGGAACGCTTTTACACTGTTGGTGGGAGTGTAAATTAGTTCAACCATCGTGGAAGACAGTGTGGCGATTCCTCAAGGATCTAGAACCAGAAATACCATTTGACCTAGCAATCCCATTACTGGGTATATACCCAAAGAATTATTAATCATTATACTATAAAGACACATGCACATGTATGCTTATTGCAGCACTGTTCACAATAGCAAAGACTTGGAACCAACCCAAATGCCCATCAATGATAGACTGGATTAAGAAAATGTGGTACATATACACCATGTAATACTATGCAGCCATAAAAAAGGAGGAGTTCATGTCCTTTGCAGGGACATGGACGAAGCTGGAAACCATCATTCTCAGCAAACTAACACAGGAACAGAAAACCAAACACCATATGTTCTCATTCATAAGTAGGAGTTGAACAATGAGAACACATGGACACAGGGAGGGGAACATCACACACCGGGGCCTGTCGGTGGGTGGGGGGTTGGGGAGGGATAGCATTAGGAGAAATACCTAATGTAGATAACAGGTTGATGGGTGCAGCAAACCACCATGGCACACGAATACCTATGTAACAAACCTGCATGTTCTGCACGTGTATCACAGAACTTAAAGTTTATTTAAAAAAAGGCATTGTTGGCTCCCTCACTGTTGTCTCAGGACCACAGGGGTACTCAGAATATCAGTCCATGGTGAGATCTTCTTGGACTTCTGCCTACTTGGGCAAATATCCCTGGCTTTCTGACCTTTCTGAATACACTCTGAGTGTCACTGCCAGCAGGCATGGATAAGCATGTGCTTACCACTCTGTGGTCATCACAATGCTTCACCCTAGAAGTGCAATAAAAGAGAAAACTTAATTCAGCCAAGTCACTTAGCAACACAAAACTCCCAACCCTATAGCCTGAACAGAGCAAGAAAGGAAATGACAGCTTAGAGACTGAAAGAGAGCAGTGGAGTAGCTGGAGGCCCACAGTAGCAGAATTTACTGCTAATGAGAAGCAACAAACAGGTGCCTCTTTGATACTTTCTCTTTAAAGTATTCTCTGAAGAGCTGAGAAAACTGCCACTGTTCTCAGTATTTGGATATGCCTTCTGCTACCCTCCAACAGGTGGCACATGGGCCTGCTTTTTGGCCAATCAGTCAGGGTTGAGCTAACTGTCTTTTACTAACTTCTAATTTCCTTGCCAGATCCTCCAAAAGCATTGAGAACTTGAAAGGTTCTTGGAGCCATCCAAGGGTGGGGGACCATGTGTTGGAAGACAATTCTCCATGGATCTCTTGTGCTTTGGCATGTCTTAGGAACAGACGAACTGACTACCCTTTGTTTCAGACTATCCTTTTCAAGTATCTTTGTATAGCCAACAGCCTTGGAAGATAGAGATGATATTTCCCTTTAGAGTAAACAGCAGGTGGGCTTACCATCTATTATAAAATATTTGAGTTCCCTAAGTTCAAAGTTTCTCTCCTATAATACAACTCACTATGTGTACAGGAGTCATTCAGCTCTCTTTGCCTTACCCTGTGGGAATTGGGACTCAGGGATCTGGCACAAATGCTAATACTCTGGCTGCTGCTATTGCTGTAAGCAATAAACTGTCCTTCATCTCTGACTCAGGAGTCTTATGCCATTAACTAACATCGATGAAACTGCAGTAGGCTAGCTTGTTTGCTTGCAATCAGGGTAAAAATCTCAGATCTTTCACAGCTCTTGAGGATGTGTTCCTGCCACATCAGTCCACTGACCACAGAAAGGATGTAAAATTTCTCTCTAAAAATTCAGAACATATAAGCAACTGGCGATTATGCCAAGGCAAGGGCAAGCAATTCTAGATTTATGAAGAACCCATCTAATTTCTTAATATGACCTGTAATATACGTATAATTTCAGGATGAAACATTTTTAAAAAGCTCCCCTTATGTAATCACTTTTTGAAACCTACCATAAAGTTAACATTTATTGCCTAAAACATGGTGCCAATTTTTTCATTTGTATTCTTGCAATAAATAGGTAATGTGTGTTTTAAAACTACGTATTTTCTCCATGGAAATCACTGAAGCTATTTTGATTGTGAATGAAAAAATGATGGCAACCTGTAAACAGTTTTTGTGTTTCCAGAAATAAACCTTGTGTAAGTAAAGTTGCTTACCATTGTTCTAGATGCTGACCTGCAGACACTAATTAGGTAGTGAGCCATTTACTTCTTTTTATCACTTTCAAATCACTTGGTACTGAAAACAGCTTGTATGAATTCAGACAAGGTATCTCTATCTGAGACTGAAAAATGAAAGTCCAAAGTGATAGCATGAGGAGAAAAACACTGACATTCTGACACCTGAGAAATAACCTCAGCCTTCAACAGTGGAGAGGAAGGTAAGGCTAATCTTGGAAATTCTGACGAGTTACAGTCACTCACACTGACAGCAAAATATAAGAGTTTGATGGAGTTAATTATTATTGAGGATCAACAGAGAATCTTCTCCAGAGCTTCCTGGCACACAAAAATAAATACTGACCTCAGAAATCCTAGCAAAGGAAATGGATGTATTTGGATACGTTAGGTTCTCAGTAGGCAATGTTACTATTATTAAATACCAAGGACACTCCGTACTGGAGATCTGATGTTCTTCTACTGTCCGGAATCAAAGGCAGATGCATTAAAAACTATCTGTTGGTCCAATCGGCAGATTTCCAACTTTGCAAGTGGAAGAGAACCTCTTTCTCACCACCGGCACTGCTCACATAGATTCTAGGCCAAGTCATCTGACTGTGTGACTGGACCTTCCATCACCTGCACAAACATTCCTTCTTTTCCATGAAACTACACTGTTCCTTTAAGTGTTAGGAAGATGTAAATCTCATGCCTTTTAGTACTTCATTGGGAAATACTAGAGCAAAAGTCTCCAAGGAGGGAGAATGAATTCAGAAACTGATTGTGCAGCTGGAAAAACAGTAGGGAGTAATACAGGATATTAAATAATATAATAAAAACCTACTTAGTCTGTGTTTGGGGAAAAAAGATTCTGCTGAAGAGAATGGAACTGCTTGAGAGAGCAATATAGAGTAATGGTTAAGAGCATGAGCTTTTGAGTCAGACAGGTTCAGCTTTAAATACTAGTTCTGCCACTTACTAGCCAAGTGACCGCTGAGGGCAACACAACAGAGTCATGTGCATCTTTCCAGCTACTCCCTCTGATCCCCAGTGGTCTATGCTAGTGCTTCCATTATTAGATGCTCAATAAATGCTTCCTGCAACGAATCCTATTTCAGATAGTGCTAAAATGAATATCACAACGAAAAAAGAAAGGGAGAAGTAATGGTGGTAGAAAAGGTTGCAATTCTACACAATATTCAAGGAAGCATAGAACAAGCCAAGGTAATGAAATTGTGGGAGAGGAAGCACTAACTCTGAGAAATGCTGAGATGAATCAATAAAGTATGTATGTGTGTACAAGTGGAAAAATAAAAGTGCAAACCACCATGTGAAGACATGTGAGTAGTTACTTTGGGGATTAAAGGAAGTAAACAAAATTACAGAAAGTTTTGGGAAAGTTTCCAGGAGAGGGATAAACATCCAACATGCTAATTATTAATCATTTAGTAAATGGATGAATTATACATGAAATGGGCAATGGCTATGCATATAGTCCACACATAGGTATATGGTAACAGCAATCAAAATGGTTTTCAGGATAAAAACAGTCATATTTTAAAAAGAAGCTGTGGCACTCAGCAGTTTGGGTGTAACAACACTGAAAATATATGTATTGCAAAATGGTACATATTTGTAGTTGCTTTAAGGTATAAGATGTGGAATTCAATAATGCACTGATAAATTTAACAGTGATACTTTCACCCAAATACTGTTAAAGATCTATTCAATTCTCACTTGGGGCCAAGATATTTATCCTAGTTTGTATAGATATTTATCTCAGTTTGCAAAACGGATCTATTTATAGTCTCATCATTAATACTTTCTTGGACTTTTCAGCACAAATCTTCTCTTTCCCCCTCCCTCCATCTCTCTTCCCCCCAACACATGTATTCACACACATACATTCTCACACATACTATTTTTATTTACTTCGTTTAGACTAAAATAACATTAAGATATCTTGGCACCTAAAAATATGTTTAAGAAAAACTCATTTTTCATTTGGCACTTAGATCACTGTAGTAAGAAAGAGTACTGGACTGGGACTTAGTGAATACTTGCCATGTTCCTGAACCTAACACTGCATTTAATCGCCATATCTCGATCCCATTTTATAGATGAAGAATTCAAGGTCCTAGCTTTGCCACTAATTGCCTGTGGAACTTAGGCCATTCACTTCCAACCTCTGGGGCTTATTTTCTTTATCTTCGAAACGAGGTGGCTGGATTTGCTCCCAAGGGAGCATCAGAATCAACTGGGACATTTCTTAAATAAAAAATAATTTGGGCACGGTGGCTCACACCTGTAATCCTAGCACTTTGGGAGGCTGAGGCAGGTGGATTGCTTGAGGCCAGGAGTTCGAGACCAGCCTGGCCAACATAGCGAAACCCCGTCTCTACAAAAAAAATACAAAAAATTAGACAGGTATTATGGCACGCGCCTGTAATCCTAGCTACTCGGGAGGCCGAGGCATGAGAATCGCCTGGGCCCAGGAGGTGGAGGTTGCAGTGAGCCAAGATCGAGCCACTGCACTCCAGCCCGGGTGACAGAGTGAGACCCTGTCTCAAAAAACAAAAGAGAACAAAATGAAACAAAATCATCTGATCTCTTCACACACCTTTGGTATTAGAATCTCTGCAGGGGTGGACTCCAGGAATGTGTCTAACAAGTAACCCAGGTGATTGTGATGATGAGCCGAGTTTGAGAACAGGATCCTTTACCACCTCCAGTGGTGCTGCCAGCGACAACACCCCAGTATTTGTCTGCCTGCCTTCACTTGGTAGTCTGAAGTATTGAGAACTATGCTAGAGAAAACTAAAGCACCAACAAGCCACACTTAAAAAAACGAACAGTACCACACTCACTTAGAAGACCAAAACAATCTTCATAATCTGGGTAGATGACAGCCACAAAAACAACTAGGCAAAGTCTCTGTGTGGCAGACCTCATGTCATGGCTTAAAGCCAGCTCGAAAGGATATCCCAGCAGAGCTCAGGAAGAGGATATTTTTAAAGAAGTCTCTCACCACAACTGAACCTCAAGCAGGACTGAATGGCAGGGTTTTACATTTTATCGCAACAGGAAGGTTAGGGTGCTACTGGAGAATCTCATTAAAGCTTTAGTTTTAAACCAGCTTTTGCTTTGGGGCATTCTGTGGGTTTGTTAATGTGAATAGAGTTCTGCAGCTCTGACTCCCCCTCGCCCTCATAAATGCCCAGTCCCTTTTTGACCCGTACTGAGTATGGGTTGGATCACATCTGGCCAGTGATTCCCCTACCCCCACCATTTGGTACGTATTACTTAGAGTTGGTGATCATAAAACATGAACAAGGCAGAGTTTACATATGTTTTCTGGTTTAGTTCAGGCATTCCCCGGGGATGGCAGAATTCACACTCTCATAACCAGCTGGGAGCTGGGAGCAATCAGGCCCTTAATGGCCAAAACAGAAAGGGCCTGCATCACTGAGCACCTCTTGACAGCCAAAGCCTTTCTTCCTGAATGATAATGACATGAAATGCACTCCCCCTGCACGCATGTGCATGCACCTAAAATGTAGCAGGATTGGCAGCCAGAAATTGCTATCCAATTTAGGTTCACTACATGTTTGCAAAATCCTAATGGAGCTCTTAGAGTAAAAGTCTAGGGGGGTCTAAGCGGGGACAGACTGGTATTATGGGGAAAGTATTACATTGTAGCAGCAGAAGACCTTGGATTCTACTTCTGGTTCCTCCATTAATTATATAACTTTGGGTAAGCCTCCCTGAACTTTATTTCTTCCTTTGTAAATCAATGGGATTGGACTAGCTAATCTCTCACAGCCCTTTCAACATTCACATTATGGTGAAGTGTTCACTATGGTGAAATGTATTCAGTTACACGTCTGTCTACCAACTAAACTGTGACCTTTTCAAGACTTAAGAACTATGTCTTGGGTAGTTTTGAATATCCAGCACCTAGCAAAGTGCCATACACAAAGCAGATGTTTAATAAATGCTTCCTAAATGAACCTTCATGTCTAGTGCCTGATCAAAACTGTGCACTTAATTCTTTATAAGTTCCTCACCTCCTTTTTTCATGTGTTTAAAAGCACCATATGGCCAGGCGTGGTGGCTCATGCCTGTAGTCTCAGCACTTTGGGCGGCCTAGGTGGGTGGATCACCTGAGGTCAGGAGTTTGAGACTAGCCTGGCCAATGTGGTGAAATCCCATCTCTACTAAAAATACAGAATTAGCCAGGCATGGTGGCATGCGCCTGCAATCCCAGCTTCTCGGGAGGCTGAGGCAGGAGAATTGATTAGAAGTAGGAGGTGGAGGTTGCAGTGAGCCGAGATTACGCCACTGCACTCCAGCCTGGGTGACAGAGCGAGACTCTGTCTCAAAAATAAATAAATAAATAAATAAATAAATAAATAAATAAATAAATAAATAAAAGCACCACAGGAGGATACTTGTTTTCCAGATCAATTGTGTTGCTATGAAATGACCAATATCAGAGGCAACCTTTAAACACTCCTACACCCTGTCTTTAATGTTGTCTCTTTATTTTCCTCTTACTGAAAGCATTTCCACGCCCCTGGCATGCTTTCTTTGTGTCTTACACACAGTGGGCTCTCAATCAGTATTAGGTGAATGAACATATGAATGCATTTACTTTTTCTAGTTTTGTAAAATTTACTTTTGCAGAAGGCCCCAGAACCTGGCCTTGAATTGTGAAGCAGTCAAGGGAATAATTAGCCACTGAAGAACACCGTAATTAGATAGGACATTTTTGTTCATTTTACTATAAAATATTTTCACAGGAAATGTGTTTTAAATGACTAACATTGTGAATGGGGCAATTACAGCAACTCCGTAAGTAGCCATGCTGAGGGTTGCATCATTTTTGTCCTCTTTCCTAGTTTAATTCACCAAAGAAACTAATTACTCCTAGAGTTTAAAGACAAGCTGAAATAGCCTAATCCACCCTCCACATTTTGGATAAGCAATAGTTCAGAGTGCACAGCAGTTGCACTGTATAGATGCTAAGGGTGTCTATCAACCAAGCCAACAAAGTCTGGGTTTGAATCCCAGCTCCTCTGACTTAACTAGCTTTGAGGAAGAAATAAGACTCAGTGTTTGATAGATCAGTAGAGTGTCTACAGTGTATAGTAATCTATCATATATTTCTTTCTCTCTCTTGTTTTTTTTTTTGTTTTTGTTTTTGTTTTTTGTTTTTTTGAGGCAGGGTCTCACTCTTTCGCCCAGGCTGGGGTGCAGTCACGTGATCATGGCTTACTGCAGCGTTGATCCTCCCACTTCAGTCCCCCCAGTAGCATGCCACCATGCCTGGCTAATTTTTTGTATTTATTTATTTATTTATTGGTAGAGATGGGGTCTGTACGTTGCCCAGACTGGTCTTGAACTCCCAGCCTCAAATAACCCTCCCGCCTAGGCATCCCAAAGTGTTGGGATTACAGGCTTAAGCCACAGCACCTGGCCACATATATTTCAAAGTAGCTAGAAAAGAAGAATTTGAATGTTTCTAGCATAAAGACAAATATTTAGGTGATAGACATCCCAATTATATTGATTTTACCTTTACAAATTGTATGAATGTATTAAACTATCACATGTCCCCTGAAAATACGTACACATATTGTATATCAATGAAAAATAATTAGCAGAAAGCAGAAATAGAATATTTCTAAAACAGAAAAAATAAAACAAAACCCAGCTTTTAGGTTTATTAAGACTGATTTCATGGGTTACTATGAAATGATATTATGTAAACTAGCCAGCATAGCACTTGAGATGTAGTGGAAGCTCAACAATGGTAGTGTAATATACTATTCTGCCACCTCCTTCTACAAAGCTGGCAGCATTCAGGAATCAGATACTACCTTAGGGAAACTGACTGGTAACTCTTGGCTACATGTTCTGCTATATATTGGAAGTTGGTATCTCCCGAGATTCCGTTACTAACAATATCTGACTGAAACCAAGGAAACTGCTGCCTCACTCACAGAACTTCCCTTCCTCCATCACGAATTTCATCAGGCTTAGACTGATATAATCAAGGCTATAAACAAAACCATTGGAGAACATGGATTGTTTGCCTTGCTTATGTGCTTGTGAGGTTTAATTAGTGAACTCTAGCTGGGTCTTTTGTGTTTGAAGTCACTACTCAAAATGCTAATGTGATATACATGATTGAAAACACCAAGAGGAAATTAGAATCAGAAAAATTGGTGATAACCAAATTAAAGGGAGACCTGGTCAATTTCTGAAGCATGGCTCTTCCACTAACTTTACGTGGGTGCTCTTAGGCAAGTTGCAATTTCACTTAAGCTTCAGTTTCCTCATTTATAAAATGAAGATAATAGCTCCCACTTCACAGGCTTGTCATCTATTGTGTATCAATAATGAGGATTATGATAACTGACAATAATGCTAATAATAGCCAACATTTATCGAAGACTTACCACGTACCAGACATGTGCTAAGTGCTTTAACAAATGTCATTCCCTATGAAGACGATATTCTTTTTATTTCTATTTCATGAATCAGAAAAATGAACTCATAAAGATAAAATGACTTCCCAACGTCGCACAGTAAGGAAGTAGGTGGAGCCAGGCTTTACGATTGCATAGCCTGTGGTCTTAATATGCTGCCTAACTCTGTGAGGTCATTCAGTCCATCATCACCCCTTCCCCACCTTCCAATTTTGTTCTCATTTCTCTCCATCAGCACCTGCTACTGGCCACCTCACCCCAGTAAGGCCCAAATCCTCTGACAACTGTAGACTGGTACTCACAGTGGTGGTCAGCTTTCCTGCATTCTTCTGGACATACTGGATAGAATCATGGATTGTTGAAAAGAGACCAAGCAGTACGTTTTCCATGTCATAGATTCTGTACATGCCATTCACAAGTTCTTCAAGGGACAGAATGTATTCTCTCCAGTACTTGTCAATCTCCACCACACCTGCCATACAGCCTTGCATGACCACATTGCAGTAACCGCCACAGGGTTTAACCATCATCAGTCCCTGGCAGTAAGAGCAGTACCACATTCTGGTGAGCATTCGGCCACAGTCCTTACTGAACTTCAGGTGATCAGTTGTGTTGATCACTTCAATTCCAAGATTCAGAGCCTGAAGGAAGATCCTAGTGACTTGCAGTGACTTGGAAACCTGGGTCATAATAAGCTTGGGGAAATTCCCAAATACTTTCAGGTCACGTCTTGCTCCTCGGAGGCACTCGTTGATGTCCAAGGCTGAATCAGGCAGGCCTGGGTTCATTAGCTGGGTATAGATGACTGGAAACAGGCTGTCAAACAATTCATTGACCATGTCATCTACATTGATGTCAGAACCCAAGATGTAGAGAGACACATCTGTGAAAAATTCACCCACAAATTCAAAAGCTTGTGGAGTCAGGCTTGGGTAGTTGTTCTTGAACATGGCATTGGTGTAGTTCTTGGCATGGCGAACAACAATTTCAAAGGCCTCTGTAAAAAAAAAAAAGAGACACAAAAATGTGTACAAATTAAAGCATGAAAATCCAGTGTGAAAATGAATTTGAGACTTCTCTATTGCTGTGGTGATTAAGGTCCCATTTGCGTTAAATAATTGACTCTCATTCATTTCTGGCATTGCCTCTACTCTTGCAGTCATTTGCTCCTATAAATCAATTTTCCTTTCTGAACATGAAGTCCAGATTCTGATGTGCACATAAATTCTTAAACACACAAATTATATTTCAAATGACAAAAGCCAAGATTCGGTTAACATTTCGGCCTTTCATGAAAATATTGATTAAAAATTGGCTAAATGAGAAGTTATTTCTCTTTCTCACACTGATTTATTCAGTTAAAAAGAAATTGTATTTCAGGACATTTCATTTTTAGACAGAGATAAATATTTGACAACAAACCATGCATTGTATAAACTCACACAACAATTTAAGCCTGTTTAGCCCTGGAGGGGAGGCAAGTTCCTAGCCAAGAATAAAAGCTATCACGAATTTAATCATTTTGGTAGATTTTCTCCTGATAACTTTAAAGAGAGCTTTCTGACAGATTGCCAGACCTGGAAATGGAATTTATCCAATGCATTTGTATCTGGGTGGAAAAATAATCCATGTACTTATCTATCATTTGGTATTGAAAACAACACCTCTGGTATTTGCAAGCTGAACATCCGGAGGGATAACTACTAAGCTTCCTTGCTAAGTTCAGCTTCCACATGGCTTGGAAGCCTTATCTGCTCTACAGAGACCACAAATTCATGATTACATCTGCTGCCCCAACCCCTTTGCATAAAGCCCAATCAGTGTCATTGGTTTGAAAGAGAAAGTAGTAATGTCACCATCTCATTTTCTCCAAACTGAAACATCCCAGACCCAAATTATTTCAAATACTCAGAGTTCTACATTTACATGAGGGAAGGAAAAACAACCACAATAGGCTTTTGAAGAAATAAGACAGAGTTTAAAAACAAAAATAGCCAAGTTTCCTGAGACACTTAAAATTAACTTAGTCCTTCCTTCCATTTCCTTCCAAAGTGCAAAGGTCCATGACAGATGTACTCCAAATGGTGCCAGTTCATGAGCCTTGAAAAATCGAATTATTACCACTTTTAGACTACTAGAGAGACCATACTCCAACAGTTCCTTGGGATCACTTAGTCCAACATTTCAGTCATCTGTGGCAGAAGTGAGCTCTAGGTTGTGCTACCACCATCTGCCCCAGATCCCTCCCAGGGTAGAACACGCTCCCTAGATTCTTCCCTTGGGCTTATGACATGCCCAGCAATGTTGAACAATTGCCAGTGTAGTTCTATTGGGTTTCCAAGCTCACTTGAGAAAATAATGAGTTTAAAACAAAACTTAACTTCCTACAAAAGGTTTTTGAGTATATGTGTACTGAGGGCAGTGAGAGTGTAACAGTCTCTGAGGGACACTAGCTTGCACTGATTACTTTGCAGCTGTGTGTCCCTGGGGAAAAAAAATCTGCCTTTCTGTAAGTTGTTGAATGTTCATTTGGTTTTTTGTTTGTTTGTTTGTTTGTTTAGAACATTAAGCAATTCCTAGAAAGTTGCTCTATCTTATAACAACTCTCCAAACTCCACATGCTACTTTAGTCTCAATCCTTGTTTTCTAAAAGCTGGATGAGGCCAAGAGATTATCTAGCCCAATACAGAGGACCAGTCAACAAATTCGTTAAAATCATCAGAAATTTGGAGATTTGAAACTATTCATTCATTTTAATTTCAGCTAGCAATCACTTGTTATATATCAGACTCTGTACTAGGTGCTAGAGGCACATAAGTGCTGGGTAGATGGAGATAAATGATAAACCATCCTTGTTTCAGAAGTATTCACAAGCTATATGGTTTAGAGTTTACAAAATATTCTCAAGTATATTATGGCATCTACTTTTTACAACAATCTTTTAAGTTTGGTATTACAACTCCCATTTTATATGCGACAAAATTGAGGCTCAGTAGAGTTAAAGCATTTTCCCGTGGTCACACAGGAAAGTAGAAGCAATCAGCACAAACTAGTGTCTTCCATAACAGTTACACTCTTGCTGCCTTCGACCTACAGCCAATACATATAGTCTCAAAAACCTTTGCAGAAAGTACAGTTCTATTTTAAACTCATTATTTTCCCATTGGCTTCCCATCTTCAAATGGAAACATACTAGAAGAAATTGCAACCCAAAGACCAACAAAGCAGAGTCACACCTTTCACCTTTGCCTTTGTGCAGAATGAAGAGAAGGGAAAAGACTGCTGTGGATATGCCACTCCTGTAGATCTCAATCATCCAAGCATCCCTAAAATGAATTCTATACAAGGCAAGCTTTATCTCAAGTACAGTGCATTCATTCTCCAATGTGCAAGATGTACAACAGCAAGATTCCATTGACTGTACTGTCATAACATTTTTAAAAGTTTCTGTTACTAGCACTCCTAAATCAATAGAAAAAGAAAATTATAAAAGATCATGAACTCTTCTGCAGAAAGAATAATCACAATGCATGTTGCAGGGGAAAAGGGCTAGGGGTTTACTTTGAACCTCAAGCTCATATGTGCTCCCTGCTCCAACTTCCACAGCTCAGAATCCACTTAGCACATCTCTGGGCTTTGCCCAACCCACTTACTTCTGTATCACAGGACAACAAACCAAGCCATAACTGGTCAACTAAAGGCTCCTGGGAGACTTATAGAAACCAACACTAGGCGAAAAGCAATGCTCAGCTTTTCTTGGCAACTTAAGGTTTCATGAAATGAAATCAAGGGCTAGAATTACTGCAAAAAAGTTCAGCTCACTGATTTTTTTGGTCAGATAATAATGTACACTTCAACTAGGGGAGGTTTCCCTCTGCCTCTTTCCTGGGAAGAAATCAAGGGTTATATCCAGGAAAAATTTGAACAAACAATGTAAAATCAGAGCTATCATGAACATTTTGGCATTGGATAGAAAATATTCTAATTTTTTACAACATAAAGAAAAATAAGTGGTGCAGGCAAATAGACTTAATAAATTCGGGTTAATACATGTCCTAATATAGCAAGGTTTCTAGATATCTAGATGCCCCATTATCATTCTGGTCACCACCCTTTGGACATGCTCCAGTGTTGTCAATGTCCTCCTTAAATTATGGTGTTCAAAAAGGGATACAATTCTCCAGATGTGGCTTGATGGTGAAGTGTACAATCAGGCTATCACCTCTCTTTAAATGGTTCAATAACTTCTACTACCCCCCAGGACATATAGCCTATCACTGTAGCAAAATGACTGTCTTTAGTATTTGATACTGATGTTCCTGTATTCAGACTCAGACAGGAAGAAATGTGTTTTTATGGGCCTTTTCAGTAGTAGCTGGGTATTTAAAAAAAGGAGAATATACTTGTGTTTGGAAGAAGAGAGGAATAAATGAACCATGGAATCTCTTTCAAGCCCTTTAGGGTAAGGCAGTCCTTATAGAAGCAGGTTATTTTTTTTCAAGGCAATTTTTCCAGCACTGTAAGAATGGCAAATACTTAAGAACTTTTTGTGTTCCTGGTATAAATGCCTCACAATGGGTTAGAATAAAAAATGGTCCTTGTTTTCAAGCTTAGGTACCTTAACGGAAGGAAGAAAAGTAATATTTATGAAGTAACTGCAAGGTACATGCCAGGATCTGTGGTAAAATTGGTCATATCACATGAAGTTTCTGTTTATGTCCTTTGTGCACTTTTATGCAGCCAAAACACATATGAAAAAATAGCTCAAGATTACTGATCATTAGAGAAATGCAAATCAAAACCACAATGAGACACCATCTCACACCAGTCAGAATGGCAATTATTAAAAAGTCAAGAAACAACAGTTGCTGGTGAGGCTGTGGAGAAACAGGAAGGCATTTACACTGTTGGTGAGAATGTAAATTAGTTCAACCATTGTGGACGACAGTGTGGTGATTCCTCAAAGACCTAGGGGCAGAAATACTATTTGACCCAGCAATCCTAATACTTGGTATACACCCAAAGGAATATAAATCATTCTATTATAAAGATACATGCACATGTATGTTCACTGCAGCACTATTCACAAGAGCAAAGACATGGAATCAACCCAAATGGCCATCAGTGACAGAATGCATAAAGAAAATGTGGTACATACACATCTTGGAATACTATGCAGCCATAAAAATGAACAAGATCATGTCCTTTCCAGGAACATGAATGGAGCTGGAAGCTGTTATCCTCAGTAAATTAATGCAGGAACAGAAAACCTAACACCGCATGTTCTCATTTGTAAGTGGGAATTGAACAATGAGAACACATGGACACATGGGGGTAAACAACACACACTGGGGCTTGTTGAGGCAGGGAGGGAGGGAGAACATTAGGAAAAATAGCTAATGCATGCTGAGCTTAATACCTAGGTGATGGGTTGCTAAGCACAGTAAATCACCATGGCACACGTTTACCTATATAACAAACCTACACATCCTTCACATGTACCCTGAAACTTAAAATAAAATTAAAAAATAAAGAAAACTAGGGAAAAAATCAGTTAATGTAATCCATCACATCAACAGCCTAAATAAGAAAAATCATATGATCATATGAGTAAATGCAGGAAAAACATTTGCTGTTTTTCCTGCCAATATCCTACATCATTCATGATAAAATCTCTCAGCAAACTAGAAACAGAGGATAACTTTCTTCACTTGATAAAGAACGCCCACAAAAAATTTTACAGCTAGCATCATGCTTAACGGTGAGCAACTGCATGCTTTCCCCTTAACATCAGGAACGAGGCAAGAATGTCCCTGTTTCAGCACTCCTATTCAACATTATACTTAAAGTACTAGCTACTGCAATGAGACAATAAAAGGAAATAAAAGGTGTACAGATTGGGAAAACTACAAAACTCTGGTAAAAGAAATAAAAAATATCTTAATAAATGAAGAGATACTCCATGTTTATGGATAGAAAGACTCAATATTATTAAGTTTTCAATTCTTTCCAACATGATCTATAAATTCAATGAATCCCAATCAAAATCCCTGCAACTTATTTTGTGGACATCAATAGTAAAGTTTATATGGAAACATAAAAGACTCAAAATGGCTGTAACAGCACTGCAAAAGAACAAAGTTGGAGGACTGGCATGACCTGAATTCAAGAATTCCCATCAAGGTACAGTAATAAAGACAGCTTGGTATTGGTGAAAGAATTGAAAAACAGATCCATGGAACAAAATACAGAGCCCAGAAATAGACCCACACAAATACAATAATCAACTGATCTTTGACAAAAGAGCAGAGACAATTGAATGGAGAAAGAATAATCTTTGCAACAAATAGTGCTGAAACAATTGGACATCCACATGCAAAAAATGAATCTAGATATAGACTTTTCACCTTTCATAAAATTAAGTCAAATATATCATAGACATAAACATAAAATGCAAAACTATAAAACTTATAGAATGTAAAGTGGGAGTTCTTGGTGACTGACCTTAAGTTTAGCAGTAAGTTTTTAGATATAACAGTAAAAGCACAATCTATGAAGTTGAAAATTGATTAGTCAGACTTATCAGGCACTAAGCAGAAAAACATCCATTCTGCAATGTTAAGAGAATGAAGAGTAAAGCATATGTCAAGAAAATGAAAAGACAAGCCACAGACTAAGAGAAAATATTTGCAAAACACATGTCTGATAAAGGCCTTGTATCCAAAACACTCAAAGAACACTTGCAATTCAACAGTAAGAAAACAACCCAATTAAAAAATGGGCAGAAGATCTGAACAGACATCTCACCAAAGAAGATATACAGATGGGGAAAAAAAACTAGAAAAAGATATTCAATATCATATGTTATTAGGGAACTGCAAATTAAAATAACAATGAGATACCATCACAAAGCCATTAGAATGGTTAAAATTCATAACACTAACAACACCAAATGATGGCAAAGAGGCAGAGCAACAGGCACTCTCATGCATTGCTGGAGGGAATGTTAATACAAATGGTACAGCCACTTTATAAAGCAGCTTGGCAGTTTCTTACAAAAGTAAACATACTCTTACCATGTGATCCAGCAGCTGTGTCCCTTGGTGGTTACCCAATTTATTTGAAAACTCATGTCTACAGCAAAACCTAGTGCTTATAGCAGTTTTATTTATAATCACCAAAACTGGAAGCAAGCAAGATGTCCTTCAATATGATAAATAAGCTGTGGTACATCTATACACTGGAATACTATTCAGTAATAAAAAGAAATGAGAGATTAAGACACAAACAGACATGAAGGAACTCTAAATGTCTATTGCTAAGTGAAAGAAGCTAGTCTGAAAGGCTACATACGATATGATTCCAACCATATGACATTCTGGAAAAGGCAAAACTATAGAGACACTAAAAAGATCAATGGTTGTCAGGGATTTGAGAGGGGAGAGAACATGGGAAAGTAAGTGAAGCATGGGATTTTAGGGTGGTGAAACTATACTGTATAATATTGTAATGAAAGATACAAGACATTATGCATTTGTAAAAAATTATAGAACCGTGCAATACAAAGAATGAACCTTAATGTAAACATATGGGCTTTGGTTAATAATAATGTATCAATATTGGTTCATTAATCATAACAAATGTACCAAACTAATGCTAATAATGTTAATAATAGAATAAGTCCTGTGCAGGGAAGAGGGAGTACACAGAAACTCTGTACTAACTGCTCTATTTTTCTTTAAATCCAAAACTGTTCTAAACAAATAAGGTCTATTAATCTTTTAAATTTTTTTTTTTAAAAACTAGACCTTGGAAATTAGCCCTTGATGGAATTAGTGACTAGAACCACTGAAGAGTGTTAAATCACTCCCTCTTTTTCCCCCTCAATCTACTTTGACATTTCTTTCATGAGTTAGGGAGTTTTCACATACAATAGATGCCATATGGCATCAATGTAATTTTAATTGAAAAAAACCACTGGAAAAGGTTAATGGACCCAAACAGCCAAATAGGTAACACATTTCAATGTTATTTTTAAATACTAAATGATTTTTTAGAAATCAGCCACATAGAAACTGCAAGCTAAGAAAAGCCTCACATTTTAAAAACTAAATAATAGAGAAGACACTAAAAGTGTTGCTCCAATTTCTGTCAGATTTTTCTGGCATTTTATGTTTCACATTAATTTAACTAGAATGGACAAAGCTTAGAAATAAGTTGCTATTAAATATAAGCAATTTATTTGTGCAGATCCATGACCAGCCTGTAAATATATACAGTCTTGCTTTTTAAATTTCACACACTAGGCTTCTAAATACAATGTACATCAATGAGGAACAGAAGAATGAGTGAAAGAAAGAAGAAATATATGCTTTTCACAGGCTATTACATATATCATTTGATAGATAGATGGAGAGATAGATAGATACAGATATTTCCCTAAAGGCTATTATAGATCAGAGAGAACAATTAAAATAATTCAGTCAAAGGGTCCTCAGAAATGAGAAGTGAATAGCTCTAACTACTAGAAAATGTATGAGTCTGCAACAATTGACCAACTCATTAGCCCAACTAGCTCTTCTCGTTTACCCACCATTAGCTTTCCTGAACAACTAGTTTATTTTAACCTTCTGGACACCATAATTTGGGTAACTCATCATTTTTCCCTCTTCACATTTATTACTAGAACGCTTAGGGCCAAATTTATGGTCTGCTTCTATCAAGCATAATAAACTTCATTATGTACTTTGTGTCATAATCTTACACCTGGCTCCATCTTACATTCCCCTTTGCCTGATAGTTCCTATGTATTTCAGTTGCATTGCATCTTACATTTATTATGCACATATTTGTAGAGCACTTTAAATTCCTCTGGGGACAAAGTAGGATAAAAACAAATAGGTAGGTAAATAAATAAGGAGAAGGAGGGAGAGGAGCTATGCCTACCACTTAAAGAAAAAATACCATTTCAACAATGTTTTCTCACAAGTATGAGTAGCAACTATAGAAATGTTTATGTTTATAAATGGCAAACACCTTGTCAGGGACTCATTAGCAGTTCAACACTGTCTTCCCTAGCAGTGGTCAAAGCTCTTGGTTGACATTCTGGACACTGGCCTTGGGAAAGAATTTATGAGTAAGTCCTCAAAAGCCATTGCAGCAAAAACAAAAATTGACAAGTGGGACCTAATTAAACTAAAGAGCTTCTGCAAAGCAAAAGAAACTGTCAGCAGAGTGAACAGACAACCTACAGAGTAGGAGAAAATATTCGCAAACTATGCATCAACAAAGGTCTAATATCCAGAATCTATTAGGACCTTAAACATTTGAACAAGCAAAAGACAACCCCGTTAAAACATGGGCAAAATACATGAACACACACTTCTCAAAAGAAGACATAAAAGTAGCCAACAAACATACGAAAAAAAATGCTCCACATCACTAATCATCAGATAAATGCAAATCAAAACTTCGATGAGATACCATCTCACACCAGTCAGAATGACTATTATTAAAAAGTCAAAAAACAACAGCCTTTCCGTCCTGCCCACAGAGGGGTCCATACAGCGTTTTTCGGGATTCCTGTCCTAACTCAGAGGAAAACTTTCACAACGTCCGGAGCCCTTGATGTCCTGCAAATGAAATAGAAGGGTGTCCTTAAGTTCCTTGCAGCAGGAACCCACTTAGGTGGCACCAGCCTTGACTTCCAAATGAAACAGTACATCTATAAAAGGAAAAGTGATGGCATCTACATCCTAAATCTGAAGAGGACCTGGGAGAATCTTCTGCTGGCAGCTCGTACCATTGTTGCCATTGAAAACCCTGCTGATGTCAGTGTCATATCCTCCAGGAATACTGGCCAGAGGGCCGTGCTAAAGTTTGCTGCTGCCATGGGAGCCACTCCAATTGCTGGCCGCTTCACTCCTGGAATCTTCACTAACCAGATCCAGGCAGCCTTTCAGGAGCCGCAGCTTCTTGTGGTTACTGACCCCAGGGCTGACCACCAGCCTCTCACAGAGGCATCTTATGTTAATCTTCCCACCATTGCTCTGTGTCACACAGATTCTCCTCTGTGCTATGTGAACATTACCATCCCATGCAACAACAAGAGAGCTCACTCAATGGGTTTGATGTGGTGGATGCTGGCTCGGGAAGTTCTGCACACGCATGGTACCATTTCCTGCAAACGCCTGTGGGAGGTCATGCCTGATCTCTACTTCTACAGAGATCCTGAAGAGACTGAAAAAGAATAGCAGACTGCTGCTGAAAAGGCTGTGATGAAGGAGGAATTTCAAAGTGAATGGACTGCTCCAGCTCCTGAGTTCACTGCTACTCAGCCTGAGGTGACAGACTGGTCTGAAGGCGTGCAGGTGCCCTCTGTGCCTATTCAGCAGTTCCCTACTGAAGACTGGAGTGCTCAGCCTGCCACGGAAGACTGGTCTGCCGCTTCCACTGCTCAGGCCACTGAATGGGTAGGAGCAACCACTGGTTAGTCTTAAGCTGTTCTTATATCAGCTCTTAAGCAACATGGAAATAAGGCTGACAAAAAATAAACATCAGTTTCCAAAAAAAAAAAAAAGTCAAAAAACAACAGATGTTGGTGAGGATGCAGAGAAAAGGGAATGCCTATGCACTGTTGGTGGGAATGTAAATTAGTTCAGACACTGTGGAAAGCAGTTTGGAGATTTCTCAAAGAACTAAGAGTTGAACTACCATTCAACCTAGTAATCTCATTACTGGGAATATACCCAAAGGAAAATAAATCATTCTACCAAAAAGACACATACACTCACATGTTCATCACAGTGCTATTCACAATAGCAAAGACATGGAACCAACCTAGGTGCCCATCAATGGTGGACTGGATAAAGAAAATGTGGTAGATATATACCATGGAATACTACACAGCCATAGAAAAGAATGAAATCATTTCCTTTGCAGCAACATGGATGCAACTGAAGGTCATTATCCTAAGCAAACTAATGCAGGAACAGAAAACCAAATACCACATGTTCTCAATTATAAGTGGGAGCTAAACATGGGGTACTCATGGAAATAAAGATGGTAAGAATAGAAACTGGGAACTACAGGGGTGGGGGTTTAAAAATTAACTACTGGATACTATGCTTCATACGTAGGTGATGAGATCAATCATACCCCAAACCTCAGCATTACACAATATATCTATATAACAAGCCTGCACATGTATCTCCTGAATCTAAAATAAAAGCTGAAATTAGAAAAAATGCCCTTGGTTGAATCCATGTATATGACCCTTCCAAAATCTTCCATCTTTTTACCTTTTTCCACATCTTAAAAATGTGAGTCAAATGTAACAATGTTAAAATTAGGGAGTTGCTAATAAGGCTACCTTCATCATCGCTCAGAATGTGTCTGGTTTCACACTGGGTTCAGGAAAAAGACACCCTTGAAAAAGCAGGAAAGTAGCTAAACAGAACAGCGTACGAGAATCCCACATGAAAACTTGTTTCTTAAATAGATAAAACTTTAAGAACAGTTTGTCTTGTAAAAGCCACTGGGGTTTAGAAACCCGTTTTACTGTGGACACACCAAGAATAACTCTGAATCTTGTAACAGAATCTTGGGGATCAGTATTTTTTGTGCTGTCATCTCGATGAGTTATTTCTGTTATAAGTCATGATCCTTAGCCTTTTTTCATTCTTCTCTGTCTCCCAGGATTTCATTTGGATCAGCTAATTCTTGGTTGATTGGAAAATAGTCTTACTTATTCAACATTCTCACGGCTAAGAAATGACACCTACGAAGAAGTATCAGGATCACACTCTTAGATTTTTTAGTTCATTCTTTACAAAAGAAAGCCTGATGGTACCCAAAGAAGTACAGTTCTACTACAGTTCTTCCAATAATCCACATACTGAGTAGTTAAAAGGCTCCCAGGACTCACAAATCATTCTATTTAACTAAAAACTTTTCTTTTTTAAAAAAGGTCATTCTCCAAAGAGTTTATGAGGAGAGGACATGGATTACTCCAAACAGCCATGTGAAGACTGGATTATATCTTAGCTAGACCAAAAAAAATCACTAACATATATTCTACATCTGGCTATTGTTTTCTCAACTTGTGAATTTTTAAATAGCGTATCACCATAATTCCACAAATCAAGGCTAAGGAGTTTCTTCTCTCAAGCACTTACTGTTACTAACCATAGCTTAGGAAAATAAAAATAGGCTTTTGAGTAAGTATTGAATGAAAGATTCTGCACCTTAACAAAGGAATAGCTGCATTTAAAGGTTTAAATGCAACCACTCTGGTAGTGCCTTTATCTAATAAAAAACCTGTATTTCTTTTCAATATCCTGTAGTCATTGAAAAGAAAGAGCCAAACATCTAGGGGACGTTTTGTGTTATTATTAGGACAATTAATGTGTGCATTTTACATAGCCTTGCTCTTATATGCTCTTCTTTCCCTCTTAAACCACTCAGACACTAAATTAATATCCTAAGAAAGGTCAATTGCCAGTAGTGTATGCAACCATTGTTATTGAGAGCACTGTGTCTGTAACTGTTATTAAAGATTTCCATAGCACTTTTTATTTCTGCAAGTGCTTTACAGCCAAATCTTCAGTGATTACAAAAGCAACAGACTCCTCTTCCCCGTTGTTATTGGAAGGTGCATTCCAGCCCTCCTTTCCATCATTAATGAGAAGTATCATATCTGAATTGGCTTAACATTTATACACATACCCCCTCCCAAAGCCTTAGTCATTCATATACTTAAAAAGTACTAACTGAGCACTCATTGTAACAATTTTCTTTTGACTCTTTACAGATAGAGAGCCATAAGACTCACTGCCTACTCTCTTGTTAATGATAAGGTAGATCTGAGATAAGCAATCCCAAGCCCCAAAGGCTTGGGCTATTGCTTCCCTTGGTGACTCATACCACAGTCTCTAAAGATGTGTCCAATACAAATTTCAACTTGTTTGGGACCTAAATTATCACAGGCCCCTGACATTAGGTAAAGTCAGCAACATTAACCACTTGCTGAAAAACTACTTAAAGACCATTTTTGAGGCATCTTTGCTGTCTCATTAGATTGATTGCACTTGTGTAAATACATTTTTTCCATTTAATATTTACTGAGTGTACACTCTGCTAGACTGTGAATAAAATATGCAAACAACTTATCCCTGGGTCCTAAAGGCTTGCAATAGCCAGCTATAGCCAGCTGTGATAAATACAAGATGGCCTATCTCATTTGAAAACCATAAAATACCATATAGTTATAAAAGTATTAATCTATTTTGTTCTGGGACTCTTTTATAGCTTAAGTATACATAGTATACATGGCAACAGATCACCATATCTGCAAAATGCCTCATGTAATTTCAGATTTTAAAAATCTGTGATCTAACTTAATTTTCTCTTTCTCTATCATTGAATGTGAGCATGTGTGTATGTGTACTCGTGCATGCATGTGTTTGAACAGTCGCTAAGGGAAACATTATTATCCCAATTTCACAGACGAGGTAACCGAAACTAAGACTGGCTCCAAATCATATAGCTATGTAGTAGATGGTGGCAGCAACGAAACACAGAACTCCTATTTGTCCAATATTTTTTCCATTATGTCCATCTTCTTCAAGGGCAAATATTGCAGAGCACTTCAAGATTAGCTTTAGGTATAATAAGAACTAGCATCCTTGGAGCATTTACCATCTGCCAGGCAGTGTTTCAAGCGTTTTATGTGAATTAATTTATGTAATTATCAGAACCACCCTATGAGGTGAGTATGGTATTGTTTTCATTTTACAGATAAGAAAACTGAGGCACAGAGAAGTAACTTAGAAAACTTATACAGACAGTAAGTAGAACAGCCAAGATTTGAATATAAGCAGTTTGAATCCAGAGCTTACCTACTAAATTACTATGTCACAATGCTTCCAGATATAGGTAGTTTGTCTATTTTTCTTTTTTCTTTTCCTTTTGGTTTGACTCTAAGTAAACTTAATACCTCAGCTGTTTGGCTACACTGGGTCTACTAAATATTTCAGGAAAATAACTCTACAACTTGGGTAAGATGTGATGAACAATGCAAAAATCTGAATGATTCCAACTACTTACCAACAACAATTCCCCAGAAATGCATTAACCGTGTTGCCTTAGAGTCATGATGAAATGGAAATTATAAGAAAATAAGTGAAAAAGGTCAATATTGTGCATTTCCTAGGGATTACTGATACAGGTATGAAATCTCAGAGCTCTCAACTCTAACCATAAAACTCTGCTATTTAATTGGAAAGCTAGCCTTTGCAAAAAGGCCAGGCTCTCCCTTGAGTCGCAGTTCGTTCAAAGGGCTACTGGCAGAAACAAGGCTCAAGGGCCAAGATCTTGACAGTTTCTTAGGACTCAGTTTCCTGCAGGGTATTCCAACACATGAAACACAGGGAGGATGAAGGCCAGGGGACTCTTGAAGGCTGGCATAATTAACTCAGGGGAAGAGAGCTGCTCAGGTGTACTCAATGGGCTCCGGAAGCAGGCGAAGACTTAACAGGAAGGTAACCACCACCACCACAGGGACTCCAGCCAAATTCAATGGCAGGTGGGCAGGGGTGGCACACAAGCAAAGTTCAACCATGCAGCTTTCCCCTGAGCCTGCCCAAAAGAAGGAATGTTTCACCTTCAGCCAACTGCTCTTATATTCTATAAACATTATAAAATGATTTTTGCATCCACATTAGAACTGAGTTGTATGTACGTGTGTGTTAGGGAGTCTGTGTGAGAGAATAGGGTGGCGGGGTGGGGGGGTAAATCTCCAGGATTAAGGTTATAACCTGACAAAATAAGTCAGCTGGTAGGAAAATAGCCGTGTTGCTCTAATGAAGTTCCTGGTCTAGCTGGGCACGTTAGTCTCTGTTTCCTCCAGTTGTCTTAAAAGGCCATCGAGGCACTAAAGCAACCATGTAATTTATCATTATTATTTGATTGCTGAGGAGTTTGATAAATTCTGGATGCATCTCCAAAAGTCTCTAATGCCTACATGCAGAGGGGGAAGAGTTTCACAATTTACTGAGCATCGAGCGCCTAAAGTAAAGAATTCACTCTCCAGGAAGAACTCGAGAGTAAGTAAAGATTGACTCCATGGACCTTTTCATGAAGCAAAACTTTTCTCCTTTTTCCAGCAGGTCTTTGCAACCTCTTTTTGACATTGCCTTTGCTTAAAAAGAAAATTATTGTCATGTATCCAAAACTAGAGTATATACATACCTGAACACTACCTATGACGTCTCTCCTCCTTCATACCCCACTGTACCCCCTTCTCCCCTCCTTAATTTTTGGATAAAGAGCCAGTTCTACTGACATCTAAAATGGAGGGAGGCAGTAGAAAAAGAGATACCCACACTCCCATGTTCATTGCAGCATTATTCATAATAGCCAAGACACAGATAACAACCCAAGTGTCCCTTGACAGATGAATGGACAAAGAAAATGTTACAGCCGGGCGCAGTGGCTCACACCTGTAATCCCAACACTTTCGGAGGCCAAGGTGGGTGGATCACCTGAGGTCAGGAGTTCGAGACCAGCCTGACCAACATGGTGAAACCCCGTCTCTACTAAAAATACAAAAAAACTAGCCAGGTGTGGTGGCGTGCACCTGTAATCCCAGCTACCCAGGAGGTTGAGGCAGGAGAATCACTGGAACCCGGGAGGCAGAGGCTGCAGTGAGCCGAGATTGAGCCACTGCACTCCAGCCTGGGTGACAGAGCAAGACACTGTCTCAAAAAAAAAAAAAAAAAAGAAAGAAGAAAGAAAGAAAAGAAAATGTTACACGCACATATGCACACACACATGCACATGCACACTCACATGTACACACAATGGAATATTACTCAGCCTTTTAAAAGAAGAACATCCTGCTGATTGCAAAAACATGGATAAACCTGGAGAACATTATGCTAAATGAAATAAGCTAGACACAGAAGGACAAATACTACATGATACTACTTATCTGAAGAATCTTAAATAGTCAAACTCATCAAAGCAGAGAGAGGAATGGTGGTTTTCAGAGCCTGGGTGAGGGCAAAACAGAGAGGTATCATCATTCAATTGGTACAAAGTTTCAGTTACACAAGATGAAGTCCTAGAGATTTACCATACAGAATAGTGTCTATAGTCAACGATACTGTATATATTTAAAATTTCGCCAAGAGCATAGATCTTATGTCAAGTGTTCTTATCACAAAGAAAATAATAAATTAAGAGGATGGGAGGAAACTCTTGGAGAAGATGGATATGTTTATGGCACTGATTATGATGAAGGCTTCAAGGGTATATACTTATCTCCAAATTCATCAAATTGCACACATTAAATATGTACAGCTTTTTGTATGTCAACTACACCTCAATAAACTGGAAAAAATACTATAATACCAGTGTGATCTAGAAGGCAGGTCATCTAATCTATGTAGGCCTAAATAAAATATTACTTGGTACCTATTTGCACCAAACCAGCTAAATTCTGAGGCTTAGCTACCACCTTAGTTCTGGTCTACAGCAGTTGTTAGGGACTTCAGCAACTATCTGAAGAGCCTAAAAGCCTAGTGCAAAGTCGAAGAAATGAATTAGAGAAACATCTTTTTTATTCAAAGCTTAACTGGATTTGTTTTTAAAAGGGACATTATTTATTAAGATTCAAATATATAAAGGACATACAAATAACAGTTCTGTATACGAAATGCCAGATACCCTGCATGTAAGAGCATACATGCAGGGTGCCTGGCTTAAGAAATCTTTCTGCATAAAGCAGTGACTCAGCCACAAGAGCTGCCTGTATTGTACTATAAAACAATCACAGTTGGGTGCAGTGCCGCAGGCCAGTAATCCCAGCACTTTGGGAGGCCAAGGCAGGAGGATCACTTGAGCCCAGGAGTTTGAGACCAGTCTCTGGACAACATAGTGAGACTCTGTCTCTACAAAACATCAAAAAATTAGCCAGGGTTGGTGGCGCATGCCTGGGGTCCCAGCTACACAGGAGGCTGAGGCAGGGGAACTGCTTGAGCCCAGGAGGTCGAGGCTGCAGTGAGCCATGTTCCCACCATTGCACTCAGCCTAGGTGACAGAGGAAGACCCTGTCAAAAAAAAAAAAATCGCATGTGAGGTTCATGATTAAGGACCAGATGACCTAATGAAATTGGACCTTCTGAACATTCTTGAACACTTGATTATTTTAACAGAATGTGGAAACCAGTTTAATAAGAAGTTATAAAAATGGAGGGCCAGCAATGAAAGTAATCCTAGAATTAACCTGGAAGAAGAGAGGGTATGGTCAGAAAGACAAGCAACCACTCCCACAAGTATAAATGCTTGATTCAGCTTCTCTATTTTGTGTTGTCCGAGCACCTCTGGCAAGGTTCATATGCAATATTAGAATCTCCTAGAAAGTCCCAAGTCCTGAGCTAGAAACAGAAAGCAAGCCACCCACTGCTACCTCAGTGACTTGCAGGATCAGAGATGGGGCCATTTGTCCATTTGCTACCATTTGTCCCCAAGCTCCTAACAAACTACAGGTCTTTATTTGCACAAGACCAAAACCTATTATTTCAGAACTCTCTTTAGCAAACCTCTGGCAGCCCTTGTCACTACCTCCCAATTGCTATTCCAGATAAAAAGGGAAGAGCAAGCACAGAATCCACCTCGTAGCAGGATTGTTCTTCTATTTTCTTCTAGGAGTTTCACCCTCAATATCTCACAATAAGTTTCTTTCCTCGTAACTCCCCCATCTCTCACCCCCATTTAAATCTGGGAGGGGATGGGGGGAAGGAGTGAATCAGAGGAAGATAACTCCATTCGGACAGATGGACAAGGGACAGTATACACTATGAAGGCTCAATCCATCTGTGGAAAAGGAAATCCAGCTGTTGGCCAGGCCTGCCCCATTTATGTCTGCTCTCGGTACACTGACATTTTCTGGGTTCAAAGGAAACAGCACCTGAATTACTTAAAGGCCCGGGCACTATTTTAAAATAATGCTTGGAGTAATCTGATGTCTAAAGTGGCTTTCTGCCAAAAGGATCTTTTGTCACAGTGCTACATTCAAGACCGCTTATTTTAAATGGGCATTTGAAAAATGGTCCATTGCTGTAATTTGGCAATGTGCCTGGAAAAGGCTGAATTTGAGATTGGGCATTTTAAACAAAATCTCTAAAATACAAGTTACAGTCACTTTCCCTAATGAGGTCGTCTGATCCTGTTGCTTAGCGCTTTCCTTAAACATGCCTGAGGGCCCCTCTGTGTGGGCCTGGAGACATCCCCAATTCCAGTGCAAAGGAAGACATGGCACAATTGCACTGTGTCTCCTCAGCTGACCTCGCTAGCCTGACCCAAACGCTAAATTCCATCTCATGGGGTCTAGAATAGTGAAGTTGACATCACTGAAAATTCTATTTGTTTAAGGAAAGAAAGATGAGGCCAAACCCCTCAAAATGGTATTGTTTAGGTTTGAAACACACCACAAATAGATGAATTAAAATTCAAGTTTGTCACTTTCCCAAATCTGCATGTGGAAGTCACTACAGTCTATGCCTCTGGCCCGGAATGACCAAAACCAAACTAGAGAAGTAAATTGTTTTCTATTATATTCTCCTTAGGCTATAAATTCTCTGGGCAGAGAGGGAAGAAGGAAATATTAGTGCTGTGTGGTCTTGGCATGCCATCATGTCAATGTGTCATTGGAATACTAATGTAAATGATGTTCAAATCGCCCCTGTAATAGACCCATAATTAGCTTGCTCCATTCCTATGCTGTGTTTAAGCTCTTCAGAATTGCTCAGATCTGAGGTTTTACTATAGAACAAGACACCAGTATTCAGAGACGCTGACAAATTCCAATATCCCTCTTTTCCCTGTGTCCCTTTCCTTCTCCTGTATTTAGTTTTCAGTCTCCTTTCCACATGCCTCTCAAAGAACGCCAGGTAGAAGTCAGTCGATGTAGCCATGAAAAGAAAAAAACTAAACTAAAGAAAAGTTTGCCTGCCATCGCTCAATGCTTGTTAGAGTAAAACTACAAAGGTATACAGTACATTTTTTTTTAAGCTAAGGGGTTATATGGGTCAGCTTACACACTGGCTTGCAAATCTGTTTTCTCAAAATGAGTTGGACCAGACAAGAATGTTAATTTATTTGAGCAGACCTATGTCGCTATTGATCATAAACAAAGGTGCTGGTGTGGTGCATCATGCCAGCACACACCAACACGGAGAAAGGTCTGCTCCCGACAAACAACCAGGTGAATACATTCACCATGATAGGTCTCAACCTCCCTGGAATCATGTC
Source organism: Pan paniscus (assembly GCF_029289425.2). NCBI lineage: Eukaryota > Metazoa > Chordata > Mammalia > Primates > Hominidae > Pan > Pan paniscus. The sequence continues at coordinate 133,204,229 of NC_073272.2, forward strand.
TCTTTCATCAGCACATTTGGGTTGATGGTATCATCATACCCCACCCCCTAAAAATGTTATATGCTCCTTTTTCATTAAATTAAAACAAAAGTTTATTTTGTCCTAAGAATGCCATGGCATTACTGGAGACAGTGCTGATATTGACAATCTGGGTTGAGTATCATGGTTAACGTGATGTCAGAAGACCAGTTTTATAATGATGACTAAATAACAGTAACAAGAACAATGATGACAATAGTAACAAGAACTAATATCAGCATAGCACATTCGTTTGGACCAGGCACTATTTCAAGTGCCCCTCACATTTTATTAATTAATTACATTATTATTTAATTATTATGATTATTTCCACTTCATAGGTGAGAAAACTGAGGCTCAGGGAGCAGAAACAACTTCCTCAAAGCCACACAACAAGTAAGTGGTGCAGAGCTGGAATTCAAAATGAGCTCTGAAGCATTCCTCTCTAATGCCTGATATGGGAGACTAGACCTTGTCCTTGGAGAAGGAAAGAGGAAGGCAGTTTCAAGTGGCATATTCACTGTTACTGAAATTTCACATAACAAAAAGGGTGTAGAAAATTTTTATTTTTATTATTATTATTATTTTGAGATGGAGTTTCGCTCTTCTTGCCCAGGCTGGAGTGCGATGGTGCAATCTCGGCTCACTGCAACCTCCACCTCCTGAGTTCGAGATTCTCCTGCCTCAGCCTCCCACTGGGATTACAGGCGCCTGCCACCACGCCCAGCTAATTATTGCATTTTTAGTAGAGATGGGGTTTCACCATGAAAATTTTCATTTTTATTAAAAGAGTGCATGAGTTAGTCATGAAGGCCGAGCCCAGGCGGCCTGCATACCAAATGTGAAGAACAGTACCAATTGACAAAGAAGCACAAAACTAGACAAAGAAAAGGACTCAATAAATAAGTAATTGAACTAACTGAAAATTGAGAGGGAAATGCAAATAAAATGGGAGCACTATGTAGAAGGCAGTCCCCTTTTAAGGAAAAAGAAGAAAGAAAAGCATTTTAGGATGAACAAAATGTCTTGGAAAAGGAGCAGAACCATGTTTTAATTTGACCTAGTTCATGAAGAGTCAGCTCTTGAACACTAGTGACAGTTATTTCTCCAGGAAAAATATCAGAATGAAGGAAAAGGCCAATAAAGTGAACATAAAAGAGCAGAGTGAAGGACTTCAGCCATGGAATATTTTCCATGTGGCAGAATAATAATGAGGTGGACCCTTCATCTTTGGGTTCTGTTTTGGGTTTCTGATACATTCTTTCAGTCCTTCATCTCTGCTTTGATGAGTAATTCAGAAAAATTTTTATGCTTTTATATGAGTATAGTCTTGTCTCAAATAAACCACCTGTCATCCTGGATAGGTCATTTTTCCTCTCTGGCCTTCAGGGAGATAGGACTACCTGAGTGTTAAGTTCCCTTCAAGCATTGTAATTCCATAATTCTGTGCTATTTCTCCATAGTTACTAGTTGGCTGATATCACACATCAACTCCAGTAACAATATAATGTAGTATCTTACTAAGGCACTGTATAAACTCATATAGGACATGTACAAAGCACAGGACTCAAGCAAACGTACACAGAAAATATGAAATGAGTTTCTGGTTTTATCCCGTACAATTTTGTGTAGAAACAGAGGGAGTTAATTGGCGGGAGAATGCTGGCAGACTGGCTGCTAGGAAACCTCATTAGGTCTGGATTCTGGCCCTCAGAGGTAGATTCACTTCAACCAAGCTCACAGAGGGCCATGTTTAAAATTTTTAAATGCCCAGGATTTGGAGGCTCAAAACTCAATTTGATAATGTTCCAGATTGATTGAACCCACACTATCAAACCCTCCAAAGACTGCTGGAATAAAGCTGAACACTAGTGTACCCGTTTACAATGACATATATAATATATGTAACCCATTTATAATGATACATATAATTCATGAGGTGACAGATCCTCATATAATCTCCCTACTGATAAATAACATAGGAAGACAAAATATAATCCAAAGCTCGCTTAGTGACCATGGAAGCAATGTCAACCCAAGGTATAAGCTTTGAATATCTAATTATGGCATCATGTTAAAATATATCTCTATAAATAGGGTATTATAAATAAAATATTATAATAATAGCTAACATTTATTGAGAGATTACTGTGTGTCAGGCACCATACTGAATACATAAATTATCTCCTTTTATTCTCACAATGGCCCTATATGGTAAGTACCATTATTAAAATTCCCATGTTATAGACAGAAACTGAGGCTCAGAAAGGTATAACCACTTGCCCAGGGTCATGAAGCTGGGGAGTGGTGGGCATGAGATATGAACTCTAATCAGTCTGGATCTGGGATCTCACTTATAACCACTTTGCTGTGTTGCCTCTCTGCCTAGCCCAGAGCCCAAGAAGGCAGTTTCTTTCTTGGTAGAAGGGCACTGATCAGTGTTACTATCTTTCTCTGTGACTTTCTCCTTTTCATCTGCTTTCATGACTGACAGCCCATGGCCCCCACTCCCTGATTGACACATTCTTTCTTCTACTGTGTTAACACTGTCAGTCAGGCTACTGTCTGGCCTTTTTTCATAGCAGCCGTTTGTCTGTCTCTGTCTCAGTCTTGTTTTTTCTCTTTTTTTTTTTGAAATTAAAAAAATAAAGTTCAAAGAAGTAAAGTAATAATCACCCATATTCCCACCAACTGTTATCAACATGAGTTAACTTTTGGCAATTTGCTGCCAGCGTGTTTTTTTTTTTTTTTACTACATTTATACTTCACAAAATTAGACAACGAATATGCGACTCCACTGTTCTTTTGTAATTCAGTCTCTTCAAAGTGAATTTGCATAGTTCTGTTCTCATCCATAGCTTGTTGATTTTCTAGCTTAACTTTTAGGTAGCGATTTCATTTTCCTTATTTTCAGGGTCTTGGGGAGGCCCCTGTAAGTTGCTTCCATGTCTCAGCGATACATTCAAAGATATGTTGAGATTGATATGAACAGACAGGCAGATAGCCTGGCCATCTTATTAACATTAGGGCCCAAGATCATGCACTCTGTCTAGGCTGTCTAACTGCTCTAATTGTCAGAAAAATCTATTTCAGCATAAGATTGTAAAAATTGGTATCGTGCCGGGGTCAGTAATTACATGGTCTTTCCCCAACACAGCAAAAGGATGTGTATATTGACAAGGAAATTACAGGATTGGACATAAACAATTCACTACACGAGGGGCTTTGGCAGAATTGAGAGCATCACTTTGAAAAAGAGATACCTTGGGAACAAAAATGTAACCCATGAAGAAGACACCTCTGGCCATCTCTGAGAATCATAAGCATAATTCATGATATCTAATAATTACAACATTAAGTCTATATTTATTTCAAAATAAAAAATTAAAAGGGGCATGGGTTTAAAGAAAGGTGCATACCCAAAACTATTTTAAAAAGTTATCAGTGGAAAAGGTAAGACTGCAAAGTTAATGGAAAATAAAAAGCCTCCCAGAAAGGAAAAACTGTGGTGTGCATAGGAAATATCAACACGTGAGCACAGTGAACAATGGTCAAACACACCCTTTCTATCAAATCAAAGAAGCCTTTTCCAGTCTGTGACATATTAAACTTCTAGGGTTGTAATTATGGAGTTATTTTTATAGTTTATCTATTCTAAATATATCTTTCTAATAATATATATAGCAGAAAACTGAGGAGATATTGTTAACCAAATTCATTGCTATTTCTGATCAAAACATATTCTCAAAGAATCTCGTTACACAGATTATAGGGTATCAATCAAATGACTGGCGCCCCCTCCTGGCCTTCCCAAGAATGACAAAACAATCCCCATGTCTCAGCCCTTCGCAGACCCCTTTTCCAGCACTACTTGGTCTGTCTCGTCTACGCATAGATCCACAGTGAGGCCTGCTGCTAGTATTCGAGACTGCTAAACTGTGATGCCCATATTTTTATTCACTTTCAACTGGAGTGGCAAAATGTACCTACCTATACAGGTCATGACTGTATGTGGAAAATCAAGTGAAGAGCCTCTCCATTAAATGCAGCCACTGATGCCAAGATCCTTCACTATTGTTTATTATTCATTGTTATCAATTTTCTGAGTCATTTGAGCTGGACATCTCAGGCTCCTTGAGATCCACCTCCATCTTCCTGTCTTTGTTCACACTGGCTATTATTCCTTTCCAGTCACAGCCATTTCCCATAGCCCTGACAGTGATAATCCAGAGGTCAGAAGAATACTAGGTCAGGTGCATCCCCAATACCTTATGACCTAAGAGACACTTCTGTTCCAATCACAGTCCACGAACTTTGCTCTCATTCTCTTACAGCAATGAGTATACTCAAAAATTAGTACAGCAAGGAAGTAGTCACGTCCTTTCTTTTTTTTTTTTTTTTTTTTTGAGATGGAGTCTTACACTGTCGCCCGCGCTGGAGTGCAGTGGCGCGATCTCAGCTCACTGCAACCTCCACCTCCCGGGTTCAAGTGATTCTCCTGCCTCAGCCTCCCAAGTAGCTGGGATTACAGGTGCCCACCACCACGCCTAGCTAATTTTTTGTATTTTTAGTAGAGATGGGGTTTCACTATGTTGGCCAGGCTGGTCTCAAAATCCTGACCTCATGATCTGCCCGCTTCGACCTCCCAAAGACGTCGTTTCTTTCTTAATGCATGGACCACAGGTATTCCAAGAACAGAGATCTTATTCTTATTCTCCTGGTTTCAACCCCTCTTTCTCCACTCCTCTCTTGGTCTCCACCCCCTCTTTATTCTCTTTTTACTTTAATTCTAAGTCTCAAGCAATTCCTGTATGGTAGGCTTCTGTTCCTATTTATGCCTGCTTATCTTCCCTGGACCTCTGGAGCCCAAATTCTTGATGTGAAATTATGACTTCATGGTGTCCACCTCCTTTTCTCAAGTTAGAAGTCTGACCTCTGACTCCAGCACACTTGCTGGACCCACAACCTTGCCAACATCTTCTAGTAGTGCCTGATACCCCAAATTCTGGTTTCAGAATACAAAAGCCCAGCATGAAACTATTAATATACATTTCCTCTTATCTCAGTTCTGTTTATTTTCATCTATTGTTTAGATTAGGAATCTTTGATACTAGAATTACATATGTTGAAATCTGAAAGGCCTTAGAAGTAATCTAAGTCAATGACTTCTAACTATTGTTGGTCTGCAAACCTGTTATGTCAGAATCTCCTGGGGTGCTTGTTAAATATACAGATTCTTAGGCCCTACCATAGAACTGTCAATTCAGAGTTTCTAGGCATTGGTCACAAGAATCTTTATTTTAACAAGCTCCCCAGGCAAATCTGATGCAGAGCCAAGTCTGGGCACTCTGATGATCAAAGCTCGTCAATTCACAGATGAGGAAACTGACGAGGCAGGAACTAAAACCCAAGCCTCATGAGCCCCGGTCTTTTGTTCTTTCCATCATCCAACTTTCTCTCCTCCTGGAAGAAATATGTTAGAACTGCCTTGAATAAGAACAAGTTATAAAGTCAATTAGCAATAAAACCTTGTTTTGTAAAGAACACAATGACCTATCTGTTGAACTTGCTCAAACCCCTGCTTTAAAAAGGGTTGTACACTACTAAGGACAGTCATCTTGTGGTGACACACATTAGCTACTGAAGATTTATTATTCCCCCCCCCAAAATTACATGGGTCAAAAGCAGGAGAGACTTGAACATTTCAGCAATGCATTGGAGCTTGAGAGAATTATATTGGGATGGTTACTCGAGCTATCTGAACTGCTTGTTACCCTTTCTTTATGAAGACTGTAGAAGGCAAACCAAAAAGTCAAAAGCAGAATGGAAAAGAAGCAATAAAAGAGAAAGAACCTGGCCCCTCAGACAGCCCCCTTCTTTGGTTGTTTATAGTTGAGTTGTTACTTACATGTAACCATCAGAATAGATTCTTACAAAGAATTTTTTCCATTATAGATAAATATTTTGGAAACAAAATTAGTAATGGACCCACTGAGCAACTGATACAAATTGAAACAGCAATGTGATTATTAGACATTATAAACAACTGAGAATTTGAGATAGTTTTCAAGTACTGTTATGTCTGGCCAAGATGAACATAAAGTCTATTATAGCATTATCATGATCTCCCTCTTGGCAAAAATGTAAAAGGTCACTTCAGATTTAGTTAAACATGATAGCCAAAGACATGCAAGAGACACTCAACTGGGAATATCAGGTTGTCTTCTTGACCTGGGACTGCCTGGATGACTCTGAGAGCTTGGTTTGAATATAATAACAGGGCCCGTGGCTGATTCTTCCCTTCAAATACCAAGACATTTGGTGTTATGTTGCTACCCCAACCAGAGTTGAAGGACATGAAACACTTTAGATTATCGCACAACACTTGAAAAATTTACATATTTTCTGCCTTTAGTGTTTTTTTACCCTCTAAAAATATGGTCTGCAATTTTGAGAAAGTATTATCAAAGGAAATCACAAGGACTTTATTAACATCATCTCATTAATCTTCAAAAGGTAGCTGTAAAGCAATAGAAAATTTTACTGATGAGGAAACAATTACTAAGGAGGCTAAGTGACTTGCTTGAAGTTATTAAGTTAATTCTTGGCTCAGTTAACATTTGACACCATTGACACTTTCCTTCCTAAATTGCTTTCCCTTGACCCCCATGACACTAAACTATTCTCACTCTTTTCCTCTTCTTATGAATTTAAGCTTCTTTACAGAAGAATGAATCTAACATTAAATCCAATCATTTGCATCACTGCAAATTGTCTTTAACAAGGTATGTATATGTGGGTAGCTATGCTTATGTACTTTTTATGTTCTTTTTCCTGTACAGAGACAGTTATAATACAGTAGTTAAGAACATGAACTCTGGAACCAGAACACAACCTTTCCAATCCTGGTTCCTCCACATGCTAGTTGTGTGACCTTGGGCCAGTCACTTAACCTTCCTGTACTTTGGGTTCTCTACCTGTAAAATCGGGATAATAATTGTACCTGCCCTAAGAGGGCTGTTGTCAGGGTTACATGGTAAAATATATACAAAATGATTAGAACACTGTCTGGCATATAATAAGCTCATTCAGTGTTCATTGTTATTAATAGCATTATTTCATACCCATATTTTCATGTAGCTATGAGATGTTCATTCCATTGTGTTAATATATAACACCTTGCTTAGCCAATTTTATCTTGCATGGGTTTAGATGATTCATAGGAGTTTGGAAAATCACTGAAATTAAAAAAAAAACAGAGGGTGGGTCATATCCTTCATTTTTGTTATTCAAAGTTTTTCTCCCCTCTCCTACCACATCCTGGTCCTGACTATCCCCACCCCCAAGCCATTGCTACAATCCTTGCCCAGGCACTCACCACCTCATAATTTTTTTAAATGGGGCCCAAATAGGAGCATGGTGAACTAATAAAGTCCCCACCAAGGTGGAGTAATGTGGCGTTAGATCACAAAACACCTAGAAGTATCTTGCACATGGCACCTTTCTATAAATGCCATATGGATGGATGAAATGAAATGGTTATGGGGTCCATATGGAAGCAGAGGCTGAAAGCAGGCTGGGGCCAGGCTGGGAAATGACCTAGACGCCATGCTAGGAGGTTTAGGTTTGATCTTGTAAGCTATGAAGAGTCACAAAATTTTTTTGTTCTTATAAACGTGGGATTAGAGAGAAAGCTATTTGGAAGCTAGAAAAAATGGTTATAGCTTCCTAATCATTCAATATTACAGCCCGTTTCTCTTTAACCCTAAGGAATATTTTTAAGTTATATTAAATTTTGAAATTTTCCCTGCCAAAACTATTTCAGAGTATCCCTTTCCTTCCTTGTGCCTCTCACAAACAGGCTTCTTTAAAGGTATAATATTTTCTTTTATACTTTGTTTTAATAACAGATTTTAGTTTTCTAGAGGGCCTAGCCATTCCTCATTTTAAATGTTTTCCTGTCTTATAACATTTAAAAGAAACGATTTGTGTCCCAGATTACCCTGACTCGAAGGTAATGACTGGTAGCCTGGGAAGCCTGGACCTGAGCTAATTGTGAGTTCCAGCTGGTCAGTTTCATGATAATTACCCAGCTCTGAAAGTAATTCATGGGAACATATAATTACCTATCAACTTGCTTTCACAGGGCCGGACCTGCAGTCTCAGTGACAGCCACCCTTCAGAAATGTGGTGCCTAGCTTAGGAATGAAGCAGGCTCTATTGCTAGTAGTGTAAAAGGAGATCAATGGGCAACATCACCTCCTCGATCAAACCCTGTACAGTCTGCTTGGGATGCTGTTATCCCAAAGGGAAAGAGAACGATGATCTTGAGTGCCTCAATAAAAACTTGCAAATAGGAGGCGCCAAAGGATTTCTGTTTAGTATCATTATAGTCTAGTCAGAGTGAATAGCAACTCATCAGAGACCTTTCTCCATGATGGCTTATTCCAAATATTTACTTTATTTTTCTCATATCCCAAGCCCTGTGGAACTGCACTGCTTTCACTGACTTATTGAAAATTATTTCAGAAATGATGTTCTCAGTATGTAGGATATTGTATTTCCTCCCCCATTACACCCTTGCATCTTGTTTCTTTTTAATTCTGTATTTCTTTTATTATTTTTCTCTCTGAATCGATCCTCTGTATCTACAAAGGTAGCTCTATATTTTCTTTCCCAACTGCCTCACTGATGAAGAGTTCTCTGGCAACACAGGCTAGAAGGAAATCTCAGTCTCATTTCCTTCACTTCAAAAGTAAATCCACTTGTCTGCCTCATCCACAAAAATGTAATGGGAGTGTTTTTCTGCCACATTAGTCAATGCTGAGGCAGGAAGAGTGAGAGACCAGGCCATATGGTGACTGTCACAGCTGGCAGGCTACACAGCCAGGATAACAGAGGCTAGAGCTGAGCCAGGTGTCGGGGCTCAAAATGCAGCAACTGGGGACTCTATGGAATGACTTTAAGGCCAGTCTGTCAGGAGACCAATAAAGCACTTTTTCTACAAACTGAGAAAACAACTTGCAACACTATCTTCATGGATTGACTTCCCTTTGCAAAGGTGAACTCCAGATAGTTTGGCAGAAGGGGTACATTAGAGCAGACTTCTTTTTCTGAAAGCCTTGGACAAGGCTGATGAAGCAGAAACTAGGTGTAAGCATGCCTAGTGGGAAAGTGGGGAAGAGGCAAATTGGAAGTCAGGGAACTGCACAAAGCCTGCAGTTGCAATGGCCAAAGCTACCCTTTAGTCTCCACTCCTACCCTTCCTTGTTTAGCCTCAACTCCTGCGTTCAGTGAGTGCCCGCTCTGTGCCAGACATGGTACTAAGGGTGCCAGGAACCTGAAAGAGAATTGGGCATGATTCCTTTCCTGAAGAAATTTACTGTCTGGTGTGAAATCCAATCTCTCTTATGCCCTCAACAGCTTATTTTGGGTTCCTGGGGCTTTAATCTTCCCAGCACTTCTGAGGACAGAAATTCATAACTTCTTTTGGATTGGAAGCACTGCCATTTGCAAAGACCTCTACAAATCATGCAGACCACAGTGACTCATCAGAGAGCCCATTCCCAAACTAGCAATTGCTCTGAGAAGTAACAGCTCTGAATGCTACCAGAGGGAATCTACTTATTGAAGATCCCAGGCATTCCCTTCCATCTCCTCTGTGGGAGACAGAGTGCTAACCCTAAACCCCTGGCCCAGCACCAAAGCAACATCATTTGTGACTACCCTGCAAACTCACATTCTCTGCTGAGGACTGAGACCTTCACCGTAATTATTACCAGTTGCTAAATTTCATCTCTACAGAAAGCATAATAGAAAGGTGACTATCTGAGAAGCACTTCTTAGAGTAATCAAGCCTGAAACTCTGTGATAGAAATGTAAATCTGAGGTTAGCATTTACGGAACACAAGGAAAAGACAAGGCCAACAGAGCAAGTCAGTTACCTCTGGAAGCACTCAGCACTCCATCTGTTTTAACTCAAAGAAGCACTCACCTCTCAGTGTGTCTCTTCACATTTCCTATTCTATATTTCCATCCCCTTTCTGTCCTTTTTCCCTTCCTCTTGTTCTTTTCATTTTTCCTATGTCCCTTTCCTTCTCTGTTCCTAGCACCTTACTATAAAACAGAAGTCAGAACCAGACTCAGAGCAGTCTCTTTATATATGGCTGCCTGATGAAGTGTGTATGTCCATTTCAACTTCAAATACAAATGAATTTTGGATCACCCACTCTATCAGATTACCTATGTCTCTACTCCTCTCCACTAGCATTGACAAACAAGAGATGACCATAGAGAGACTGGATGCTTATCATATAAATGTCTGTGCCTAGTTCCCATGGTTACAGATAGAGATCTGCCACAAGAATAGGTATTACATCTATGCAAACAGGCTGCCAAAGCTTTTGACTCAGGCAGCAAGAAGACAGGTTAGCAGGGGCCAATTCTGAGAGCTCATTAGGCCAGCAGAGTTGGGTAGATGTCAAGGGGTCAGTAGGCAGGGGGTGGACAGAGAGGGATGTGTGATCACAACAGATATCAGGCCAAAAAAGATGTCCAAGGTTCAGGTGTCCTAGGACTCAGCTTGGTCAGGAGAGCCCAAGCAGATAGAGGCCAGAGAGCTAGGGATCCAAGGCCTGGAGGTGCTGGAACCACAGCAACCCAAAGTACTACCTCCCCATCCCTGATCTGAACTTCTGGGCAGAATTTCTAGGAGTTATTTAACAGCCGCTACCAGTCACAACATAGGTTGCATTTCAGGAGGTGTCAAGCAATTCTAGACCACTGTGTAGTTTGCAAAGCTTTTTGAGGTTCTTTAAGATGAGATGGAAAGTGTGTTTTACAGGGCCTAGAAAGATGGGCCTGTATATCTCAGGTATCCTTGGGCAAATGACCTTGCTTTCATGTTCCTATTAGCCAAGTTAAACAAAGTAGGTGACAGGACACTTGATGTTGACGCATATGATTGCCTTGCTTCTCCTTTCACTTCTCCATGTTGGCCTGCAGCTGAGCAAGAAGGCTTTTAAACAGGAAGACACTTTTTGCTTTCCCCCTAGCTAGTAAAAGCCCCTTTGGGCTGAGAGGTGATGGTATCATTCTCCAGCATGCCCTAGAGTGGGACAAATGTCTGAAGAGGGCTTCCAGGAGGAGGTGCTGACCAGTGGGACTTCTTTATTTTCCTTTCTTTCATTCTGACACATTCTTCAGAGTCAAATGCAAAGAGATACTATTTTCAGAGGAGCCATACCATTGCTCTCCCTCATTACCATGAAAAAATCAAGAGCTGAATGCAAGCTATTGCATTTGAATCCTTGGAAAACAAAACTAAGTTTTATAAATACCTTCTGGCCATTGTTTTAAAAGGAGAAAACCTGATGTTGATTTGTATGACACTTATCCATATTCGAGTTTTGGGGACACATTAAGCAGTATCTCAAGTCAGACCAGATTGGATTCATTAATGAAACTGGACTGCCTCTCTAAACATCAGAGCAACTCTTTAGTAACGAGAAACCTTACTTCCTCCACTTAGTTGAGCTGGAAAATTAATGTAGTGTGCTTCTAAAGAAACACATAATGAACATGATGAATTTTCATCATCTTGCTGGAAAGTGATTCTTTATGTTCTTATTCCAAATTTACAGCAAGTAAATTTAACGTTCCAAAGCTGCTGCGCCTTTTTAAGACCTCACTATCAATTTGTGGGGCGCTTTAAATGATTCTGACCTGGAATTTATTAGTGCTTTCTGAAAAACGCACGTGTAGCAAATTGCTGCACTTCAAGATAAATCAAGTTATTTGCAGAAGTTACACTTTAACTATTCACATTTCTCCTAAAGGGGAAAAACCCCAGCCTTTACCTGAGTATCATGCAGAGAGGCAGAAACCCAAACTGGGTCTCCTACTTTCCTAGGAAATTTGTAATCAGGGAATTGAAAATCCCCTCTGGAATCTAGGAGCCCATACTGACCAGCTCCTCGGCAGAGCTGATTTCAAAGTTACCACTGTTCTTAAGTCAAAGGTCACAGGCCACTAATGGCATCCCCCCAAATGGCACCGTGAACCCCCAAGGACATGGACACTTTAAACAGACATTCCATTTCTAGGACCGCTCCCCTTTAACAGCAGACTGTTTGTAACACAGAGAATGTAAGGAAATTGTTATTGTTAGAAAAGAAGAGGGGCATGATCACTCATTTCTTTAAAAACTGACATACAATTGGCATATCATAAAATTCACTCCTTCAAAGTGTACAATTCATTGGTTTTGACATATTCACAAAGATGTGCAACCATCACCACCATCTGATTCCAGAACATTTTCATCACTTCCAAAAGAAGGCCTGTATACAGAAACAGTCACTCTCCATTTCCTCTCTTTCCTCCCCCCCCCGCCGGCCCTAGGCAACCACTACTCTACTTTCTTTCTCTATGGATTTGCCTATTCTGGACAGTCACTTCTTTTTGCATAGGGTTTTTATTTTTTATTTATTTGTGTGTGTGTTTTTTACCCCCTGCAGGAAACAGATCAGTGGAAATGCTGAAGTGGTCCCACTTAAAATTCAGGTCTTTGAATAAACCAGGATGGGAACTTTCTTGGAAGAAACTTCCTTAGGGGGCTTTACTTGTGGATGTATATAGCTGCTGACAGATAGCACTGCTTGAGCACAGACTTTTACCCCAGGTCTGATTCTCTCTTTCTCTTTTGGTTGGGGAAGTGGGGGGTCTTCTTTGCTGTTTGTCAGAAGCAGGGCAGATCTGAGTATCTCAAAGCCAGTTTCAGCCTGTTTGTGAAAAGCAGTATACCTGAGTAGACTAGAGTGTCAGGTAAACTAGGTTCCAAGCCATAGCTCTACTACTTTTTGCAGGCTATGGTGTGTGTGACTATGGGGAAGTTACATGACCTCTCAGCCTCAGTTTCTCACCTGTAAAAGGGAAATGATAGTACCTATCTCACAGGATTTATTTTGAGGACTAAATGAGAGATCGATAAGTAGGTAGATAGCTAGACAGACAGGTACCAATATAAATATAGATACAGATAAATAGCTTCGTACTATGCCAGGCATTAGTAAGATCTCAACAAATTATATCTAAACTTAAATGCCTATTGTGTGCCAGGTACTGGTTTTTGCACTTACTCATTGTTTACTTATTGGAGCTAAGTGCACCTCATCAAAAGGAAAGATGGGATTCTGAATACAAGTATTGGCAATGCCTCTGAAAGATATCGATGTAATAAAATGACATGATGTCTAATCAAGTAGGTGAGACTGCTATATCAGTAAGCTCTAGCCACAGATTAATTTCTTGACGGGCAAGGCAAGTTGACATTCTCAGGAAATTAAAGTTCAACGTATTGTTTCTGCAAAGAATACTATAGTCCGTGAAAATCAATGTTTTACCCTGACTATATGGCAGTCTCTTCAGTAATATAGCAATAGCTATTCATGCACAGTATAATATAAAACCTATAGATCAATAAGACCTTTGATTTATAAAAATTTACAACAAATCACCCAGGACAAAAGATCTAGAAAAGATAAACGTCTCTCATCAAAAGCTACCTTAAACATAATCCTGTCAAAATAAAGAATATATATTTTATAAAGTGAGGCTGGGTGCAGTGGCTCACGCCTGTAATCCCAACACTTTGGGAGGCCGAGGTGGGTGGATCACCTGAGATCAGGAGTTCGAGACCAGCCTGGCCAACATGGTGAAACCGATCTCTACTAAAAATACGAAAAAAATTAGCCAGGTGTGGTGTCAGGCGCCTGTAATCCCAGCTACTCGGGAGGCCGAGGCAGGAGAAGTGCTTGAATCTGGGAGGCGGAGGTTGCAGTGAGCCGAGATAGCACCATTGCACTCCAGCCTGGGTGACAAGAGCGAAACTCTGCCGAAAGAAAAGAAAAGAAAGGAAGAAAGAAAGAACCCAGATAGGGTTTTTAAACACAACTGAGACAGCCAAATGCCTAGGCAGATAAAAAGGGGTCCCCGGAGAATCTCCGATCTGCCCCACAAGTGTATATTAGATGCTTTTGTGCAGATAAGGGAACTTGCCCAGGGCTTGTCTGGGCATGCCCACAGCAGACTGGAGCCTGACATATGCACTGGGAGAAGTGAGTGGAGCCATGGGGAATGGTAGCTTATGCAGGGGAAGAGCCTGGCTTCTTCAGTTCCTGTGTGGTGGCCTGGGATTTGATCTGTGAGGTCGGGGGCCTGTTAGCAGGACTCCATCTCATTTTGCTGAGTTTTTTTTTCTTTTTTTCCTTTTCGCCCAATAAAATCCTGATCTACTCACCCTTCAATGTGTCTGCGTGCCTAAATTTTCCTGGTCATGTGACAAGAACCCAGATTTTTAACTGAACTAAGGAGCAAAATTCTGCAACACAATCAAACATCTATCTTCCCTAATAAAAAGTTCAAAGTCAAGTATTTTATAACTGCACACATAGTTGGTCTGGTAGGTGAACAAAAACAAGGAAATTATCACAGGTCTCTGTGGGTATTTCACTCCTTTCTCAGGTTTGAAGGATAATAACATGACATTTAATACTATTTATAGTAATAGAAAATAATCACAAAGCAGTAGGTTCTCAACACAATTCTATTTCTGTAGGATTTCCTAAATCTTGAAAAACTTGGGCCATTCTAATCCCCGGTCCATGATACTATTCAAGCCTCAAGAAATCATATCCAGAAAGAGAAGATTAGAGCCTCTAACATTTATCAATGGCAAAGGAATGAGGAGTCTGACACAATTGTTTATCATTCACCTGATATTGGAAGGTATATTTTTTCCCTCTCGCTCATTAGCAACAGCCATCTAAAGGAAACAGTCCTGGATGCTAGTTAGGTTCTGGGGGGCCTATGCCAAGGCCCATGATTATATGAAGCAATGATTAACTTTCAGGATTTTTTCCCCATTGTTGTAGAAGGTCTTTACTTCTTCTAGCAATCAGGTGTTGGTTCTAGAAAGGAGGAACACTGAACAAGTAATGAAGAACCCCTAGGAATTCAACTAGTCCTTTCCCTCCAACAGAAAGAAGTTTTGAATAGAATGGACTAAACAGAGAGTGGCAGGTCCCCCAGGGGCCCCAGGCTGTTACCAAGTAGAGGTGAAATCAGTTATCTGCTCACTTCCTTCTATTCTGTTCTGTTCTGCTCTGTTCTGTTCTATTCTAATTATTCATCAACTGATCTAGCTTCTGGCCCCACCTCTGCCATTAACTGTACAACCTTGAGATGTGGCTTTAATCCCCTGGTCTTCCACGTCCACACCTGTAAAATGTGAAAGTGGACCTACATGATCTGCTTTTCTGAGCATCCCATAGTTCAATTACAATACACTTGGCTACTCTCTCTCTTCTACTCTCATCATCATCAGGACTTGGAATGAAGAAGATGGGACACAACCACTCTCAAAGAAAACTTCATTCAGTAATAGGTCAGTGATTAAGGCTTTCCTTAACATTATTGCCAGGCACTGTGTTAGCCCCTGGGGATTAAAGATGAATATGCGTGTACCCTCAAAGATGTTTTATGATATATACATATACGTAATATATAATATAAAGATATCATATGATTTTATATATATATATATGTATATATATGATACAGAAATATCTGTAGTGGTCCAAAGCAAATGTCATTAGCTTCATAATAAACTCCCCTTATCCAGCTTCCTAGGTAAAGAGACCTAGCCACCAGACAGAGGATATAACAAAAATTTCAGGTGAAAACTCTGCTCCTGGGCTCTAGGAAAAGACCTAGAAGGTGGAGAGATATAAAAACTTGAGCTTAAAGAGCTATTTGTGGGATCCCTTAAGACAGCACCAAAAGATCCAGTTGTGGGATTAGATGCTTTCTCACTATTATGAATTCTCCAATGATCTATGATCAATCCTTTCTTCCCAGGTAGAGTTCAGCCTCACTGTTTCACCTCTGACATGACAGTCACACACCCCTTACCTATTCAAGAGGTTGCCCCTTTCTTGCCTTCCTATCCCCATCTCACAAGATCACCACTTCTCAGCCCTCCATATCTCCATTGGTAGAAAAGAATACAGTGATGGTTGCCACGCTACTTTTGGCTACCATCAGCTATATATACGGTGTTGGGAAAATTGCTTTTGATGCCAAAACTCTCCTTCTCATCTCCCCCTCCTCCTCTTCCTCCCCTCTCCTCCTCCTATGCCCTCCTCCTCCTCCCCCCCTTCCTTTTCCTCCTCTTCTTTGTTTCTTCTTCCTTTTCTTCAGAATATTACCACCTTACTTTTGGATAGTTTCCAAAGCACTCTAAGCATGCAGACACTGAGGCTCAGAGAGGAGAACTGAGTTGCCCAAGGTTACACAGCCTATGAAAGCAGGAATCCTTGGAGGTTCAAAAGGACATATATGTGATGATAATGAAGGATATCACCAAGGAAGGCTGACAGACCAGGCAGCCACTATGAGGCTTCACAGGGGAGGCTTCCCTTTGATAAATTTTCTATAGTCTGTAATTTGGTCCTCAGTTTTGCCCACCAGGAAATTTGATTTTGACATTGTCCCAGTATTCATCTGACTCATGCTAAGTAAGTTCTCAAGAGACGGTCATATGCAACCAGACTACCAAAGTATTCATTTGAGGTATTAAATATTACTACTAAGAGGACTAGATTCACACATTCTCTGGCCACACTCTCCCTCCAATAGACAAGTTACATGAAAAGATGAATTATAATCAGAAGGTTGGCTGGCAAACCTGGAAGCATTACCCAGTGAGTTAGTTAAATCATCTATATGTGCAATGGCATCAAGTCTTTGTAATGTAATGAACTATTAGACACCCATGCCTTCAGACAGAACTGGACAGGCCCTTCAATGTGAGCTCTATTACTCTCTCCAGTCTCCATTCTCATTGACACATCACTGCTTCAACTTATATTAATACCTTCCAGAGACAGCTCTCTGCGTTGATCTATTGCTTCTTGCTTAAGTTTAATTGTCGTGGAACAACCTACTTCCAGGATCTCCAGGGGACACCTGTCACCTCTATGGACGACTAAAAGAGGCCAGGTTTTCTGATTCTGAGTCTGCAATGCTTTCAACTACATTTTGCTGCCCCACCATCAAACAGGGATGATCCCATATCCCTCCCAGGGTTGTTACAGGAGAAAAAGGAGACACATACAAAAATGCTTTTAAAGTACTGTGCAAATATAAGCTATTATCTATTATCAATTTAAACTCCTCACAAATGGATCATTTTGCTATCTTTCAACTTTGCCAAATAAAGTGGTAAACGAGAGCAGAGAGCACTTAGTGGAAGGATTTCCAAAAGGGCAAAATTCTCAGTCAGCTGAAAACTTGGGGAACTCCTACTTAACTACTGTTTTTTTCTTTCCTTTAGCTCCCCAAGGCTATCACTTATTTATAAAACAGTGCTGATGCCAGATATGCAATGAAATGAGGTCAGTGAATTGCAGGTTCCTCCCCAGCCAAAGCTGGGAGAAGGCTAGGGTAATCAGTGCACAATTAGTTGTTAACTGATAAATGAGGAGCCAATTGGCTGGATGACATAGAAGAAATGGATATCAGCCAAACAAGAAAAAAAAAAAAGACAGGCTGGCTGATTTACGAGTGAGAAAGAGAAAGAGTGAGAGGACGAAGGAGAGAATGAGAAACAATTTGAAGGCCCAGAGAAAGACGAATATGTAGCAAAGAAATTCTGGCAATTGGCAAGCACCAGAGGTAAAGGAAGAATTTCTTCCCCTCCCACCCACCCCTTGGAACATTTCTCTCTCTGGGAAGAGGAGGTGATCATTTCCTCTGGAGATTGATGACATTCACACAGACCATCCTAAAAGTTGACCTCAGATTATATTCATCATATTTCATTTCAAACTCTCATTTTTTGATTGTCACATGCATCATTTTCTGTGTTGGGGGGAGACCGAAAAGGGTATTTTATTGTAGCAGATGAAATATACATATCTTTCAAAAGAATATATTTTTTGCTGCAAAGTTCCTTACTCCAAAAATGCTGACTTAAAAAATTATCTTCAGTTGTAGAAAAATCAGAGGTAAATAAATGCTAAACCAGTTACCCACTCTACCCCTGTGCAGCCTACTGGTGTGTTTGTTAAAAGGCCTGTCCACAATTAGGCTGTCAGATATAACACCATATCTACATATGATAATAGATTTTAGAAAGAAGAAAATCAGGCTGTAAAGGTCAACTAGAGAAATTCTCCCATCCAATCTCTGAACCATTATGTTAAAAAAAAATGAGGACAGGCAGTTATTTCTTCTGAAGAAAGATGCTGAGCACAGTATAAATCACTCCATGAAAGGAATGGGAGTTGGCTACTCAAAGCTGGGGGAGCCAAGGGCATGAAAGATGGTGTGGGTGTGGCAGGGTTCAACAAAGGCAGCATCTCCTCAGTCTGTCCTAAGTGACTGGTCTACCATGTGGATGAGGGTTCCAGTTCATTAGTGCTTTGACCCTGTCTCTGAACCTGATTACCTTTGAGCATCACCACCACCACTTTGTGAATAAAAGAGACCTTCTCACCACAGAGTTCTCCTGACTTGACTTCTTTCAAAGCAAGCCAAGATAGCCTCTCCCCATGGCCAGTACAGAGTCCAGGAGATTATAAGGAGCAGCGACTCTGCTGGGGCAGTGGTTGAGGGGATAGCAAGTGACCTAATGCTGCAGCTTCCCCGGAAACTCATCCCTTAGCACACAGGGTACCTAACACTCAACTGGCTAGTCCCAGACACCACAGGTCTGCAATGTCATATTTGAGCAATAGAGTGCCATTAGTGCAGGTAGATGCCGACTTTCTGGGCAAAAGATACCTGCCCAGGCACATGCATTTAGACATTAAGCTCCTTTACCATAAAAAATGATGAGTTCATGTCCTTTGTAGGGACATGGATGAAATTGGAAACCATCACTCTCAGTAAACTATCGCAAGAACAAAAAACCAAACACCGCATATTCTCACTCATAGGTGGGAATTGAACAATGAGATCACATGGACACAGGAAGGGGAATATCACACTATGGGGACTGTGGTGGGGAGGGGGGAGTGGGGAGGGATAGCATTGGGAGATATACCTAATGCTAGATGACGAGTTAGTGGGTGCAGCGCACCAGCATGGCACATGTATACATATGTAACTAACCTGCACAATGTGCACATGTACCCTAAAACTTAAAGTATAAAAAAAAAAAAAAAGACATTAAGCTCCTTTAAAACAGGGAACTCACCATCATTCATGTTTGTGTGGCCCCTGCTGACCCAGGGTCTAGCTGTTTCCTGATACATAGAAGCTGCTCAATAATTATCTTTTTCTGTTATCTTACTTAGATGCAACTCAGAAGTAAGAACATTGGCTTTGGAATCAGGGAGTGTGCATTCTAGTCCTACTTCTACTATCAAAGAGCTATGAGACTTGAGGTATGTCTCTCCCCTTTTCCTGACCTCAGTTTTCCTGACCTAAACACATTCTAAATGGCTGTTCCCTCACCTCACTCAGAAGCTTATCCTCACCACCCTATCTAAAATGTCACCCCACCTGCATCTCTCTCTAACTCCACCCTGCTTTCCTTTTTCCTTTTTCTTTTCCTTCCTTCCTTCCTTCCTTCCTCCCTCCCTCCCTCCCTCTCTCTCTCTCTTTCTTTTCTTTTTTCTTTTTTTTTTTTTTGACATAGCCTGGCTCTGTTACCTAGGCTGGAATGCAGTGGCACAATCTCGGGCCACTGCAACCTCTGCCTGCCACATTCAAGTGATTCTCCCAACTCAGCCTCCTGAGTAGCTGGGACTACAGACATGTGCCACCATGTCTGGTTAATTTTTGTATTTTTAGTAGACAGGGTTTTGTCATGTTGGCCAGGCTGGTCTCGAACTCCTGGCCTCAAGGGATTCACTCACCCCAGCCTCCCAAAGTGCTGTTACTTTTTCTTCATAGTACTTACCATAAATTTAAATTTGCCTTATTTATTTATTTTCTTGTTAGCCTGGCCTTTCACCAACCCCACCCCAAAATGAATGGAAGTTCCACTAAGACAAGGATTTTTGTACATCTTTTTCACTGTTATATTCTTTGCTTCAGGACACAGTGCCTAGCACATAGTAGGTGTGAATAAATATCTGTTGAATTAAAAATTACAAACATAGTAGATGCTCAATAAATGGGTATAGAATGAGACAAGGAAGGTGGTGAAATGGATAAGCCCCAAGATCCTTCCCTGAGTTGAAAGACTATGGACCATGGCATTCACACCTTGGGTCCTTTTCTGATAAGGATTTGGCATTCAAACAGGCACCTCCCAAGTACCAGAGAGAGGGCTCAGGCATTTGTTTCCCCCTAAGCTCCTGGAGTTCAGAACTCCAGCTTTCGGCACCTCTCCGAGCTGGACACCAGAGGGCGGTATACCCACACTTACTGCTTCCATCCAGTAGAGGGCCAGAAGAAAGGGGAATCCAAGTTCTGGATAAATGGTGTCAAATTGGCATGTCAGGACCGGCGCCTAACTGCCCCCTGATGTGAGGAGCTGCAGACTGCAGGACAAAGGGTTCAGTAAAGACTTCATTCAAAATTTGTAACATGGAAATCAAATGTGAACAACAGACCCCAAAACCATCTGTTCTTGCCAGAGCCAAGACGGACTCCATGGCCAGCTGCCAGAATTGTCCTGGGTTGTTCTATACACACTAGGGGAGGGAGCCACGTTTCCTTCTAACAAAAGGCCATTATGCAAAGGGCTGCCTAATGAAATCGTCCTTTTGATGTATTCTCTTTAACTAGAGTAATGTAATAAAATGATAATGATAATCTTTTGGTTTATGATTATTCTGAATTAACACCAAAAAAAAAAAAAAAAAAAAAAAGCCAACTCCTGGCATCAAAGTAGGCTGACATTACAAGTTGCTTATTTGCTGCTCCAAGAAATTTATCATTGTGACTTGGTGGAAATGCATTTTAATTAAAACGCTATACACATTATAAGTTGGGGAGTTTTTCAAAAGAGTATAATTAAATCCAAAAATTGAACACCTTGCTATAGTATTAAAGGTGTGCAAGAAAATATATAAAGAAAAACCCATTACAGTTAATGTGTAGGGGCATATGCATATAATTTGTATTAAGAAATATGAGGGCTTAATGAATATCCAAAAACATTTAATATGAATTTTTATTGTGATGGCATAGGTTTTGGCTACTGTGATGTATGCATTTAAGTTTGACAATACCCCCTTGTGAAATAAATGCTCTGATGCTCTTAGTAAGTGTACTCCAACCCTTAAAGCGAAACAGATTTTCCTCATATTTTTTCCTAAGTCACCAAACCCAGAAATATCCTAACTCTGCACCCTGGGTGACATCCTTTTATGAACTCCAATCTTGCACATAACCCCTCAGGCCACAACTGCACGGCTGCTCACAATTCTAATAGCCTATATATTTGTGTGTAAAACCAACAATCTCTAGCTTCAGAACCAGATCACTGCCTTGGACCTCTGAGAGCCTTTTGTATGGTATTTCTTCTATAAACCTGCATAGCCTCACTGTAAGCTTTTGATGAATTAAAGTGTTCATTTGGAATGAGATAAGCTTAGCAGGCTTGTCCCTGCAAGTTCCTGTTAATAAAAAAGTTGAGAGTGTTTAAACCCTCAGGAGGTGAAAAGAAAGAGCTGGTCCATCTTGTGCTGTCAGAGGTGATCATTTTCAGTTGGGCCCCCTGATAGTGCCGGCAAATGTATCCCTTTTAGCATCACTTAAACTAAGCTAATATAGGAGGCTTCTCTTCCATCTGCACAAGAGACAACAGAATGAAAGAAAAAATAAACAGCTCCAAACTTATCAAAATAATTCCACAGAGAATTTGAAAAAGCAAGACCTTTAAAGCACTTCTTTTTCCTTTGAACAAGATGTGCAAAAGGCTGATCCCATATAGTGTTTTTATCCCAATTGCCCTGGATTCAGTTCACCTGGTCCAGGGTGTGGACACCAGTAAGCAATGCTTGGTGTCTGTTCCATTTTTAACTTATCATGTCTACAGAGGCTTTAGTTTTTAATCAAGAGAAAAGGAAATAAGCTGAGAGCAATAAAACACAGAACAGAGCAGGGCCTGTGAATTCCAAGGAAAGAACGTAAGTGCTTGAGAATGTCCCTGAGCACAAAGGAGGCCTCGTTTGTGTTTAAGTTGCTAAGAAGAAATTCAAGGAGTAGACAGCTGAATATAGCTTATTGAAAATATACAACGTTAACACTAGGGTCAGTCACCTTTTTAGCCTCAAAGGCACACATTTGGCTTTGGGTGGGGGGGCACCATTTGTGCCTTTTTAGGTTCTCTATTCCTTTTTTGCGGTGCTTCTTTTTCCTCCTCTGGTCTCTACTCATTGTCTGTTTCTTCCCCATGGGGAGGAAGAGAAAGACCAAAAGTCACTACCATCAATTGGGGTTGTAAACGTGCCTTCACAACCGCCTCACATGATCTCAACAGAATCCCCACTGTAAATGCACTTCCTTATGATAACAGGTTGGCTACTAAGTGGCTGAAGATGTCAGTGGCTTCCTATGCTAGTTGAAGGGAGAATTTTTAAAAAATCTATTTAGTGAGTAGCAAGGGGAAAAATAGATTCTATTAGTCACAGACCATGTTTTTGTATTGGCTCCAATGGCACATTTTGTATGCTTCTATCTGAGTCTATCAAAATATGTTGAAAATATCTGTCCATTTGTCTTGCCCACTGGACTATGAACCGCTAGAGGGTCGGGACTGTGTCTTTCTCATCTTTGTGTCTCTGTATTTACCTTAGAGCCTGACACAGAAGGGGCTCTTTAGAAGCATTTGTTTCACTGAACCAAGCTATGTATCAACAATCAACAAAAATGGTGGTCTCAGCCTAAGATATGCCAACTGAAAAGAATCTGATGTGTGGATCATGGAATGTTTTTGAAAACTAAATTGCTAAGACACATATGGCTATTCTAACCAGAAACAACTGATATAATCGAAAGAAACAAGTAACATTTAAAAAGCCATTCTATTTTTCAGGAACAATGTCCTTTGGAAAGACTATCCTTTATCTGCCTGTCAGGGACCATGTCTTCCCCTTGTGGTAATTCACATAAAGTGGTCATAGCCATGAAAAATTACAAAGGCAGAGAGTCTGCTTACGCTTTGCTAGGATTAGATATTAAATAAATGGATAAGGGTCACACATGGTCCCAATTCCAAATTCATGTTGCAGTGCCTGGTCAAGGTGGGGTGAGACAAGAGAAAATTTCCAGCTTCTATTCTCAAAAACCTGGCTTAGGTCCGATAAGATAGATTGTCATGAAAACCACCCAGTGAAGTGTAATTTTTCATTCAAATCTTCAAAAGAAAAAAAAACAGTAAAACAACTTTACTATCTTGTGTATGTATCTAAATACCTATGGACTCAAAATCTGTTTTTTAAAGGTTATGTTACAAGTAATATAAATTATCTTGAGGCTTTTGAAAAGCATATTATGTACTAGAATCCTACTCTATTTCCCTGAACTGCTACAATAGGAAAAATGGTGGACTGGCCCTCTCATAAGAGTCTCCAAGTAAACAATCATCATCAATATAGTATATTCCATGGAGCAAAAGTTCTCATGGGCAGTGACTACAGTCATTTTTCACAGTTTAATATTTTACTAATTTAGATGTATCTCTTTTAAATTTAAAAGGCTATAAGAGCCATTTTCTTTTTCCTTTTTTTTTTTTTTTTTTTTTGAGATGGAGTCTCGCTTTGTCCCCCAGGCTGGAGTGCAGTGGCGCAATCTTGGCTCACTGCAAGCTCCGCCTCCCGGGTTCACGCCATTCTCCTGCCTCAGCCTGCCGAGTAGCTGGGAATACAGGCCCCACCACCACGCCCGGCTAATTTTTTTGTATTTTTAGTAGAAACGGAGTTTCACCGTGTTAGCCAGGATGGTCTCAATCTCCTGACCTCGTGATCTGCCCGCCTTGGCCTCCCAAAGTGCTGGGATTACAGGCGTGAGCCACCGCGCCTGGCATAAGAGCCATTTTCAACACACATCAACGAAATTTCATTTCTGTATGCCGAAGTATAAGTACAAAATCAACCCTATGCTGATAGAGTTAAAAGTACCACAGTTGAAAAATATGACTTTCTACCATGTATGACAAATCCCTAAATGTGCCTGAAGAGAAATGTACTGACAAGTTAGACCCTGGCTACAGTAACACTAAGAAAGGAGGAACTGGGAGAAGACAAATGGCTTTCAGTTAAAGCACAGTAATTAGAAATTGGGTATACCTTATCTGAGACTCAAAACAGAAGCTACTTAAAAGGCAGCCTTCTCTAAGTCTGGAACATTCTCTGCTCCCATAGATTAGCTCTGTGCTTATTTAGATGAGGTTTCTCTAGCACCCTCTGCCTCAATTACTTGGGGACTCACCACTCAAATAAGGATTTTAGAGGACACATCGGTCCAAACTAACCAACAGCTTAAGTGGTGCAATTTATAAAGTGTCAGAAATAACCTTTTCTTTTTTTAGTCTCCTAGAAATCATAGAACTTTTTAGCTTTGCCTTTACAGTTAAACTAACTCAACTTCACTGCCACTATTTTCTTGAATGACTACAGATGAGGCCTACTTATTACTCCCCATAGTACCCCAGCCCTACCTAGGCTCACGGTAATCTCCTAACCTAAGGAAGCTCCTAGGATACACAGTGCTCAGCATCAAGTCACCCCTCAGCATCAAGTCTTCTAGTCCTGCTCTGACATTTTACCCAGTTGCAATAACTGGGCCTTTGGTAATTCCTTGTGATTTATATACTTTAGTCAATTCCAGCAGTTCTGCCTCTGTCTTGATACTGTATCTCGCCTGAGTCCCTGTCTTGGTTTCTTGGCCAGAACCCTGGCTCTTGTGGACTGCCTTGCTGCTGCTGTTAGAGTCCAACCCCAAACCTTGGATTAGGAATCCAGGCTCTTAACCACAGTCCGGTGGTCTCAGCCACAATCAGATTGTGCTGACTGGGGACATGTCTATCTCCCCACCTAGACTTTGAACTCAAGAGCAAAGACCTTATTTTATTCATCTTTTTTCTATAGAACAGAACACAATGCCCAGTATATAGAAAGACTAGAGGTGATTGG
Source organism: Pan paniscus (assembly GCF_029289425.2). Taxonomy (NCBI): domain Eukaryota; kingdom Metazoa; phylum Chordata; class Mammalia; order Primates; family Hominidae; genus Pan; species Pan paniscus. The sequence goes on from NC_073272.2 coordinate 133,229,401, forward strand.
ATGACTAGACTTCTGCCATATTTATTACATGCTGCCATGCTTGCTTGAACCTGGTGTTGTGCCCACAAAACTACAACTTCGTCCTATTATCCATCTCTGGAATTCTCCCTGATCACCAGCTCTACCCCCCTGAGATTCCTTAAAGACTAGGGGACAAGTGTATTATTAGGTTTTGTTTCTAAAGTGCATAAATGGGCCAAGTGCGGTGGCTCCACTGGTAATACCAGCAATTTTGGAGGCCAAGGCAGGCGGATCACTTGAAACCAGGAGTTTGAGACCAGCCTGGCCAACATGTCAAAACCCTGTCTCTACTAAAAATACAAAAAATTAGCTGAGTGTGGTGGTATGTGCCTGTAGTTCCAGCTGCTTGGGAGGCTGAGGCAGGAGAATCGCTTGAACCCAGGAGGCGAAAGTTGCAGTGAGCCAAGATCATGCCACTGTACTCCAGACTGAATGACAGGGTGAGACTCTGCCTCAAAAAAAAAATTAGAAAATAAAAAATAAAGTGCATAAATGATTGTTAAATCTAATTTCTTCTCTTTCTCTTCAGCCTTCTTTCAATACCCCCTCCAAAGCTGTTAAGAAAAAAAAAATGCTCTCTTTCTGAAGAAAAATTATAATAAGTTTCCTAAAGTCTCAAGTTGATAACTCTTTTCTCAACAGTGCAAGTTTGTCAAAAACTTCAAGACATCGCTTCTTACAATGCTTCTTTAACACAAGTGAAAAAAGGTCAATTTTAAATTCAACTAGGGCTCAGTAACACATTAAGATTTTATATTTCATTTTAAGCTTATCTATCTAAAGTAAGAGAGCAAACCAGTTTTCCTTCCCCCAAAAGATCAGAGTGTAAATAATTAAAAGAGGACCTGGTCAGGCAGATGGTGTGATGATGGTGTTCATGAGAGAGAGGTCCATGTCAGCTGTCTTAGATGGGTCCATGTAGTAAATTCCCACATGATGAATGGGACCCCTCAGCCTGATACAATCTCCCCTTCTTTTTATGCTTTAGTACTCAAAATGTTCCCCTTAATTGATGCTAGCAAGGAAAGATGGAATGGGGTACAGCCACCACCAACACTGCTAGATACCGACACTGCTAGATACTAAGTACAAGCACTTGTCTCCCGTGGGTCACAGGATAAACATGCTTGTTTTAGGGAGGTTACCCCATCCATCTAACTTGTTGATTTACCTTTTATGAATACAACACAGAAACCATCAGACTGCTTGTGCTTTGACAGTGGAATAATATGTGAGAAGCAGCTTTGTAAGCACTCAGTTCAAATGTTGTTGCTGCTGTTGCTGCTATAATTGTGATAAACACTTTATGCTTTTCAATATCCACCCTTAAATGCATTCCTTTGAGCACTGCACCCTTTGCCTGCTATCTTCTTTTAGAAGGCAAATAGTCCTTGGAAGGGAAAGCTATTAAGCCCCATCAACTTGGGTAAGAATAAGTCTATCTGAAGTTTCCCTCACTGGGACACAGCTGGGGTGGTATGTAGAAGACAAAAGGGTACTAGAAAGGGTAGTGGACATTTGTGTTTTGCCTCACGTCAGCACATTAAAGTAGCATGGACACCAGCAGGACCACCTTCATTACTTGTAGGGTCCCGTGCAAAATAAAAATGTGGTCCCCTTATTCAAAAAATATTTAGAATTTTAAAAGATGGCAATGGCAGAACATTAAACCAAGCACTGGGCGCTTCTGAGTGCAGGGCTTTGTGTGACTGCACAGTTGCACGATCCTGAAGTTGGGCTGGGCACGGTGGCTCACGCCTGTAATCTCAGCACTTTGGGAGGCCAAGGCAGCAGGATCTCTTGAGGCCACGTGTTTGAAACCAGCCTGGGCAACATGGTAAAACATTGTCTCTATAAAAAATACAAAAATTAGCTGGAAGTGGTAATGCATGCCTGTAGTCCCAGTTACTTGGGAGGCCGAGATGGGAGAATCCTCTGAGCCCAGGAGGCAGAGGTTGCAGTGAGCCATTATTGCACCACAGCACTCCAGCCTGGGTGACACAGCCAGACCCTGTCTCAAAAAAAAGTCCTGAAGCTACCTCTGGGCCAAAGGCTTGAAGTTAAATCCACCATCAGGACAAAGCCATCTTAATTACTGGGAAAGGAAGTCAGAATAGGTAGCCTATTGACTGTGAGGTCTACAAGGGCAGGGCTTGGATCATATTCATCTTTCTAAATCTAGTATACAGTGCTACATAGCTTTTGTACGTGCTGTTTATTCTCTGTGCCTGAAATTCCCTTTTTTGTACTCCCTGCCTGTTTTTTACATGATAAATTTTTATTGACCCTTAAAGCTACAGTTTAGGCATTCCTTGTCCCAGAAGCTCTCCTTGATACTTCTTTCTTCACTCACATGCAAGCCCAGCATAGTTCTGATAGGATTGTGACTCTCATTCTTCTTGCTTGAGAACATATGGTAACTTAAGAGGGGCTTCAGATAGCTATAACCTCTGGAGTCTAAAAGGTCAAAGTCTGAGACTACAGATGGAAAGACAGAATCCTCTTCTAGACCTTCATTTAGCCACCTGTCTAGAAGGATAAGCTCTACAGCTTTCCAGGTGTCCTGATGAGTCAATATGTCAACAAAAAGGAACATGAATGACTTTGGAAGGAAGCCCCTGCTTTCTGACTGACATAAAAAGTTACCTAGAATTGCAGCACCCTTTTGAACAGAGATGACCGATTAACCTTGCACTTTATTTGATCTGTGGTATCTTCAATCCATTCTTTCTTTGGCTTCCCAAAGATTGGTTCCTTTGGGGAAACTGACACAGTGCAAAAACCAATAACTAAAACATGCCCAAATAGCCAAATTCAGCGTTTGCATCCGATAAAAATAATTATGTTGTCATGTGATTGGAAGACTATTTTGGCTTTACCTGACCTCCACCATCCACTTATTCCCCAGAGCCAAAGGGCTTTACTAAATGTATCACAGAAATGTCCATTTCTTCAACACAGAGAACAAGCAATATTTTGTGAATTCCAGACTCGACCAGATATTAGAGATTACAAACTAGGACTTTCAGATTTCTGTGGACTTGAGCAGAGAATTCCAAGCCCCACTCTAAATCTGATTTCATCTACTCTGTTGTAACGATCAAGCATGCACGACTCTGAAATATGGTTATTATGGTGTCAGGAGACGGGTAGTAACTTGATGAGTACCGTCAATCTAGTCTGTTTGGGCTCATTTTTTTCTGAAATCGCTTTTTGTTGTCATTTTTAAAAGAGCAAAAGAAACAAAGCACCTGTGAATGGCTTTGCAAGTAATACGGCGGGCTACAAATTCAAAAAGCAAAAATAGAAAAGTTCTTAAGTACATTCTGGAAAGACTGTTTAGAGAGAGCCATTAGAGCTGCATACATTAGGAAAGTCCAATTTGAGAAAAAAACAGTGCCAGTAGTCTGTTTGGAGTTCAACTAGATTGAAATGCATCATGGAAGAAGACCACCAATGTGTGTGAGGAAGACTACCAAATCAAATTGAGGTCCACCTCTTTCACCAGGGAAAGTATTAAACAGCCATTTAATGAGATAGGCAAGTCTTTTGTTCAAGCACATCTAGTCCATTTCAAATACTCTAAGCTGCAATGATACTATCTCTGCTGCTTTAATTTGAAGTCTACTCATGTAAGACATCTTCCTTTACAAGCAACTAACAGAATAAACAAAAATCCCACCCCCAGTAAATGAATTAGGATATCCAAGCACTAGTAATCAAAGTTAGTAGGAAACACAGGATTGATCAATGAATTCTGAAACTTTCTGGTAAGGAACATCTTATAAGAAAATTAATTGTGGTAACAGAGTTCACAAAGGGGGTTTCTTTTTATTCAATGAGAAATTTCTACCACCAAGAACTTTCCATCTGAAACAGCCATAGAAATTAGATAGACAGGTGGTCCCAGCCAGAGATGCTCTTTGAAATACATTTTCTACTTTTGGTCAGGTTCAGTGGAAAGTATTTTAAGCAATGGCGCTGTTGCTTACTTCCTTCCCTACCTTGGTAAATGGAGGTTCACAGTCCTATTTTTCATTAGGATATGCTTGCTAACATGTGTTTATACATGCACCTTCCTGCTTATGAATTCAATAAGGCCTTATGTAGTCGAACGCATTTTATAAAATCATGCAGGAAAAAAATCACTTCTTCCCCTTCCTCTATGGAAAGAAATAGCAAGTGTGTTTTTAAAAAACTGTTAACCAAACTGCCATTATTCTTAACCAATGCCAATCTTTGGTAAATTCAATGCAATCTATGTCATCTCTTGAAGGTTTCATTTCAAGGGATTTTAATTAAAAGGTCAAGAACACTAAAATACAACAAGACATGTATTAGCACATCTCAGTTAAACAAAGAACACTTAGAGATACATTTTGTCAAGGCTGTAAAGATGCTTTATACCTCAGGCACTCAAATGAACTTCACTAATAGGTCTCTTAAGCTTTTGTTTTTTATGTGTTGTCTCCATGAAGTCTGCATTCTAAGTTTAATTGCACATGAATGAACTAACCATCTAGTGGTGTGTGTGTGTGCACATGCACATGTGTATGTGTTTAAAGATAGTGAGAAAATGCAACTGAGAAACAGAAATGGGCCTGGGGAAGAAAAAAAACAAAACCTTACTGCCCTCTTCATTTCTGTTCGCCATTCCCAAGACACTTAATTATAAACTCTAACAGTCTTAATCATAAATTCCAAGCCTTATAACTCCTTCCCCAACATCAGAGTCAATACAAATAGAACATGCAGATGAATAATTAACTTTTTTGAAGGTCTGGATACAAGCATCATTTCATGGGATCATGTACTCTAATCTTAAACATGGTACATAAAATGAGCACAGTATTAAATGCAAAAGCCCTCTATCATGAGAGAAAAGTCAAGGCACTGTAGTTTGTATGCACATTCACATATACTCCCCCATCAGTTCATAAAAAATAATAGCATTTTAGGAGGAGACATTATATTAACAACAACAACAACAACAACAACATATTAAGAGCCAACTCTGTGACTCAGTCCAGCCTGCAAACTGTTGTGTATAAACTGTGTGGTTCTCAAGACTGTGCTTAATATTTTTGCCCCATGGGAAAACTCATAATGATGATCACCTGCCTGCAGATTTGCAAAACTGTTTCAGAGCCATATACATATATTCTCTTGTCCATCACTCCTCCTCTTCCTGATTCCACAGGAAGGCTGAATGTCAACGACCCTTGTCCTACCCTCCGTATCTCACAGGGCTAGTTAGAAGTGAATAACACATATAAAACTGTTCTGAGAACTTCCCCCTAAATGATGCTAGAATAACATTTTATCAATATAAACAATCTATACATCACACACTAGTGACTGATCATTCCAAAGTCTTCCCAGTATTCCCATCTAATGAGAATTCCTGCCCAGAAAATAGGGACTGTGTCCAGCTCCAGATATAGAAATATCTGTCTACATCAGCAGAGAGAATGAGAGAATGAGTAAAAGACTTGGAGATGTGTAAAAAAATGCAAGGTTACGGTGGAAGGTATTCTTTTTTTTTTTTTTTTTTGAGACAGAGTTTCACTCTTGTTGCCCATGCTGGGAACAATGGCGTGATCTCGGCTCACCGCAACCTCCTCCTCCCAGGTCCTGGTTCAAGCAGTTCTCCTGCCTCAGCCTCCTGAGTAGCTGGGATTACAGGCATGTGCCACCACACCCAGCTAATTTCTGTATTTTTAGTAGAGACGGGGTTTCACCATGTTGGTCAGGGTGGTCTTGAACTCCTGACCTCGTGATCCGCCCGCCCTGGCCTCCCAAAGTGCTGGGATTACAGGCGTGAGCCAGTGCGCCCGGTAACAGTGGAAGATATTCTAAAAGTAAAATGTGACACTAATAGGATTAAGCCAAAACAAAAATACTGGATTAAGTTAATAACTAAAGTAGATACAACTTGTTTTAATTCCATAACCAGGAATTTAGACCAACTAACATTTCCAAGTTCCCTACCATGGTCCAAAACTGTCCTATTCCAGGCTTATAGATCATCTGAAAAGGCAAGACTGGTTCATGGCCATTGCAAAGGATTCGGACTCTTTGAGGCCTGTAATAGCCATTGCTCTCTGCATTCTTCAATTTGACTACTTGGATTGGGTTTAAATGCACCTGAAAGGAATGGCACCCTGTTCTTCCAAGACATAGTCAAAGGGGAAAAATTCTTGATGGTTCCATCTGTCTCAAATGAAAAATAGGTCTGATTCAGGAAGACTGGAGTTATCTGAGTTGACACTTAGATCTGGAGATAACCCTTACAACAAAATCCAAAAGTCAACCTCAAATAGTGTCCAGCATTTATTGAACTTCATTTAGGCTATTTCTACCAGAGTTATCATTTACCCTATATTACTGTGCAAAAACAACTTTTCTCAAATTTCAGGTATGATTTTCATAACTGCAGGGTTCTATTTCAGTGTAGAAGCCACTAATAGCTGCTAAGTATATTCTACTTATGTAGTAAAATTAGCCCAGCACTCTGAATTTTTAAAATTATTATTATTTATGTGACTTTGGAAAATATGAAAAAAATGACCCATTCAATGTCTGAGATAAATACACACACACACACACACACACACACAGACACACAAATAATTACCCCCCCCCCTTTTTTAATGGACGAACAAATCAAACCCAGAGGATTGAAATGGAAGTGGCTCCACTATTTCCGGTGTTTTCACAAATATTTCCTCAAAATATATCTCTCAAACTTGCTTTGTTTTGGAAACTACCCTCTTTTGAAAGAACGGGAGAAGAATCTTTCACATTTTATGATCCCCTTTAGAGGCAACAAAGCAACAGCCAAGACCTGAGTTGATAGATGAGCCAATGCGCTAACCTGGCTGCAAATCGGAATGGCCTGGGGAGCTTGTTAAGGAAGAGGGGGGGACCGAGCCCCATTCCAGATGTGCTGAATCAGAATCTCCAAAGGCAGGACCCAAGGAATCTGTATCTTTAACCGTTTCAAGACATCTGTACTAACTCATCCCATCCTAGGGTATCATCTCTGCTCTCTTCGGAAGATTCCTCAATCTCTCCCCAGCCCTGACCTTTTTTTTTTTTTGAGCTCCAGACAAGCCCATAGGGTGTCTCAGAAGCATCTCAAATATACCAAGGCCAAAACACTAAATTCATCTCTTTTACTCTCCAACCTGTTCCTTCTTTAAGTCTAAATTTCAAGTTGTTTTTCTTAACATAATATTTCAAAAAGAGGCACGTCAAGATCCCTTGCATTTCCACAAACTAGAATTCTAACATCCCTACCTTATGCCTCTTCTTTTTAAAATAATTTCTAAAAATTGACCCAAAAATATGTTATAAAACTTTACCACTCTGCATTTGCCATTTTTCTTCACACTACATATTTTTTTATAAGTAATGAATCCTAGGTGGTGGTGGTGGTGATGGAGGTTAAAAAAAATAGTAAAAATAAATAAAAGTAATGAGCCCTAGCAAATATCTGCTCTATTTACAAAAATCTAATAGGTATACTATATTATATCTGTGCAGAGATGGAATATTACCATTAGATACTATATGGTATCCATTTAAAATAGGTCCTGATTAAAGTATCACTGGTGCCATCAGAGGAAAATTCCACCAACAGTTTTTCAGAGAAACTTCTTATTCACCAGGTTACACAGACGCAGGCATATCTGGGTCAAAATTCGTCCTTGAGTTGTGTTGAGTATATGAGAACAGAAGTGAAGTAGTAGACTTTGTTTAATTATCTGATTATTTTGTCTTGCAAATAAAAAAGAAATATATAAAGTGGGCAAAAATCAAACAGAAAGTTATGGCAATGCCACAAACTGGACTATCTACAGGGATTTACACCAGCCCACTCCCCACCCCTCTAATTATCCTCCTCTCCATCTCACACTAGGTAGAAAACAAAGGTTGTGTCCTGGAACTCCCTCTTCCAGAATGCCTCAGAAAAGGAATTGAACCAGTAAAAGGGAGCAGGGGCAGCCTAGGACTGGGGGACAGTGGAATATAAGGTCAAGTTCTATGCCACAGTTAGAGCTGAATGGAAGGGAGCTTACCTTTGAATGTGGTCATCAGTGAATGCTGCCTCCTATGCCTTACCATACACAATTCCCTATACTCAATTACAACATGACAATGGTGATACAGTTGAAAAAAGCCCAAGCTTTGGAATCAGCTAGACTTAGGTTAGAATCTCAGCTTTGCTAATTAACGTGTATGACTTTGACCAAGTTCCTTAACCTCTCTAAGATTCAGTGTTTTCCTTTATAAAGAGAGGATATGAATAGTATTAACAGTACCTACCTCCTAAGGTTGTTGAGATGAGTTAATGAGGAATCACATATAAAGTATATGGCACATAGCAGGCCCTGTATAAATGCTAGCTATTATCCTTATCATCCTTATCATCATCATCGTCAAGTACCTTAAATAATCACTTTATATTTCCATTTAAAAACTGTATTGTTTAAAAGTATTTGATCGAACCATAACAAATAGCCATTTTCACTGATGAAAAAAGGAAAATTAACAATTTTATGTGGTGCAACCTAACATTTTAAGAAGTATATCCCAGGGAAAGAGTACACTATATTTAGTAGCCAGTTATATGTGGAAAATACAAAACCTGATCCTCTGGAATTAAGGAAAGTAAATTACTTCATGCCATTGAAGAGCAATTATCTGGCACTTAGTACAACTTAGCAAAATACCTGTGGTGCTCTATGCTATATGAAACAAGAGCAGAATGTACAAGGTTTTCTACCTTGTTTTCATTGTTACTGTTGTGGTTAAACCAAGACCCATAATAATGTTATTTCCCTCTCTGCTTTTGCAATAAGACACAGACAGAAAAGAGACACAGAGACTATTGTCAGATGTAACTGGAAGTGATAAGATCACAAAAAACTTAAAATTTTATCTCTAAATTAGAATTCTTTGGGCCTATCTTGGGAGTGAAGATAAAGCCAAGGTAACAGAACAGTGACCAAAGCAGAACACTCTTCATTTGATGTGTTACTCTAAGTAAGTCTTCAAATTAAGTTAGAAAGTTGTATGCTGTACAAGCCTGAAGAAAAAACTGGTCTTGATTTAGCATCCTGATCTATGCTTTTGTTTATACCTCAGTAAATTATGCAGATTTCAAAAAATAAGATAATAGGCAATTTGTTGAAATTGAGATCACCTATTTTAATTAATTAATTAATTTATTTGTTTTATTTTATTTATTTATTTATTTATTTTTGAGACAGAGTCTTGCTCTGTCGCCCAGGCTGGAGTGCAGTGGTGCAATCTTGGCTCACTGCAAGTTCCGCCTCCCGGGTTCATGCCATTCTCCTGCCTCAGCCTCCTGAGTAGCTGGGACTACAGGCGCCCACCACCACGCCCGGCTAATTTTTTGTATTTTTAGTAGAGACGGGGTTTCGCCGCGTTAGCCAGGATGATCTCGATCTCCTGACCTCATGATCCATCCGCCTCGGCCTCCCAAAGTGCTGGGATTACAGCCGTGAGCCACCGCACCCGGCCAAGATTGCCTATTTTAAAGGAATTCTGAGGGTTCACTTACAGGAAAGGATAAACGAGTGAAAAAAAGCATCCTACTGCATGTTCTCAGATCATCAAGACCAGGTGATAGAGTTTGGATATTTATCCCCTCCACATCTCATGTTGAAATTGGATCCCCAGTGTTAGAGGTGGGGCCTGGTGGGAGGTGTTTGAGTCATGGGGGGTAGATCTCTCATGAATGGCTTGATCCCATCCTCACAGTAATGAGTGAGTTCTCACTCTATTAGTTTTTGAGAGAGCTGATTGTTGAAAAGAGTCTGGCACCACCCTCTCCCTTCTCTTCCTTCCCCTCTGACCATATGATGCCTGTTCTCCTTCACCTTCCTCCAGTGGAAGCTTCCTGAGGTCCTCACCAGAAGCAGATGCTGGCACCATGTTTCTTGTATAACCTGCAGAACTATAAGCCAAACAAATGTCTTTTCTTTATAAATTACTCAGTCTCAGGTATTCCTTTATAGTAACACAAATGGACTAAGACACCAGGGGGAACAAAATGGTATGAACCTGACACAGCTGCCTGAATCACAGGCATAAGACAAAGAAAGAAATATGAGTCTCTAGAGGGTGAGTTTGCCAAACCAGGCAAATGCTGTTAAGTGCTCTTGTACAGGTAACTCTTTCTAGACTAGAAAAGGCTGGCAAAGGGAAAAGCACAGTGAATAAGTATCACTGTATACACACCAAAATAAGCAGCACTGACATGCATTGAGCACTTATTATGTGGCCAGGCACTGAGCTCAAGAGATGTACAAATCTGCAAAAAAATAATATCAAGTGGTAAAGCTAATTTCCCTTCATTCTCTACTGCAGTGATCCCCAAAGAGCAGTCTCTGGGTCAGCAGCATCAGCATCACCTGGGAGCCTGTTAGAAATGTACATTGCTTGGCCTCAGCCTAGACCTACCAAATCAGAAAATATGGGGTAAGGCCTAGAAATCTGTGTTTTACCAAGCCCTCCAGAGGATTTGGAAGGAAGATCAAGTTGAAGAACCACTGTTCCAGTGCACTGTCATCTCTAGCTTCCCTGCCTCCCATGCATTTCTGCTGGACCAAAGCAACATCAGAATAAACATAAGACAACGCTGTTAACAATACTGGCCAAATGCCAAAGGCTAAGGCACTACAGTGACATCGCCATGACTTGGGTACACTATTATGAAGCAATCATGACAGGACCCTGAGAATAGGAAGAAGACCAGGTCCACATAAAAGCAAACATTAAACATACACCCAGGCCCACAGGGTTGTTCCCTACAAAAAAGGCAAAGAACTTAATGAAAACCATGCCCTTGAGACAAAGGGAAATTTAACACACTCTGACTTTCCTTTCCTTCTTAGTCTCAAATGACACTTTGATTTTTTCAAAGAACTCCATATGTCTTGGAGAAATAAAATGGGGGGTTATCCCATCCCAAAATACAACTCAAAGCTTAGAATGCTTTGTAAATAGAAAAACTACTCAACAGACTTTGAGATATAAAGAAATTCAATATAAGAACACTGAGCTCAGTGGGGAAATATGCCTGGTCCTTATATGCTGTAATATCAGGAAGTAGAAGACCCAGAATTATTCACATTTTGAAGCAGTATGGTGTCATGGAAAAAGTCTGGAGCTTTGGAGCCAGACAAATCTGCATTCCAATTCCACTTCTACCACTTACTAGCTGTGAGACTATGAGCAAGATACCACATCTTCATGAAATTTTTGTGAGAATTAAATGAGATAATGTATTTAAAGTGCCCAGGACATGAGTATTTAAAAAAAAAAAAAAACAGAAAACAAACAAATACCTGTTCTAACTTTGAAAATGTATAATCCCACCACCTACAGTTTCTTGTACATCTTCCCCCACAAACAATGCATAATGCACAAAATGAAATTTCACACATAATAAAAAGACAGTTTTGGCTTTAGGTATTCTCAAATACAAGGACAAGACACATATATAGACATAGGCATGTTCCAAATGCATTAGAAAAGTTGTTTTTAACCCATCTTTCAAGTTATTCTCTTTTTCCTATTCATATCCTTGTTATAAGATCAACGGTGTGGAAAAGAGACAGACAATGGAGAAAAACTGTTAAGCATATGTGAGTAAGGAGAAGAAGTGAACCAAAATAAGGGCCAAATGGTAAAACATCAACTATACGAAGTGTGCAAGAGGAATATGAGGAGTGCAGAAAGAAATGACTCAGGGAAAAAAATAATTGACCAATCCACAGCTATATTTATGCAATTTTGTATGCCTCCTTTCTAGGAAGTTAACAAACTTCCTAGGAAGTTCACTTACAATGAAGTTAGTTATGTTGGTATTCCTTTTAAATCATTTGTTAAAATTTATAACTTGTTAAGCCAAATGTCTAGTTTGCCTAGACATCCAGGTTTATTTGGAGAGGAAGGGAAAAGTATCAGGGTGATCAGTTCACTATAAGGACCCACTAGGAAGAAGAAAAGCAGGGAGGACAGTGAGAAAGAGCTAGAGATACTTCCACCTCTCATCCTTCCCAGCCTCCTAGTTGATCCTTGTTGCAGCTTCCCAGACTCCTAGTTGATCCTTGTAATCCAATTTCCAGTCTCTGGTAAAACAACCACCAACAGTGTTACTGTTGGCCACAGAACATCCTCCTACTCAGAGTCATTAGACAAATGAAAGGAAGAACTCACGTTGGCCTGCAGAATCAATGGCGGCATCCAGCAATGCTATTCAGTCAACAAATGATTATTGAGCTATACATAAAAGGGGAGTGAGATATTGACCTCAACATTAAGGGCCCTGTATCAGTCACATCCATATTTCCATTAGGATCTGACAGTATTTTTATTCTGCGAGTCCTTGTTTCCCTGTGTCCTAAAACTCATCTGTATGTTTTCTCTGTCATCTCTACTACTGGTAATAAAGTTTCTAACAACAAAGTGTGTTTTCAGAACCCATCCTTTTCATTAATGAGGGAATCATCATGCTGCCTGTCTATCACCAGGGCAAGCAAACCTAGTGTGTGAACAGAGATGAAAGAAGACACACAGGATAATAAAAATATGAGACAGTGAGCATTATATTTATAAACTTAATACCAGTTTCCGGCCCATTTTATTTCAGGTACATTCTGTTCAGTTTCAAAACAAAAGTCAGTCACAGCTGAGAGTTTTACTCATTCTCATCTCTCACCCAGAAGTACAAGCTCAAGTTCATTATCGAAGGAGAAACTGTACTCCATTGTCTAACCTTGTTGGTTAGCAGATGACCACTTAAGTATGGCTAGTCTGAAAAGTCTGCCTTGAAATCAATTAAGGATTCACTGGTTTTGAATTTTAAAAGGAAAAATATTTTTGAATCCAGATTATCTGAATCTTCCTATAATATCTAATTGGCTTGGGTTTTGTGAATTCGTCATCCTTCCTAAATTACAGAAAAGTGGGGGAAAGACCAAAAATGAGTTAACAGTGGGAGTTCTGCAAGTATCAGTGTAGCTGCTTAATTGTGAAGCACTGATTTGGAGGGAAGAGGAGCCTGGGATTCTGACATCTGAAATGTTTCATGTCTAAAAGTTATTCATTGGACAGTGAGGAAAAACTACAAAAACGAAGTGAGTCCACGCTATATGTACTTCCATCTTGGTAGAGAAGTGAGGCACGGGAAGTAGTTGAAAGAGGCCTGGCGGCTGGGTGCGGTGGCTCACACTTGTAATCCCAGCACTTTGGGAGGCCGAGGCGGGTGGATCACGAGGTCAGGAGATTGAGACCATCCTGGCTAACAGAGTGAAATCCCGTCTCTACTAAAAATACAAAAAATTAGCCGGGCATATTGGCGGGTGCCTGTAGTCCCAGCTACTCGGGTGGCTGAGGCAGGAGAATGGCATGAACCCGGGAGGCGGGTGACAGAGCAAGACTCCGTCTCAAAAAAAAAAAAAAAAAGAAAGAGGCCTGGCCTAGAAGATAGAAGACCTAAATCAGAACCAGGCATTACTGGTTCAGTCTCCGTTTCCTCTTTCAAAGGAGGGAACACTAGATGCTTTCTGAAGCCTCTTCCACCTTAGCATTCTAATCGTCTGTGTGAATAGGGTGACCATACATCCTGATTAGCCTGCTACAGGCTTGGTTTATACCTTGCAGAGCAACTAACCTGTTAGTTATTTTTAGCACTTCCTTTCACTCTCAAAAGTATCCTTGTTTGGACAATAATTTATATTGTCACTCTATCTGTGAGTCACTTCTAAATGTAAGTTTTGTACTTTGGTATACAGCTCTAGTTAATTACATCTCTCTAGCTAACGTACTTAAAATTACAGAGCTTCATTCCTTAAGGAAGGAAGAAAAGGAGGAGGGAAGGTGGGAGGAAGGAGCTGTACAAACAGTGAAATAAGAAACAAGGTTGAGTAGGGGAGCACATAGTTGAGATTCAACTGTTTGACTAAAGAGATATAAGGACTGTCCCAAGTGAAATTGGTGGGGGCTGTTTTTTGTTTTTTTGTTTTGTTTTGTTTTGTTTTTTGTTTTTCGGTTTTTGGTTTTTCGGTTTTTTGCTTGTTTTCTGTTTGTTTCAGAATAATTGCACAGGAAACTCTCCTATGTAATTCAGCTCCCATGGGACCATTTTAAATCTCTATTGCATACCTAGAGACAGTTATTTATATTCTGCTTAATGGGCACTGATGTTGCTGCCTAAGTGTGACTCACTCTCTTTTGTCATCAAACATCATTTGCACACAGTAGGTCAACTTGCATAAATTAAACTGAGAGAAAAATGTCTAATTCTGAAAACTAGCCATTTTAAAGCCACATAATCAACAAAGCTGCTCATGTAGGTCAAAATCTGCCCTCAGGTCTCCACAGACAATTCCCACCAGACTAATCACAGAGTTAGTCTGCTAGTTTAAACTTGTCTTGAAAATCTGAGGTTTAAATAATTTCTTTAACTTGGGGGCTACTTAAAAGAAATTCTTAGACAAGTATCTAGACATAGTTAAAATATAGAAGTCCTACAAAAAGTATTAGTTAAAAACCAAATAAGGAAAGGAGATTTTGTTGCAAACAGTGGTGCAAAATTGATATCCTCTTTTTCTGGGACTGAAAAGGGCTACAGCAAACTATTGTGAAGACCCAAAGACATATTTAAACTAATAAAGTAGTCCCAAACTTCAACAAACATTCATGTTATTTGGACAAAATTTTATTGAACCTTTATCAAAACCTAAGTATTTTAATTATTTTTCAAGCTGGAGACTGATATAAATGGGTCTAAAGGACTTCATCATATAAAAATATTTAAATACTCTGGTGAAGAGGTGCCTGACAGACAGATCTAGTCTCAAAACATTTACCATTCTAGTCAGAAGGATCTACTTTTAAAATTTCAAAGCCACATGAGAAACAAATTGCTGTTAATATTTAAACTCGAATGTGTTTGGATGTCACTGTAGTTGATTCAGGCTATGTATACAGATATACAGATGTGTTCTGAAAGCAGTAGCCATGATTTCCATAAGCCCTATAGAAAACTGGGAGGGGGAACAGGTGAGGAAGAATAAGGAGACCTCAGTCCAGATCTTCCTGGCTTCACTGTGAATTGATCTTGCTGCCTAGGGCCTTACTCAGATTTCTCTTGTAACTGGACTCTTGCTTCCTTGGCTGTATGCCTGCCTGACAGTTTAATCTCCAACCCCTCCACCCACCCTATTCCGGCCAGGCAAAGAACTAAATCTACGACGTTTGAATATGTGTGCCTGTTTTCTTAAAAGGAGCCCTCTTTGGGAACCCAAATAGAAAAGAGCTCAGGGTGGCTACTAAATGTGATAAACACAAGGTGTCCTGGCTCCCTGTGAGCCTCTCTCTGGCTCAGCAAAGCTCAAATCCTTTGACTGTAGGAATTATACACCAGACAATCCAGAAAACAATCCTTCCCAGTGCCCAGACTCTCTGGGTCTAGGTAGATGTTGATCTAGGTTCCAGTACAATTGTCAGTGCTACCTGTTTAAGGCTTCTCTCCAGCTGCAAGCTAAGCTATTACTTGCCCTACTCTATGCCTTGGTGAAGTGAAAGAAAAGCCTCCTGAGAAGGGTTCTATGCTGAACATTTTACCTGAGAAACTCTCTTTCTGAGAATTCACTTGGCAATTTAGATGGCAGGGGTGGGAGCTCCTGACAGAGTTTTTGACTTTACAAATCTTGCCCCATGGGCCAAATCTATTTAAGTTTAAGGTTTTCCCCTTCTTGGCACAGCAAGTGCCTACCTATTCTGGCCCCTAACACTAGGCCTACAAAAGAGGGCTTCCAGCTCTTCAGGATGTCCTGATAGCTGCTTAGCCATGCTTCTGTTAGGGCAAAGAACGTCCAAGAAACAAGAGTTGTCGTAGCCCCTTAGCTAAAATGAATATCCACGTCTTATTTATAAAGTTGATCACCATTCCGATAACACTGGCTGTAGCAAAGATCAATAGACCTAATTACCCTGTCCTATGTACTCCGAAGACTAACCTCTGGGGGAAGTATTATTGGTGGAAACACTATATGCAGCATTAAGTATCAATGACATTCTCAGGTTTTCTGAAAGGATAGGTAAAGTTAGGAAATAAAAAAACTTTGATTCTCTGGCAAGCATTAGAAAACCAGCCTGCCCTTGAATGTCAATATCATGTCAATAATTCTGATGCAGAATGAATGAAGTGTGGTGCACAACCACTCATTAAATGGAAGAACATCAGGTGACATTCCTGATGAGTTTGCATAATTAGTAAAGGTTTGGAGCTAGTGGTGCACGGAGCACCCATCAGCAGACAGCCCTCTGGTTAGTTAAAATTCTGGAGGACATGCCAATGTTTCTTCTTTCCACTCTGCTCACTAGAATATCCTGAGAAAGCAAATTGCAACTTAATGTAGACCCAGATTTGGGCAGTTGGTGGAAATGGTGGGTGAATGGCATTAAGATGCTGCTCTGCAAGGCCCCAGCTTCTCAAGCATGGATGGCCTGCATCATATAAAAGCAACCCCGAATTTCCAGGAGGGGATTCAATCGTACAAACGTCAGAAATGTAAAGGAGCCTAATATGCCCTTGTGTTAAGAAATGTCGAAGAAACATCTACAGAATGGCATCTTGCAGGCTATTAGGGCAAATAGTGAGGCTTGAAGCATGGAGAACAGACAGCTGTGCTTTCAGGGGACACTTTCGGATGTCGAGGTCACTGGAGAAATATGTCAGTTGGCATGGTGAGTTACCCCATGCTAAGAGAAACCAGATCAAATTTTTGGCTAGTTACTCAGGACACTCCAGGATACCTCCTCTATAATATGATTTTCAACCCACATCCTCCTTCAGCAAAGGGAGTATTTGTTTACTCAGTTTTCCCTTTTCTCTGAAGCACACATACTTTGCGGGGCTCCTTGTCAGAAATAGTTCCCCACCCTGGAATGAAATCTGCTGATGTGGTTTCCGAAAACTGAGGCTTGTCTGCTCACTAGGAGAGACAAACAGTTTCAATTAAGGACAGCATGTAACCCTTGTAAGCCTTGTTTGAGATGCTACATTCTGTCAAAATCAGAGATCAAAATCCTAGGATGTCAGTGTTGGAAGGGACTTAGAGAGTTCATGCTTTTTGAATTTTTATTGTTATTATTATTATTATTATTGAGATGGAGTCTCACTCTATTGCCCAGGCTGGAGTGCAATGGTGTGATCTCGGCTCACTGCAACCTCCGCCTCCCAGGACCAAATGATTCTCCTGCCTCAGCCTCCCAAGTAGCTGGGTTTACAGGCATACACCACCACGCCCAGCTAATTTTTGTATTTTTAGTAGAGACGGGGTTTCACCATGTTGGTCAGGCTGGTCTTGAACTCCTGACCTCAGGTGATCCACCTGCCTCGGCCTCCCAAAGCGCTGGGATTACAGGCATGAGCCACTGTGCCTGACCCACTCTTGTGGCATTATATATTGTAAATCCAATGATAGCTGATCAAATCAGTGCCTCTCCTGCTCCAAACTTGACATGATTGAATTGTCAATAGAAAAGATTTTACAGGAAGAGAAGGAAAGCTGACAGTGTAAATGTCTGAAAACCCAATGAAGCTCAATATAAAATAAAACAATGAGCTAGGATATCATTTTATAATTTCCAATGGGGAAAAAAAGTGTTTAGTGAATCACAGCTGAAATTGGGGGTGATCACAGGGAGGGGGAAGCAGGAATGAAAAGCCAGCTAACTTGCATTATAATTTTTGAGAAATCTGAAATGCAAATTTGCAGATGCAAATTTTAGGAATTATGCATCATAGTCACTGAGTTGTTTATTTACAGAAATGGTTCAAATACTCTCCACCTCTTTCCTCCTCCATACACATAGTTTTTAGTGATAATACCCAGTTGCTGGGGAGAAATAAGCCTATCTTTCCCCAGGAGTCCTGCTGACTTCTAGTAAGTGGCTTGGGAACAGATCTTGTAGAACTTATCCTTGCATTCTTAAAGTCAATCAGTAGAGCACTAGTTTCATTTAAAAGATCCCTAGAAGGAGTCAGGTTTGTTTTTGTTTTTGTTTTTGTTTGAAGCTGCAGAACTTTCTCAGATATATACATCTTGCTTCACATGTGGCCAACCACACTTCCCTTAGGAAAACTAAAAAAACTAAAAAAGCTGTACTCCTTAAAACTTGAAGAACTCCTGCCAATTTTTCAAGAGACCTGATTTGTCTGTTTGCAAATATAAGAGCATGGTACTTATTTGTATGTTGAGAAGCATATGACATCCCATAGGGAGAG
The DNA here is from genome assembly GCF_029289425.2 of Pan paniscus. Classification (NCBI taxonomy): domain Eukaryota; kingdom Metazoa; phylum Chordata; class Mammalia; order Primates; family Hominidae; genus Pan; species Pan paniscus. Next base: position 133,247,756 of record NC_073272.2, read on the forward strand.
ACCAGGCTGTGAACTGATAAGAGAATGCTGTTTCATTTAAAAGCAGACAGATCCTTGTTTGCATGACGTTCTTGCCTCAGTAGTTGTTCTAAATGCATGGGACCTGATTAAGGGAGAATTAGCTTCTGAGAGATGCTTGGTTTCTGAGTTTTCATCTTGAAAACTATATTCTGAGGTTGTTGGAGCATATTTTCGGAGACATCTTTAAATATAAATGAAATTCAGCATTATTCTCCTCCCTGTGGAGGTGGCACATTACACCACTGACCATCCTCTCTCTCTCCTTCTGTGATGTGCTCTTCTCCCAGGAAGCTTCTCCAATATTGCACTTTTTATTGTATTTATTTATTTTTTGAGATGGGATCTCCTTCTGTCACCCAGGCTGCAGGGCATTGGTACAATCATAGCTCACTGCAGCCTTTACCTCTTAGGCTCAAGCAGTCCTCCCACCTCAGCCTTCCAAGTAGCTGGGACTACAGCTGAACGTGTCACCATGCCTGGCTAGTGAAAAAAACGTTTTTATAAAGACCAGGTCTCACTTTGTCACCCAGGCTGGTCTCAAACTCCTGGTCTCAAGGGATCCTCCTGCCTTGGTCTCCCAAAGTGCTAGGGTGACAGGTGTGAGCAACTGCACCTGACCTAATATTGCTCTTTTTTTGAAGCTTATCAAAACTTGTTCTTGATGGCTTGTTCTTCGTCTCATTCAACCAACTTCGTTAATCTCTTGTTCTGACAGTGGAGTTCTTATAAAGCTCAATCAATTGCTCTCAATTTGTTATCATGGCTACCCTTTACTAAGTGCTTTTTACAAGCCAAAGACTGTGCTGTTCAAATTACATGTATTATTTCATTTAATGCTCACAGAATCTCTATAAAAATCAGAGAGAAGAAAAACAGGGCCAAGAATACTCTAGATTATTGGTTAACACCCAATTTTGCTGGACAGGGAAAAGAGTAGGAGCCAACAAAAAAAATGGAAAAGTAGTGATCAGAAAGGAAGGAGGGGAACAAGGAAGAGCAAGATCCTGGAAGTCAAAGAAGTTCATGTGACACCCACCATGAACTACACTCTCCAATCTATATATCTCCATCCTCAGCTTATTGCACATGCACTGTACTAAAGGTGCTGTAGGTGGGTTTGGGGCATCATTGACCCTCTGAAATGTGATGCAAAATTTCATGCATCTACATGCATACATTTTCTGGGGCATGAGTTCACAGGTTTAATTAGGGACCCATAAACAAAACAAAGGTGTATCTTCAGGCTCTTGCCTTCAGTTTTCCATTGCACAGTTTCCATTGTACCCCGAAAGTTGACATGTCTAAAACTTCATTTAACATCTATTTTTGTATCACCTCGCTGCAAACTGGTTACTGATCTCACCTCTGTCCACTTTTTGCTAGTATAATACCATTATTCTCCTCCAAGCCATCCTCTGTTTTCCCCCATATATCTAGTACATGACCATTGCCTCTAGGATTTATCCCTCCTCTCTTCTTACTTTGTTTGCCACCTTCTCTTGGGACCTTTTCTTCTAGTGTGTAGACTTTTGAGGTTGTTCTTAGCCAGCATCCTTGCTTGCTAACCCTCTTTGTATTACAGTGATGCCAGACAAATCAGGTATCCTGAAAAATTGGCAGGAGTTCTTCAAGTTTTAAGGAGTACAGCTTTTTTAGTTTTTTAGTTTTCCTAAGGGAAGTGTGGTTGGCCACATGTGAAGCAAGATGTATATATCTGAGAAAGTTCTGCAGCTTCAAACAAAAACAAAAACAAAAACAAACCTGACTCCTTCTAGGGATCTTTTAAATGAAACTAGTGCTCTACTGATTGACTTTAAGAATGCAAGGATAAGTTCTACAAGATCTGTTCCCAAGCCACTTACTAGAAGTCAGCAGGACTCCTGGGGAAAGATAGGCTTATTTCTCCCCAGCAACTGGGTATTATCACTAAAAACTATGTGTATGGAGGAGGAAAGAGGTGGAGAGTATTTGAACCATTTCTGTAAATAAACAACTCAGTGACTATGATGCATAATTCCTAAAATTTGCATCTGCAAATTTGCATTTCAGATTTCTCAAAAATTATAATGCAAGTTAGCTGGCTTTTCATTCCTGCTTCCCCCTCCCTGTGATCACCCCCAATTTCAGCTGTGATTCACTAAACACTTTTTTCCCATTGGAAATTATAAAATGATATCCTAGCTCATTGTTTTATTTTATATTGAGCTTCATTGGGTTTTCAGACATTTACACTGTCAGCTTTCCTTCTCTTACTGTAAAATCTTTTCTATTGACAATTCAATCATGTCAAGTTTGGAACAGGAGAGGCACTGATTTGATCAGCTATCATTGGATTTACAATATATAAATGACGGCACCATATCTGGCCTTCGTGTAAAGCAGCTGCCTTTTATCGATTTATATTCCACTAGCAAGGAAGAAAAATTGCAGCACAATGTAGTGGTATGGTCCAAGATCAATACCAATTTTTTTCTTAATGACACAAAGGCCAAGATAAGGACAGCATAAGTCAAAGCTAGACAGATCAAATTTGCCCGATATCCCTTTCAATTACTGAAGAACATGCACAGGGATGTATAACATTAAAGCAAAGGAGAATATTATTCCAAGTGGTTTAAAATTACGACATCCAACAAGACTGCATGGCTCTCTCCCTGAGATAAGGAATTGAAATGAGCTGAGAATGGAGAGCCACCCACCCTTGCACCTTGGTCTAAAAGCAGCTAGGTGTTTCCAGAGTTAGTCTAACTATTAGAAGTCAGAGCACTGATCAGCTGTGTAATCCAAATGATAAGGATTTAAACCAGGACTCCAGCACCAAACACCCTGAATTCCTTAGGTGTTGTTATTGAACAACAGGTAATGAAAAGTGCAATAGATTGGTTGTCCCCCAGAATAGAATATGTGTTATAATAAGCTAAAAAGCAAATTACGCAGTTTAACAAGCCCAATAGAGTGGTAGGCCATATAAACTCTGAGCAAGTTGTAAAGTTATAGCTATCTGCACTATGGCAATGAACGGCTACCCAGTCCCTGTGGGAATCTGAGAAGATTCCCTATTTCAGTAAAAATAAAAGTGGGTGCAGGTCAAAGCAGTTATTTCTGAAACTGCTGTGCCATGACCCCAAACCATGTTATGTTTCCATGTTATGTTTATCATAACATGGAAAGTTAGGATGAAATCAGTTCAGGAGAATCCTAGACTGGAGACCCTTTTGGTGATTTTTCTCTACTGATGGATTTTTTTTAATTTTATTATTATTATACTTTAAGTTTTAGGGTACATGTGCACAATGTGCAGGTTAGTTACATATGTATACATGTGCCATGCTGGTGTGCTGCACCCATTAACTCATCATTTAGCATTAGGTATATCTCCTAATGCTATCCCTCCCCCCTCCCCCCACCCTACAACAGTCCCCAGAGTGTGATGTTCCCCTTCCTGTGTCCATGTGTTCTCATTGTTCAATTCCCACCTGTGAGTGAGAACATGCAGATTTTTTTTTTAACCTGCTACCAACACTTACGGCGTCAGGGGCTTCTCATTAAACTAGACTCCCATTCTACTTGCATACTTCCTGACAGTCCCTTCCCTTCTACTGGTGTCCTCTCCAACATAATATAAACATGGTTAGACACTTTAAATGACAGCATTCTTTGACATAGAGTACAATATCAGCAAAAATTATGCAAAGTATAGACAAACTAAGGTGCTCAAGAATAGCTTGAATCTTGGCAGGGCTTTGTGAGATATGCTGTGAAGGAAACTTGAATATCTGATCAGTGGTATAATAGATGACATTTGAGTTCCTTCCAGTACTAAGCATCTATATTTCTAAGTAATAACAGATCAAATGCCTTATAAATGGGAAAACAAAAAAAAAAAAACACAGTAGAATAAACATGGGTCTTTGAAATCAAGCAGACTTGGATTCCAGACTGAACTCTGCCACTTACCAGCAATATAACCTTGGGCAAGTTACTTAGCCTCTCTGTAAATCAATAGCAGGCTAAGTGACAAGTGTGCTATAAACAATATCACATTTGATCTTCACAACAACCCTGTGAGTTTGTTATCTCCATTTTAAAGATAATGAAACTGAGGTTCAGTGAGTTTAAGTAAACTTGCTCAAGGTTATACATGGATAATGGTAGAATCTAGATTCAAACCATAATCTATATGGTTCCAAAATCTATTCTTACCATTACTTCGATCACACTACAGTCCTTTCAGTCTAACCTAAACCTGAACTATTGTCTTCATTGTCTCTCCGGTCACTAAGAAATAAAGTTTGGGCCACATAGCTAACCATAACACAACTGTATAATCCCACTGACAATGAGGAAGCCAATAATAACTTAGATGCCTGGTCAGGAAATGCTTAGAAACCAAACATGGAAACCTCATTTTTTTCACACCACATTTGTTAACACTGTCACCATGATAATATATGTAACTGAAGAGAAATAAATGTTCCAACCCTAAGGACAAGAATGAAAGTTGTAACAAGAATGCAAAGGGCAGCATAAGATACATATCTTATACAGTCAATTTTGACTTGATTTTTCTACTAGTGCTGCTAATGCATTTTTTCTTGCAAATTAGTGCAATATTAGTGATCATAACATTAGATGATGCAGTTTAGCTGTGGGCAACAGAAGCAGGCAGTTCAGCCTGGTGTGGAGCAATCAGAAATGGGATGCTTTGTTTTCAAGAAAATGTCATGCTGGGACTTTGAGTGGCAGTAAAATTTGAGTTACCAGATGATTTTGGAACTAGGAGGTTTGGTAAGACCATCCTAGTAGTTAGAGTTAGCACAATTAGAAGCTCAGGAAGCCGAAGAGGTAAAACTGAGATAAAGAAATATACAAACACCACAAATCAGAGCAGCCAGTTGGGCCATAAGTTTGGGTAGAGAAAATGGGAGGAAGTCCATACAAAAATTATGAATCAGGGCACCTAGCTTGAACCTGATACTCTCACATACTTTCTTTCACAGAAAGAATACACTAACTATCCTAAGCTAGCAGCAAAAGAGTAATCATGTCTGGCTAGCAAGGGCTCTCAAAGGTGCTGGGCAGCCTGAAAAGTGATAAGCAAAAAAGACAGAGGAGCAAATAGCTGGTAGATGGGAGACAGTACAAGAGTGTGATTTGGCCATCTAGCACTAGGATCTCAAACTGACTGTGTTCAAAGGTATGACTGAGGAAACATATGCCAGAAACTTAGTCCAATGGCCAGCACATAGCAAGAGCTCCATGCATTTCTTAAAGTTCCACAAAAGGGGTTGTGCCGAAAAGCCAAAGGATGAAAGTCTTCAAGTGTATACAAAGTGATCTTTCTAGCCACACACCTGTATAGCAACATTTTCAACAGAATCATTTTTTTCAACACCTGGTGAATGAACAATGAAGGTAAATTAATGATCAAAGGTAACCTCAAAATAGCTTGTTTTGGAAGCATAAATGTACACTAATTATTACAAAAGTCACCAGCCAATGACATATGCACTCCATTGACTAATTAGCTTTTTGATGCCATCAGAAGGAAAAAGAACTTTGGTAAATACTATAGCCAATTATTAATACTTTCAATTTCTGTATAATCCTGGCACATTCTTAAGTGGTCCATAAAAGTAAGGAGCAACAGTGTCACAATCTTTACACAGTCAATTTTATCTATAATTTGGGAATACTGGCACATGAATAGTTCTGTTCAAACTCTTCAAACTGTTGAAATATTTATTTCCTTTTGTCTCAGATTATGTACTTGATAGAGGTAAGCTGGGGCTATAGAGATACATATATATTCAGAACACTTGAAATGGAGGCCTGGTTCTACCACTTACTAGGTGAGTAACGTCTGACTGGGCCTCAGCTCCCTCATCCACATAACAAAAGGTAATAATACCTAGTGTAGGCGTTATTCATCTTTATATCCATCATGGGCCTGAAAATTGTGGTAGACAAATAGCGAGCAGAAGCCAAAGAAACATTCGTTGCTTGGTGATAAAACTTTCAGGAAAATATAGAATTTTTGACCCTGGAATTTTGCATTGCTAGGAAAACATATTACAAATAAAGTATTAATAATCCTATAATTGTCACTCACAGTCAAAATCATTTTGTTGAAATAGATTGCTTTGGTTTGATTGAAGAGTCATCGTTGAATTGGCATCACTTGACCCAGAAAACAGATAACGGTATACTGCAGAGTCTATGCATTTTTAACTTTCTAAAGGACATGCATAAATACAGTAGTCCCCCTCACTCTTATGTGCAGTTTTGCTATCTGTGGTCTGTTTCCTGCAGTCAACCACAATCTGAAAATATTAAACAAAAAATTCCAGAAATAAACAATTCATAAGTTTTAAATTGCATACTGTTCTGAGTAGCGTGATGAAATCCCACCTGGGATACGAATCATTCCTTTGCCCAGCATATCCACACTGTATATACTACTCACCCGTTAATCACTTAGTCTCTCAGTTATCAGATCCACTGTCATAGTATCACAGTGCCTTGTATTCATGTAACCTTTATTTTATTTACCAATGGCTGTAAAGTGCAAGAATAGTGGTGCTGGCAATTCACATATGCCAAAGAGGAGTCAGAAAGTGCTTCCTTTAAGTGAAAAGGTGAAAGTTCTTAATAAGGAAAGAGAAAAAAATCATATGCTGAGGTTGCTAAGACCTATGGTAAGGACAAATCTATCTGTGAAACTGAACAGTATATCATTGTATTCTATTTTATTATTAGGTTATTGTTGATAATCTCTCACTGTGCCCTGCGTATAAATTAAAACTGATCATAGACGTGCATGTATAGGAAAAATATAGCATATACAGGGTTCAGTACTATTTGACTGAACTAAGACTTGAGATTTCAGGCATCCACTAGGGGTCTTGAATGCATGCCCATGGATAAGGAGGGACTACTATATCATATGCCAAACATTTATATGTGTTTAAAAGATGAAATTAAACTAATTACCACAGACTAGAAACAAGACCCAGAGCCTCATAACATAATGTACAAAATGTCCAGAACACATATAAAATTACTCGGCATAAAAGGAACTAAACGGCCTGGCATGGTGGCTCATGCTTGTAATCCCAGCACTTTGGGAGGCTGAGGCAGGCGGATCACCTGAGGCCAGGAGTTCAAGACCAGCCTGGCCGATATGGCGAAACCTGGTCTCTACTAAAAATACAAAAATTAGCCAGGTGTGGTGGCAGGTGCCTGTAATCCCAGCTACTCAGGAGGCTGAGGCAGGAGATTCGCTTGAACTCAGGAGGCAGAGGTTGCAGTAAGCCAAGATCACGCCATTGCACTCCAGCCTGGGTGACAGAGCAAGACTCCGTCTCAAAAAAAAAAAAAAAAAAAAAACTGGCTGGAAAAATGTCATATTACTTACAGGAGAATAACAATTTGAATGACTGTGGATTCTTCATAAGAAACCACAGAAGCAAGAAAGAAGTGGCACATTATTAAAGTGATGACAAAAAAAACTACTAACCCAGAATTCTGTATCCAGTGAAATATCTTTCAGAAATGAAGATGAAATTAAAAAGAAAAACATTTCCATATAATTGAAAACTAAGAGAATTCATAGCCACTGAAATGCTCTAAAGGAAGTTCTTCATATAGTAGGAAAATGATATCAGAAGGAAAATCTGAAAATAAGAACTAAAGAAAGAGCAACAGAAAAGACAAATATCCAAATAAATAAAATAGTCTATAACGGCCTTGAGGTCTTTAAAATGTTTTACCATTAAATACAAACATAATAATTTCTGATGGGATTTTGCAATATATTCATATAAAACAACTATTATACAATATAAAAGGGGGATGGAAAGGGGACTTACATAATAGAAGATTTCTGCATTCAGGTTAAATACAAATTGTAAGAAGACTGTACAGGCACAGTGGCTGACACCTGTAACCTCAGTGCTTTGGGAGGATGAGGCGGGCAGATCACTTGAGGTCAGGAGCTCAAGAGCAGCCTAGCCAACATGGTGACACCCCATATGTACTAAAAAACTACAAAAAAAATTAGCCAGGCATGGTGGCACATGCCTGTAATCACAGCTACTCGGGAGGCTGACAGGAGAACCTGGGAGGCAGAGGTTGTAGTGAGCCAAGATCGCGCCACTGCACTCTAGCCTGGGTGACAGAGCGAGACTCCATCTCAAAAAAAAAAAAATATTTGTAAGAAGACTGTGAAAAGTAAAGTGTGTATATGGCAATCCCCTAGAGCACTAAAAACTAAAAACACTAAAAAAAAAATACAAAGAGATATAGCCAAAAAAATAAAAAGGAATAATAAAAAACGTTCAAATAACCCAAAGGAAAACAGGAAAAGAGAAAAAGAGGAATGAGAAACAGAAAGGAAAAAACAGAAAACAGATCATAAAATGATAGATATAGATCCAAACATATCAATAATGACATTAAATGTAAATGGTCTAACAATCCAATTAAAAGATAGATATTACAAACTACAGGGTGTCTATAAGAGATCTATCTCCCATGTACTGATATAGGTACGTTTAAAATACAAAGATATAGAAGGACATCAGTGGAAATGACAGAGTAAAGAATTGACATCATAGAAGCAGAGAGTAGAATAGTTGTTACCAGACACTGGGGAGGAGAAAAGGGAGGAGACGAAGGGGGAGAGGTTAATCAACAGGTATAAAGTTATAATTACATAGGAGGAATAAATTCTGATGTTCTATTGCATAGTAGGATGATGATGGTTAACAGTAAGATATGGTATATTACAAAACAGCTAAAAGAGAAGCTTTTGAATGTTCTTACCACAAAGAAATGGTAAATACATGAGGTGATGGCTATGCTAAATACCCTGATTTGATCATTACGTAACATATATCTCTAGCGAAATATTAAATTGTACCCCATAAATATGTACAATTACAATGCATCAATTTAAAAAGTGCTCTATATACCTACTGTGTCCACAAAAATTTAAAATTAAAAAAAAAGTTAATACCAAAAAAATTGCTCTCCATAAAAGCAATGAAATACTGGCAAAAAAATTGCGAGAATTACTTTTTTTTTTTTTTGAGACGGAGTCTCGCTCTGTCGCCCGGGCTGGAGTGCAGTGGCGCGATCTCGGCTCACTGCAACCTGCAACCTCTGCCTCCCAGGTTAAAGCAATTCTCCTGCGTCAGCCTCCCAAGTAGCTGGGACTTCAGGCGTGTGCCACCATGCCAAGCTACTTTTTTATATTTTTAGTAGAGACGGGGTTTCACCGTGTTAGCCAGGCTGCTCTCGATCTCCTGACCTCATGATCTGCCCGCCTCAGCCTCCCAAAGTGTTAGGATTACAGGCATGAGCCACTGTGCCCGGCGAAAATTACATTTCTATGAATTCTGGAAATTAATGGAAGGCTTGGAGCAACTCAGGGAGCAGTTATTCAAGTAAAATCGCTGAATCTTTTTAAGAATAGTGAATTTTGTGAAATTTTAACTTGCTCTAGGTCCATCTCCTGCTCTCCAGTTCTGCAGTAGCCTTGAAAAATAACAGCCTGCATTCCTGGTGCAGCCTGACAGCCACCTTAAGGAGCAGAATGGAAGTGGAGCTCTCACAAAGTGTCATTCTCAAATAATTGTCATTATGTGACCCATTGGGAGGTTATCTGGAAGATGCAACTTACAAGGCTGTTTGCATTTGACCTGATTTGGAAAGTACCCACTACAAAAAGCATTTTCTTGGGGAGAAGGGAGGGTTGGGAATTAGTCAAAGAGTATTACTGACAAGGCTCTGTGACTGCCTGAGGTGGTGGATACAGCTGGGACAAAGAATAAACAAAAGCTTAACAGGAAAAACTGGAAAAGAAGATATCCACAGGGGCTTTGGAAATCTTGGACATATTCATGGAAATACAGAAGGTCATGTACACATGTAGGGCTGTGCTCATCCTCGGGAAAGACCTGAGAAGGCACAAAGGTCTTACTTATGGTTGACCTTGAGACCCTGCACAAGTAAGAAATGATGGCTAAGGCAGAGTTGTTACCTGCCTAACTGTTGAAAAGACACCCCAATATACACACAGAGCCCCTCAGCAAACATTGGAAAATGTGTTCATTCCAAGCATTTAAGGAAAATCTCTGTCCAATCATTCACTGACCACTAAGCTAACCAGACTTCAGTGGCCACACACAGACATTACAGAGTTCACTCAGAAAACTCACTAAATAAATACAATTAAAACAAGTAGTAACAGCAGCAACAAACACTGGGGAAGGGAAAGAATCTGATTTCCAGAGTTACCACATTATATTATTTAAAACGCCCAATTTTTAACCAAAAAACCCACAAAAGACATGCAAAGAAACAAGAAATTATAGCCCATACACAGAAGGGAAAAGTAATCAATAGAAACTGTTCCTGAGTATGCACAGACATTAGACATACTGGACAAAGACTCTGAATCAGCTATTTTAAATATATTCAAAGAGCTAAAGAAAAGCACATCTAAAGAACTAAAGGTAAGTATCAGAATAATGTTTCACCATGTCAAAAATATAAAGCAATATAATTTTTTTAAAGAAAAACTAAATAGAAATTCTGGAGCTTAAAAGTGAAATAACTAGAATTTAAAAATTCTCTAGAGGGGCTCAAGAGCATATTTGAGCAGGCAGAATAAAGAATCAGCGAATTTGAAGATACATCAATTGAGATCATTTGGTTGGGGAAAGGAAAGAAAAAAGCATGAAGAAAAACAGCTTCAGAGACCTGTAGAATATCATCAAGCATACCAACAAAAACATAATTGTTGTCCCAGAAGAAGAGAGAGAAAAGCATGCAGAAAGAATATCTGAAGAAATAATGGCCAAAAACTTCCCAAATTTGATTTTTTGAAAAAATCAATCTACACATCCAAGAAACTCAACAGATTCTTGGGAAAAACTCAAAGATATCCACACCTAGACACATCATAATGAAACCTTTGAAAAACAAAGACAAACAGAAAACCTTGAAAGCAGCAAGAAAGAACTGATTCATGCACCAGGAATCCTCAATAAAATTAACAGCTGATTTCTTATCAGAAACCATGAAGGCCAGAAGACGGTGGATTAATATGTTCAAATTGCTGAGAATACCTGTCAAACAAAGAGTCTATATCTATCAAAACTATGCCTCTAATGAAGGGGAAATGTAGAGTAACTGCTTTATGGATACAAGATTCCATTTTGGGGTGATGAAAATGTTTTGGGAGTAGATAGAGGTGGTGGTTGAACAACATTGTGAATGAACTAAATGTCACTGAATTGTTCACTTTAAAATGGGTTCTATTGTATATGAATTTCACCTGGGTAAAAAGATGAAGGGGAAATCAAGACATTCCCAGATAAACAAAAACTGAGAGAATTTGTTACTAGCTGACTTGCGCTACAAGAAAAATTAAAGGAAGTCCTTCAGGCTGAAATATAAGGATATTAGATAGTGACTCTAATTCACATGAAGAAATAAAGAACACAGGTAACAGTCATTATATAGGTAAATATAAAAGACAATATAAATGTAGTTTTTGCGTGTAACCCCTTTTTTCTTTCTCCTGATTTAAAAACAATTACATACAGCAAAACTTATAAATCTGTGTTTATGGACACACGATATATACAGATGTAATTTGTGACAACAACAGCATAAAGGAGAGGGAGTAACCGTGCTATATAGAACCAAAGATTTTAGGCCGGGCATGGTGGCTCACACCTGTATTCCCAGCACTTTGGGAGGCCAAGGCAGGTGGATTACTTGAGGTCAGGAGCTCAAGAACAGCCTGGCCAACCTGGTGAAACCTTGTCTCTACCAAAAATACAAAAATTAGCTGGGCGTGGTGACACACACCTGTTGTCCCAGCTACTCAGGAGGCTGAGGCAGGAGAATTGCTTGAACCTGGGAGTCAGTGGTTGCAGTAAGCCGAGATCACGCCACTGCACTCCAGCCTAGGCAACAGAGTGAGACTCCATCTCAAAGAAAAAAAAATTAGCTGGGCATGGTGGTGCATACCTGTAACCCCAGCTACTCGGGAGGTTGAAGAGGGAGGATCCCTTGAACCCGGGAGGCGGAGGTTGCAGTGACCGAGATCATGCCATTGCACTCCAGCCTGGGCAACAAGAGCAAAACTCCGTCTCAAAAAAAAAAAAAAAAAAAAAAAAAAAAAGAACAACCAAAGTTTTTATATTTATTTAAATTTACTTGGTATTAACCTGAACTAAATTGTCATAAGCTGAGAACTTAATTGTAGTGCTGACAGCAAGCATTAAAAAATAACACAAAAATATATAGTTAAAAATGATGACAAGAAAATTAAAATGGCACAGTAGAAACTATTTTTAATTTTTATTTATTTATTTTTAATTTTTTTTCAAGCTGGAGTCTTGCTCTGTTGCTCAGTCTGGAGTACCGTGGCACAATCTAGGCTCACTGCAACCTCCACCTCCTGGCTTCAAGCCATTCTCCTGCCTCAGCCTCCAGAGTAGCTGGGACTACAGGTGAGCGCCACCACACCCAGCTAATTTTTGTATTTTTAGTAGAGATGGGGTTTCACCCATGTTGACCAGGCTGATCTTGAACTCCTGATCTCAGGTGATCCACCTGCCTCAGCCTCCCAAAGTGCTGGGATTATAGGTGTGAGCCACTGTGCCTGGCCTGAAACGATCTTTTTAAAATGGACAATGCAGGAATAGTGGAACAAGAAAAAACATAAAACATATAGAAAACAAATTAAAAATGGCAGATGGAAATCCTACTTTATCAGGAATTACATTAAATGGGAATTTATTAAAGTCTCCAATTAATCTCACATGTGGAATCTGAAAAGGTTGAACTCACAGATGCAAAATCAAATGACAGTTATGAGAGCCTGGGGTGGGGGAGTGGGGAAAAGGGAGATGTCTGTCAAAGTGTATAAAGATTCAGTTAGATAGGAGAAAGAACTTTTTGAGATCTATCGCACAGCATGGTGTCTACAGTTAATAATTAAGTATTGTATTTTTCAAAATTGCTTTAACAATAGATTTTAAATGTTCTTACCAGAAAAAAAAAGTACATAAGTAGATGAGGTGATAGATATGTTAACTGGCTTCATTTAATCATTCCACAATGTATACATATATTGAAACATTATGTTGTATTCCATAAATACATACAACATTTGTCAATTAAAAATATAAATAAAGTAACTGAATTAAATTGGATAGGGAAACAACAACAATAAAAACCCATGTCCAACTAAAATGCCAAAATGATCCAACTATCTGCTGTCAACAAGAGACACATTTTAGATTCAAAGACACAAATAGATTGAAAATAAAAGATTGGAAGAAAACATACAGATATACCATGAAAACAGTAACCAAAAGGAGAGCTAAAGTGGCTATACTAATATCAGACCAAAACGTTATTAGAGACAAAAAAATTTTATAACGGTAAAGGATTATTCCATCAAAAAGATATAACAATTATAAGCATATATGAATTTGATAACAGAGCCCCAAAATACATGAAGAAAAGTTGGCAGAATTGAAGAAAGAAATAGACAATTCAACAGTAATAGTTGGAGGCTTCAACACTTCACTTTCAATAATGCATAGTATAACTAGACAAAGGTCAGCAAGGAAACAGAAGACTTGCACAACACTATAAACCAAATAGTCCTAGCAAACATCTATAGAACATTTCTTCCAACAAGAGCAGAACACATATTCTCAAGTGAACATCAAGCATTCTCCATGGCAGACCAAAAGTCAGGACACAAAACAATTTTAAATAAATTGTAAAGAATTAAAATGACACATGAGATGTTTTCTAACCATGGTAGAATGAAATTAGAAATCAATAACAGAAGGGAATTTAATAAATTCACAAACACGGAAATTAAAAGCAAAAAGAAAAAAATAATATACTATGCAAATACTAATCAAAAGAAAGCTGGGCTAGCTATATTAAAATCAGACAAAGTAGACTACAGAGCAAAAAGAATTATCAGGGATAGAGAAGGACATTACATAATGATAAAAGAGTCAATCCACAAAGAAAGTAAAACAATCCTAAATGTGTATGCACCTAATGACAGAGCTTCAAAATTCATACAGACTTTACATAGTAAAGATGTAATCTCCCCAAATTGATCTACATTAACACAACTGATCTAATTAACACAATTCCTATCAAAATCCCTGCAAGATAATTTGCATATACAGACAAACTGATCCTAAAATTCCTGTGGAAATCCAAAATACCCAGAATAACCAAAACAATTTTGAAAAAGAAGAATAAAATTGGAGGAATCCTATTGCACAATTTTAAGTCCTATTGGAAAGCTCCAGTACTGTAAAGATTAGACAGCATGGTGTTGCTAAAGGGATAGATATATACATTCCCGGAATACAACCCAGAGTCCAGAAATATACCCACACAAATAGGGGAAAATGAGTTTAATAAAGGCTTGAAGGCAATTCAGTGGAGCAAAGATTCAACAACAGTGTTGAAAAATTACTTGTGAAAAAATAATAAATCTCTCCCTAAAATCAAACCTTTTCCAGAAATTAATTCAAACATAAAATGTAAAACTACAATTTTGGGGGCTGGGCATGGTGGCTCACGCCTGTAATTCCAGCACTTTGGGAGGCTGAGGCGGGCAGACCACCTGAGGTCAGGAGTTCGAGACCAGCCTGGCCAATATGCAAAACTCCATCTCTACCAAAAGTACAAAAATTAGTCGGGCATGGTGGCACATGCCTGTAATCCCAGCTACTCAGGAGGCTGAGGCAGGAGAATCGCTTGAACCTGGGAGACGGAGGTTACAGTTAGCTAAGACCATGCCACTGCACTCCAGCCTGGGCAACAAAAGCGAGACTCCATCTCAAAAAAAAAAAAAAACCATACAATTTTTGAAAGAAAACATAGGAGATGTTTTTTGACCTGGGGTTAGGCAAAGAGTGATTTTACATGACACCAAGAACACAATCCATAACAACACTTATAATTTGGAAGACTTCATCACAATTAAAAACTTTTGCTCTGAGAAAGACATTTATAGGACAATGAAAAGATAAGCTACAGACTGGAAGAAAATATTTGCAAATCATACATTCCACAAAGGACTTATACCCATAATATATAAAGAACTATCATGTGATGGATCTCCAAAGGCATACTGAGTGAAAAAAAAAAGCCAATCTCAAAAGATTACTGTATAATTACATTTATACAATGTTCTCAAAGTTAAAAAAGATTATAGTGATACAGAATAGACCAGTGGTTACTAGGGATTAGGTTTGAGGGAAGAGTGTGACTGTTAAGGGGTAACATGAGGGAGTTTATTTGTGGTGATGAAACAGTTCTATATCCTGATTATCATGATGTGTACTTGAATCTACACATTTAGTAAGATTTAACAAAATACATTTTTAAAGTGTATGTAAAATCTAGGTCTGTACCTGACTTAGTAGTATTGTGCCAATGTCAATTTCCTGGTTTTAACAATATATATGGTTTTGTGAGATATTATCACTGGGGGAAGCTAGGCAAAGGACACTTGAGAATTCTCGGCACTATTTTTGCATTTCTTGTGAGTCACAGACTATTTCAAAATAAAAACTTATATTTAAAAACTCAACTGTAGGCTGGGTGTGGTGGCTCACACCTGTAATCCCAGCACTTTGGGAGGCCAAGGCAGGCGGATCACCTGAGGTTTGCAGTTCAAGAACAGCCTGACCAACATGGAGAAACCCCGTCTCTACTAAAAATACAAAATTAACTGGGTATGTTGATGCATGTCTCTAATCCCAGCTACTTGGGAGGCTGAGGCAGGAGAATCGCTTAAACCCAGGAGGCGGAGGTTGCGATGAGCTGAGATCGTGCCATTGCACTCCGTCTCAAATAAAACAAAACACAACAAAACAAAAAAACCTCAACTGTAAAAAAATAAACAATCCAATTTAAAAATGGGCAAAAGATTTGAACAGACACTTTGCCAAAGAGGGTATGTAGATGGCCAACACCCTTGAGAAGATGTTCAACATCACTAGCCATTAGGGGAGTACAAATTAAAACATCTATTAACTCATTTAATTTTCAGAATAATCTTATGAAGTAAATACCACCATTTCCCCCCCTTTTACACACAAGTGATATACAGTGAGGTTAAGCAATTTATCTAAAATGACAGAGCTAGCTGGGCAGGGAGGCTCACGCCTGTAATCCCAGCATTTTGGGAGGCCAAGGTGGGTGGATCACCTGAGGTCAGTTCAAGACCAGCCTGGCCAACATGGCAAAACCCTATATCTACTAAAAATACAAAAATTAGCCAGGCGTAGTGGTACGTGCCTATAGTCCCAGCTACTCAGGAGGCTGAGGCAGGAGAATTGCTTGAACCTGGGAGGCAGACATTGCAGTGAGTGGAGATCGCACCACTGCACTCCAGCCTGGGTGATGGAGTGAGCCTCCGTCTCAAAAATAAAAAATAAATAAATAAAATAAAATGACAGAGCTTACTACCGGTGAGGCTGGGGTTAAAGTCAGCTTCAGTCTAACACCAATCTCTGCTGTTAACCATGAAACTACACTGTGCTCTATTCTATGGCTACTAGATCTTTAGAAGACACTCTACCCATGAATGAACCTACCTGAGGTACTTATTAACTGATATTTTATGGAGAAATCCCTTACAATTCAGGAAGATAAATTCACACACCCAGTTAGTCAGAAAGAGACAAAAAGAGAAAGGGAAAGATCTACCTGTCATAATTTATAACACACTTTCCTGTACTGTACTGATTAACACAGGTGGCTGGTCTCTCTCCACTCATTTCTTTGTTCCCCTTGCATAAATCCGTATGATACTTGCCATAAAAATATAGGCAAAAGTGAGCTTTTATCATTCATAAAATTGCCAAAGGAAGTTTGAGTTTCTTACAGTAGCTAAAGAAGGAGGAATTTTTGAACTTGTTTGCGGGTATTAAAATTAATTTCTAAAGGCATACAGGACAATGGTACTAAAAAGATTATTAATTTATGCGGCCTTGATTTGTGTTTGTTCCTACCACATTGCCTTTGCCTGCATTCAGAATAGTTAATGAAAACTCACACACTCCAAAGTGCTGAGCAAAGACAAAAGGAAAATAATACAAAATCTCTCCTTGGGGAAAAGAAAGAATAGATGTTACAGAAGACCATGTGTAATTATTGTTTCAAAAATAAAATTGGCCAGAAAAATTAATTGGGTGGTGCCGTTTAAATTGTACCATCTCTGCAAGGTCTAATTTTACTTTTAGAAGAAACAGAGCCAGATATGTTTTTTCAGGAGGGAAATGGATACTGCAGGTTTTTATAGTTAGGATGTCTTACGATCATCTCTTTTTATGTGTTCAAAATAAGTCCTAAAATGAAGGTGTGCTTTCATGAAATAGATAGGGAATGAGCTTGATTAGAGGCTAAAGAATGTATAAGGGCATGAACATATATATAAGGTTCATGGTTAAACAACTCTGGACATGTTCACTGACTATCTCCAAACCCATGTTAACATATGATATAAGGTCCATAATTTGATAATTGAACAGCAGAAGTGCATCAGTGACAAGGAAGGAGGAGGGAGGGTCTGATTAAAATCGAGAGAAGAGTATATGATACATTGCCTATTCATTCAACAAACAGACGCTGAGCACTTGTTAAGCGCCAGGCACTGCACTAAATGGAAAAGATACAGACAGGGCCACAACCCAGCCACCAACTGCTACTAGGAGTCTGCAGTCTAGTATGGGAGGGAGATCCCAGAGCATCTGGGGGAAATTCAAGTGGCCCCATGTGACTGGAGTTTGTAATGCATATAACAAAGGATGGGGGACTATTAAAACAGAAGCTAGAGAAATATGCACTGACCGCCTATTAAAAGGCTTTGTATGCCATGCCAAGGAGTTTTATATTTTTTGTTTAAACACAAATAATCCATGTTTACTATAGAAAAATTTTAAAGTACAGAGAAGCAAAATGCAAAGAAATGCAATCACCTTTAATTTTACCACCTAAAGCTGTACACTCTCTGTGTGTGTCTATGTCTGTCTGTGTGTCTGTCTCTGGGTGTGTGTGTCTTTGTGTCTCTATGTCTCACTCTCTCAATAAATGATAGGTGGATAGAAAAAATAGATATCAAAAGAAATTCATGTATACTCACACACAGTTTTTTCCACTTAAATATATATCATGGATATTTATTCATGTCATTAAATCTTCTCAACATGTTTTCAACAGCTGCATAGTATTCCATCATATTGCTGTTTCATAATTTAACCAGTCTTTTCTTGATTGTTGTTTTCTATTTTTTGCAATATGGTAGGAGTAATTTTTGAAATGTAATTGTATTTGCATTCAAATTGTATTTGTGGCAGCTGTTGTCCAAAACATGGCAGATGCAGACTGCACAAGGGTGGAAATGGTAAAAAAGAGAAGGAAGAAGAGGAGATCACTGAGAAATGAATAAGAGAGTAGTCAGATAGTACATGGAGAAAAAAGCAGATTCACGTAAGGTGCTCCCTAGTAGAGAGAGAGTACTAAGAGGGAGGAAAGTGTCTGTCCAGGCTGTGGACCCTGGTAAGTTATTCATTTAACAAAATTTTATCGAACACCTACTCAAAGTGTATGGATAAACCTAGACCCTGGGTCCTAGAGTTACCTGACCAAGATTTCCAACATGATTCCTATGCAAGCTATAGTCAGGCAATGGTCCCCTTGAGGCATCTGACCCTTGAGAAAGAAAGAATAAAGTGGGCATGATAGCTAGATGATCAACCACATTCTCCAAGTTCTATTTCCATATTTTAAATAATCAGAAAGCCACATATCAGGACTGTATTATTTCAGCCTCCAAAGAAATGTCTAAACTGAATTATGATTTAATATTACACACTCAACCCTTATGTAGAAGGTCAATACAGGAATTTTCCATTTTAACAGGGTTATTGTTCCTTTGCAAAACTATAGTTGAAGGTGTCTACTATTACCTATTATCTTTCACATGAGAGACCATATAATAAATATCAGGATAAAATTTGTCTGGGGGAAAAGAATACATATTTTTCTGCTGCAACAATAAAAACATGCAAGCCAATATATTTTCCTGTTTACTTTTGCTGCTAGGAAACAGACTTGGATTGACTTATCTAGATACTTTATGGCATCCACGCTTTTTGGTTCCTTAGTTGGTATCCTTGATTTTTAAAATGTAAAGGCCCTATATTTTACAGTGTTTAATTTTGTACAGTACCTCTGATCCTTTTGAATGTGTAAGGAATGAAAGAATCTTAAATAAATTTGGTCACTTAAATAAACAGCTTAAATAAATAAAAGCTGTTTTGTAACAATTGGCCCACATGCTACTAAAAATTGGCTTGATGGTTGTCAGTATCTGCGTTGGGAGCTGTGAGATTTGATATTCATAGTTGATAGTTTTGATTTTGGTATAATTAAATAGTCTCCATATGAGTAGTGCCTTGAAATGTGCCATTCTAATTTGTTTTCACAGCAGACAAATGTACACAGACAGTGCCAATAATATAGCATCTCATGATGTCTAAACTTCTAAAATAATCTATAACCCCCATATTCAATGAAGAGAACCATGAGCCATCCTTTTTCTGCACAGAAAGCAATAAACAATGGAATGAATTAATCCCAAAATTGCATAAAAACTATCTTCTCTCTTGTCTACCACTGACCTGGAGAGGGATGACTTACAGGGAAAATTACTTAAAACCCTTCACTGGCTCTCTACTTCCTTCAGGATACAGTACAATTGCTATAGTAAGATGCGCATGCTATTTTGATAAGTAAAAGGGGCAAATTACAGAACAATATGACTCCAATTTTATTACACACACAAAATAGTCTAAAATATGCACTGAAATTGGTAATAAGATTAGAAATTACTTTTAAAATCTGTAATTTCTTATTTTTCTAAAATAAACGTGTTACTTCTATTATCAGGAAAAAAATCATCCTTTCAAAATGTTCAAATATTCACACATTCCAGAATTTAGAGACCACCAGAGGCATGTCAGAGCTAGCAGAATACTAAAAGATCATCTGGCTTCTCTCTTCTTTAGGTCTGAGTACACCTAGGCTAGAGAAGTAGTGATATCCACGAAGTCTCACAGCCCATCAGTGGCGGAGCCTAGTACAGATCCAGAACTTTGCCCAGTCCAGCTACCTCTCTGAGAGGAACAATGATCCTCTGACAAGAAGTTACAGCAAGGACTTAGCCCTGGGGGCCAGGCTGGCCTGCAGAGCTCTAAGGTTCCTTGCAACTTTAAGAGTCCATGAAATACAATCTGACAATACAGCCTTCTCTCATGTTGAACTTCCTAGAATCCGGCAAGAAAACAAAAGGATTTTTAAGGCAAAACTTTGAAGACAGTAATTTTTGGATTTTCATGACAGCACAGCTCTATAATTCAATATTTTTTGTTAATTTCAGATTGTACAGCTTGCTGATTTAAAGATAATATTTCTACCTATGTGAAGAAAATGTGGCAGATAAACAGAGATCTTTTGGCTGGCTTCATGGCCCCTTTGCCCAGAAGCTTATTAAAGGCTATGTCAGGAGACCCATTTTTCTTCAGGGACTGGGAGTTGGCCTGAGCTTCCAAATTCCACATCTTTCCTTCCAACAGAATGGTCTTTCCCTTCAAAGCTTTGAACCGCTGAACTGGAGCTACATAAAGCTTCAATCAAGTTAGTTATTTTTTTTTAAGTGAGGGATAGGAGTAAACCAAATTAGCATGTTAACTTTTTAACCATTGGCCCCCAATCTCAAGTCACAAGCCAAATTATGGTGACCAAGTTACATCCTCCCAAATCTCCTGGCTAAACCAGAGTCAGGTGCAGAGTACGGACTTTCTGTTTCGGGAAGATGAGGACAAAATTCTTCCAGGCAAGAGTAATAGTAATGATGGTGATGACTATGGTGCTTTGTCCTGTCAGCAGCAACTCCCAAGGATGGACTAGGCCAACAGTTCTTCAGAGGCCATCTTGGCCCTAGTCTGTGTTGGGAGACAATTCCCAGTGGATCTCTTGTGTTTTTGTACATCTTGTGAGCAGATGCACTGAGTGACTTCGTTCTGGAATAATCTTTTCAAGACTGTTTAGACAGAGACAGTGTCTTACTCTGCGGGGAAAAAAAGCAGGTTTGCTTACAGCCCTTGAAGATACAGATGACTACATTGCAGTATAATAAATATAATGTCACTCTCTGGAGCAAAGGGCTGGCATGCTTACTGCCTGTTATAAAAGATTTGAGCCCCCTGAGCTTGGGGTTCTCTTCTGTAATGCAACCCAGTGAGTGAGCAGACATCATGTGGCCCTCTTCACACCATCTTGTGGGTACCGGGGCTCAGAGAAAATGCTGAGACTTTGGCTACTGCTACTGCTGTGAGTAATAAACTGTTCTTCATCTCTGATACGAGTCTTGTGTCTCCTGCCAGCAACAAGAAACTGTCTTAGCTAACTTGCTGGCTTGCAAGTAAGGTAAAAAATCCCAGATGCTTCACAGTTTTTAACAGTCTATAGTTTCTGACTGGACTCATATGAAATACATGGGAGGAATTAGAAAGAAAGTAAGGAACCTACAGCCTAAAGGTTAAAGGATTGCTAGTAGCTCAAGATAATCATTCTTGTATAATAACTGTATATGTTTTTGACAATTATTATTAAGTACTTTAATTGCAACTGGGGCCTCAGGGTCGCACAACCTCCTCAGTGCCTGATTTGGAGTAATAGTGATAAAAGAACAGATTTAGACCTAACCCAACATGTCTTCAAAGGCAGGTTTAGACAGAAGCTAAACTGCCCTGTGAAGGAACTCCTTAGAAGAACCAAGAAATCTAGTCACTGATCAGTTCTGTACCTTGCTTTCGTTTAACTCTCAGACCAAATACCAAGAAGCATTTTTGACATTTTGTTCAATTTACATAGCATCACTGTTAGAAAAAAAAAATATTCAGAATAACTAATTCATTGTTGAGGGTTTGTGGTACCTTTTTCATTTTTATTTCCAGCTCATTATAAACCATACAATATGCCAACGTATTCTCTTAGTGCAATTATACAAAAGGAATATAATGCACGACTGGAATTCTTTATTCAGCAGTGGCCATGTTCCAAAAACTAACTGCAAAAGATGTTACTTCCACTCCAAAAAACAAACAGTAATTCTTAAATGTCTACAGAAAACTGAATGGATTTTTAGAATTACTAGATTATTGCTTTACTCTTTTAAAAAATCAGCAATTACATCTTGCTGGGAAGTTATATTATTCAAAATATGCCATTTTAATAGCCTACTTCTCTCTATCCTAAAAAGTAACCCCATTTTTCATTTATGAATATTGTTATTTCTGCAATTAAAATCACTTGTAATTTATTTTTTCCTGAAATACTAGACTATGCCAACCAATCCTCATCTCCCTTTTTAAAGATGAAAGGAGATGAAAGGGATGTTCCCATCTTCACTTCCATGTCTTACAAATAAGTCAAGGTCCCCCACTGTCTTTGCCTCAAAGGGTCCCAAAAGTACTTGCGGAAACAGATGTGATGTGAACCTCATACTGGGTACTTGAGTCTTTTTGTTCCCTGAACACATTAACTTGACATTTGGAAATATCGTGTTTGAAAGTTATTATCACATGTAAATTTCTTAAATATTTCTGACAGAAAAAAAGATCTACAGGGTATCAATGGAAACAATAGTTTAATTAATTTTTACATTCTGAATAAGCCTGAATTTCTCCATCCTTTATACATACTCCTGGTTTGGGGCCAAATTTCTTCTTCAAATGTGGATTCAGTAATTTGCTTTATCTGTCAAAGCCACAGCAACCCTTCTTGCTCCTGGCTTAACTGAAATATTGGTACTATCAAAGTTAAAGCAGTGCTAAAGGCCATAATCACGTGGGATTTTCTCCCCCAACATCTACCCACTTTCTGCGAAGAAGGCAGTAGAAGTCTTTTTACCAGGTCCTCTTTAACACCCTTAGCGGGAGGTGGCAGAAGCAGCTCCAATGGGCTGATGGGGCAAGATTATCCACCCAGTGTTAAGGGAGCAGACTTCAACAGGCAGCTGATCCAATTCCCCCACACGGTGGCAAAAGAATGCAGCTTTGCAGGACAACGTTCCAGCAGGAGAAGGAAATAGGTGATGAGAATACAGTGCTGACTGGTTGCTCAGAAGGACTTTATCTCTCAGGATCAAGTTTCTTCAGATAAAAGCCCCCTACCCCCATCCCATGTCCATATACAAAAACACTACCATCAGCAGCAACACCATCTACTTTTCCTTTCTGGAGACTGCTGGGAGGGCCTTACTGGCAAAAGAAACCAGAAAGGAAGCAGGATTTTCAGAACCTCTTAGTGTTTTTCATCTCCTAGCCCCCAAAGCATTTTTGGCTCCCCCTTGTGGGAAGAAGCTGTATTAAAGCATGCCTTGCAGGAAGACCCAGGACTTTTATCAGGAGGGTCTGGGAATCCTGGGATAATAGACTTATTTTAAACAAGTTGGATGTGTTCATTAGCTTGATTGCGGTAATCATTTCACAGTGTATACATATATCAAATCACCATGCTGTATACCTTAAATATACACAATTTTTTTGGTCAATTATACCTCAATAAAGTTGAAGGGAAAAAAGTTTAAAGGACTAAAGAGGGCGTTTGGGTGAAAGCAAATGAGTCATCAACACTGATATGGTAGTTCTCAAGCACATGACTGGTATTGGTCCTTTGTTCTCCCCAATTATAAAAATCTATATCATTTAAGATATCTCAGAACAGGCCTGGCGTGGTGGCTTACGCCTGTAATCCCAGCACTTTGGGAGGCTGAGGCGGGCAGATCACGAGGTCAGGAGATTGAGACCATCCCTGCTAACACGGTGAAACCCTGTCTCTACTAAAAATACAAGAAAAATTAGGCGTGGTGGTGGGCGCCTGTAGTCCCAGCTACTCGGGAGGCTGAGGCAGGAGAATGGCGTGAACCCAGGAGGCGGAGCTTGCAGTGAGCCGAGATCACACCACTGCACTCCAGCCTGGGCAACAGAGCGAGACTCCGTTTCAAAAAAAAAAAAAAAGGCATCTCAGAACAGTCATGTGCATCTTCTGGCTAATGATAATTAGAAATGTGGTTCCATACTCATAACTTTGAACACTAAAATAGAAGGAAAAAAAGGAACTAGGTATTAGGAGGCCTAGATTCTAGTTCGAGCTCTATCACAAGCTTACTGGGTGATTTTCGGCAAGTCACATATCCCCTAAGTGGTGATAATATCCTTTATAGATACTTCACTGAACTGTTGAGAGTTTCAACTTAGAGAGGACACTAAAGTAACAGCAGAAGCTATAGTGTCTTATGTCTCACATATGTAGGTTTATAGGCTATATATATGACCTTTGGAGTTTCCTCTAACTCAGTGACTTTAGGCAGTATTATATCCTTTAAGAAGGTACACAGCACTTATTAAGGTGATTGAGGCTAGGGGAGGGGGTTTGGAAGGGATTACAAAGAGATTTTGAGTAAGACAGGTGTCAATCTCAACCTGAATGCATATCTTATTCACTGTGTGATCTTGGGAGCCTCAGTGGCTTCATCCCTAAAATGGGGTTAAAGATAGTAGTACCTATCTCGTGAGGTTGTTGTGATGGTTAAATGAGATAATGCATACAGACCACTTAGCACATCATTTGGTACATAGAAGAAAATTACTATATGTTAACTATCATCATCATCATCATCATCATCATCATCATCACCATCATCACCATCATCACCATGCTCTTTTCCTATCCTTTGACAAAAGTTTTAGTCTAAGCTTCTCAGAACCAGGGCATTATATAGACAGAGTAGGTCAAAGGAGAAAGCTGAAGTTATGCTGAGGTTGGGACAAGAGGTGATTGTAAAAGGCCACATTTGAAGAATACCCAATAAAATAATTTTTGAAAAGGTAGAGCTTTGTTTCCATCCTGATGATACCTAGGATTACGAAACCCTTATGGCAGTATTGGGCATTGAGACTTCAAGTAATAGTTGACAATGACTCTCAGGCATCTTTTCTGGTTCATAAATAAGTGTTTGAAATGAACCATAAGTATTATATCTATGTGTATGTTTACTTTTACCCATTTATTCCTAATGTATTGCCTATATTTTTAAAAAATTCTTCTATCAAAGTTTTATTTTTTCTTTTTTGAGAAAGCGTCTTGTTCTGTCACCTAGCCTGGAGTGCAGTGGCTCACTGCATGCTCAACCTCCCAGGCCCAAGCAATCCTCCCACATCAGCCTCTTGAGTAGCTGAGACCTAATAGCACCACCATGCCTGGCTAATCTTTTAATTTTTTTTTTTTTTTTTTTTTTTTGGTAGAGATGGGGTCTCCCTATGTTGCCTAGGCTTGGTCTCGAACTCCTTGGCTCAAGCAATTCTCCTGCCTCGGCCTCCCAAAGTGCTAGGATTACAGGTGTGAGCCACCGTGCCCAGCCCTAAAGTTGTCTAATAATTTATTTTTGCCAGTGTGACATTTGCCCACACTGAAAAGCATAAAGATGCCTACAATTAGAGATGTCACGATGCATAAATAGATTCATTCAGTAAACACTCCAATGTCAACTTCATGTCAGATATCAGAAAGAGGGTACAGGAAGAGTAGGCTTAGAGAGAAAAGTGATCAGTTAGAATTTGAAAATGGTCAATTTGCAATATATTTTAGAGATAGGTGCCGGAAATAAAAGAAGTTTAGGCAGAAAATACGGATTTGAGACCTCAGCAGTGGGCACCTGTAATGGTTAATACTGAGTGTCAACTTGATTGGATTGAGGGATACAAAGTATTAATCTTAGGTGTGTCTGTGTGGGTGTTGCCAAAAGAGATTAATATTTGAATAAGTGGGCTGGGGAAGGCAGATCCGTCTTTAATCTGGTAGGCACAATCTAATCAGCTTCCAGCAAATATAAAGCAGGCAGAGAAATGTGAACTATTGAGACGGGCCTGGCCTCCTAGTCTACATCTTTCTCCCCTGCTGGATGCTTCCTGCCCTCATACATCAGACCCCAAGTTCTTCAGTTTTGAGACTCGGACTGGCTCTCCTTGCTCCGCAAGCTTGCAGACAGCCTATTGTGGGACCTTGTGACCATGTAAGTTATTACTTAATAAACTCCCTGCCGGGCGTGGTGGCTCACGCCTGTAATCCCAGTACTTTGGGAGGCAGAGGTGGGCAGATCACCTGAGGTCAGGAGCTCAGGAACAGCCTGGACAACATGGTGAAAACCCATTTCTACTAAAAATACAAAAATTAGCTGGGCGTGGTGATGGGCACCTGTAGTCCCAGCTACTTGGGCGGCTGAGGCAAGGAGAATCGCTTGAACCCGGGAAGCAGAGGTTGTAGTGAGCCGAGATTGTGCCATTGCACTCCAGCCTGGGCCACGGAGTGAGACTGTCTCAAAAAAAAAATAATAATAATAATTAAATTTTTAAAAACTCCCCTATATATATATTATATTATATTATATACATAATGTATTACATTATATATAATACATTATATATGTATACAGTAATATATATATTACATACCCGTTAGTTCTGTCCCTCTAAGAGAACCCTGACTAATACAGCACCCTTAATGTCACCCAGGTAAAGCATGTACAGTGAGAATAAAGAACTAAAGATAAGCCACTAAGGAAACATGTTGAAAGTGCAGACTGAAGAAAGAGTTCCATGAAAGTGATAGACAAAATAAAGGCAAGGAGGAAAGAAGAGAACCAGGAGTGCGTGCCAGCCCAGAAATTACACTAGGAGTTTCTATACAGAAATTATTAAGACAGAAAAGTAGGAGCTTCTGTTATTGTTGTTACTATTATTATTATTAGATACTCAGAAGGTTTATTTCTCATTCATATGGATGGTGTGATAGCCAGCTTCCAAGATGGTCCCCAATGATGCACACCTTCTGGTATTCTTGATTTTGGATAGTCTCCTCCCACAATGAATCAGGCTTGGCCCTGCATGACCAATAGAACACAGCAGTAGTGATGATGTGTGACTTCCAAGTATAGGCCAAAAAAGACATTGTAGCTTCCATCTTGGTCTCCTGGATTGCTTGTTCTGGGAAAAATCAGTTGCCAGGCTATAAGGATATTACAGAAGACCTATGTAGAAGCCCACAAGGAGAGGAACTGAGTCTCATCACCTACAGTCAGTTCCAACTTGCAGCCATGTTATTGAGTCACTAGGAAACAGGTCTTCCAGCCCCAAACAAGCCTTCAGATGACTGCAGCCCCAGCCAACATTAGATTGCAACCTGATATGGTTTGGAAGTGTGTCCTCTCCCAAATCTCATGTTGAAATTCTATTCCCAATGTTGGAGGTGGGGCCTGGTGGGAGGTGACTGGATCATGGGGACAGATCCCTCATGAATGGTTTAGCA